>NW_022111358.1:48751892-48753302 GCF_000313985.2 Echinops telfairi | reverse complement strand
CGCTGTGCGGGGCCACACGGTGTTTCTCATCAGACGATGAACAGAGTGGATGTTAGGAGGCCCGGCTGTGAGAGACCCAGGGGGGCCCAGGACCCTGCAATCTGACCTAGGCAGGGGACATTCAATGGGTGGGCTTGAGGGGCCAGGAAGCCGCCAGCATGGGGGCATGGCATTCTTCTGTGTTTTGGGCTCATTTGGTCTGTAACTTCCGTTTTCAGGGATCCCACAGGCCCCCAGAACGACAAGCCCTCAAACAGGGCAGGGTGCAAGTGGAGACTCTCCTGTGTGTGCTGTGCCCTCCCGCCCTCCCTTCACCACCACCCCCCAGCAGACTCCCGAGAGAATGCCCACTGGGGTGGGGACCCTGGTGCCGAGGTGGCTCTGTGTGCCTCCTCAGGTGTCCCTCCAGACAGAGGCGGGGCAGCTGCAGGGAGGAGACAGGGAGGCTGGCACAGTCAGTGGCAGGGCCACGGTGGGCTGAGCTTGGAGGCTGAGGTTGGGTGAAGGCTGGAAGGGCAGGGGCCAGCGTGCAGGCTGCCCAGGAACTGGGCATCACTGGGGCCTGGGGTACTGGGAGGGCTCCCGGGGACAGTGGCCTGGGAAGGGGACGCCTTGATCTATGGGCTCAGGGATCACTGTGTGGTCAGCATGGAGAAGCAGCAGGCACATGGGTGGGGGGGCAGGGGGAGAGGGGTGTGTAGAGGCCTGTCCTGCAGATGGAACTGAATGGGTGTTCTGGATGCAGCCCTAGGCCTAGGCCTCTCACCCCTGGGCCTCAGGACACCTTTGAAGAGTTTCAGAACAGCACCTGTGCTAGACAGATTCTCCTCTGGGGGCAGGGAGGGATCTGTGTCGTAAGGGAGGCACTGCAGACCACAGCCAACACGACCGTCCAGACCCCGAGAGTCAGAGCAGGGGGGCGCCCCATGGAGTCTCTGAAGCCATCTCCAGGGCTTTCTCCCTGTGTCTGTGGGGGCCTGGGACCCTCCACCTTCTGGCTTGAAGCTGAGTGAGCTTGTGAACTGATTCCACTGTCCAGCGACCCAAACAGGGACTGTGTCAGAGACTCATTCACTCACTCACTCACTCAATCACCCATTCACCCGCTCACTCATTCACTCACTCAATCACTCATTCACTCACTCACTCAATCACTCATTCACCCGCTCACTCACTCACTCACTCACTTATTCATTCACTCACACACTCAATCATTCATTCACTCACCCACTCACTCAATCACTCACCCGCTCCCTCATTCACTCACTCAATCACTCGTTCACCCGCTCACTCACTCACTCACTTATTCACTCATTCAATCACTCACTCAATCACTCATTCACCCGCTCACTCATTCACTCACTCAATCACTCGTTCACCCGCTCACTCACTCACTTATTCACTCACTCA
>NW_022111358.1:48750410-48751432 GCF_000313985.2 Echinops telfairi | reverse complement strand
CTCACTCACTCACTTACTCACTCCCTCACTCACTCATTCACTCACTCACTCACTCACTCACTCATTCACTCACTCACTCACTCACTCACTCACTCATTTACTCGCTCACTCAATCACTCACTCACTCATTCACTCATTCATTCACTCATTCTTCCATCCTCCTACCTTTACTGAGCACCTGTGTGCCCTGCCTACCGCTCAGGGCACTGAGGACTAACGGTGGACTCTGAGTGTTGATGCTGACGGACGCATGAGCAAGTGACTGAGACAATGTTCTCTGCTGACAAGGAGCCTGGTGGCACCGGGAGGACTCGGGCACTGTGGAGGGGTCAGCACTTGGAACCCACCTGGTGGCCTGGCCACCTGGTCCCATAAAGATGATACCCTTTGACCCCCAACTCTGTCTATGGCTACAGTGATAAAGGCCACCAGGTGTGGGGGCAGGACCGGAGCAGACGGGAAGGTGGCTCCAGTCCAAGGGCTAAGGCGGGACTCCCTGAGGGCAGGGCTCCACAGGGGGACCACCGCTGGCCACTCTGAAAGGGCCTGCGGTCAGGGGTGGCCGGCTTGAAGAGGTCAGGAAGTCAGCGTGGTGGGGACCAACAGAGGAGACTGGTGAGCACAGGCCGGGGCTAGAGAAGAGGCACTGCAGGTTGGAGCCCGGGTCATGTGTTAGCTGCTTGGAGGAGAAGGTTCTGGAAGGGTGGAGTTTGGATAAACCAACTTCTGGCTGTCTCTTTCCCCCTCTCCTGGGGCCGAACGTGTGGCAGGCACTGAGCATGGCAGACCGAACAGAGGCAGGGGCAGGGGCGGGGGCTGCTTCTCCCCCCTTGGCTGCACCCTCGCCCCTGGGGACACAGGCCTGGCACCGAGTGGGGGGGGGAGATCAAGAGCGAAGGTTGTGACTGTCTCATGTTGGGTGAGAGGGATGCAAGCCACCCTGTACGGAGTGCAGTCAGTCCACACCCTACACCCCTCCCCCCAGGATCCCACACAGGGCTCGGGGCCTGGCTGGTGGGGGG
>NW_022111358.1:48739817-48749518 GCF_000313985.2 Echinops telfairi | reverse complement strand
CCGCCTGTATGTAGGCCGGGTGCAGAGACCTTTATGAGAGCTGGCACCTGGGCGACAGGTGTGAGCCTACGTTTCTCCCCTGGGATGGCCCGGGCCTATAAATAGCCCAGGCTGGCTTCCTCCCGCGCTGCAAATGCCAACAGGGAAGTGGGTTAATAAATAAGAAAGGGCCTCAGGGCCAAGCTCTCTCCTGGACGAGAGGCGTCGCTGCCTCCAGCCCCTCCTCGTCTCCCCAAGGGTGGTCTCTGGACCAGGTTCCTGCGGGTGGGGGCAGAGATGGGTGCAGGGTGTGTGTCCCCAGGTGTGACCAGGTGTGGGTCTGGGGCTGGTTGTCTGCAAGCTCCGTTGAATCTCATCAGCGTGGTGGTGGTGCCTCACTTCCTTCTAGACTCTGCCCTCTTGCAGGTGGGGACCAAGGCTCAAAGGGGTCTCTGTGCCCAATGGGTGGGGGCCAGCCTTGAGGCCGCTCCTGGTCTCTGGCCCCAGCAAGCGCCCACGGAGCCCAGACGGGTCCCTGCGGGGTCACCCCAGGGAAGCCAACCGGGCCCAGCAGCACCTGAAGCAGCTACTTCTAGGCACCAGGAGCTCTCAGAGCTGGACGGAGGGCCCGGACAGAGTCCAGCGGTGCCTGGGGGGCTGCCGGCTGGAGCAAGACCTCTGGGCTTTGGGGGCGTCTCTGAGAGAAGGGAAACCCCTTGAGATTTCCCACAGAGTGAGGTCGTCCATGGGGCCCAACGGAGGTTCTGTCCTTTGGTGGGGGGGTGCTCTATTCAGAGAGGGCTGACTCCTCCTTCAGGCACAGGCCATGGGGAGAGAGGTCGCCCTCCTTCCCGGCCACCCCCTGGGAGATGGCATGGCTCACAGGCGGCTGGAGGGCAGCGTCCAGCCCAGCTCTGTTCTGTCTGGGGCAGGTGGCTTGGGAGCTGGCCTGACCCCCAGGGGCTCAGAGTCCCAGGAGAAGGGGGCGTTGCGTCTCATCATTTCCTGGACTAGGGGTGTGTGTCTTAAGGGGCCCGGTGGTGCTGTCGGTGAGGTGTTGAGCTGATAATGGAAGCTCCGGGGTAGAATCCACCATGGAGACTCTGGGCGGGCGTGGACTCCATGGCGGGGTGGGGGGGTCGGCTTCCTTTTGTGTCTGGAGCCTCGGGTGGTGGGAGCGGTCTCTGCACATGCCTGGCTGCCAGCCAAAAGGCAGGAGGGTCCAGCCCACCCAGGTCCCTTGGAAGTTGGCCTGGAGACCTACTTCTGAAAGCCAGCCGGGGGAAGCTCCGTGGAGCCCGGGCCTGCTAGGGCACACCGGGACCACCACGTGTCAGGGTCGCTGGTCCGTGCCTGTGTCCGCTTTGAGGGGTCAGGAAGAGAAAGGGGCCTGAGCTTGACCGGTGTCCTGAGCTCTCGGCCCAACGACAGGGCCCAACCACTGTCCCTCCATGGGGGTCCAGAGGGACTTCTCTCTGGCCCCTACCAGCTCCCCGGAGCCACTGTGTCCCATGGGCAGCACTGGCTCGCCTTCTCCTTGCCCTCTCAGTGGGGCTGGGGTGGCAGCAGCCTCGGGACAGGCTGGCTCAGGACCCTGAGCCTCTGAGAGGGCCCTTATAATGTGCAGGGCCCACGTGTGCTGCACAGGGCTGTGGGGGAGGGGTTCTGCTCCGGGCTCCTGGTCTGGGGTGTGTGCAGGGACAGGGAGTGGGGGCCCAGAAAGCCATCGCCGCCTTGCCCAGGGGACCTGTCTGTGCCTGGTTTGGGGACAGCCCTATCACCCCCCGTCCTCAGACACATGGCCAAATGAGGCCCTGCTTCCTGCTTGCAGCCTGCTCTCGTTCCCCGTGCCTCTGGGGACCCATGAGGACAGGCCGTCAGCCGTTTGTGGAAAGTCCCATTGACGTCTACTCCCACCTCCCCACAGACACTCGGAGTCCCCCACGTTTCTAAGCTGACATTTATCTCACTGCTAGTGACTGAATGAGAGCCCATGGTCCCCCAGGTGTGTGTCCACTGAGGGCCGGGCCCCGGGGAGGACACCAGGAAGCAAGGGTCCAACTGCTCGTGGGGTTCCTGGACTGTGGATATTTTATAAGAGCAGACAGCCTCATCTGTCTCCTCCAGAGCGAGGGGTGGGTTTGAACCGCCAACCTTGCTGTTGGCAGCCCAGCACCTAGCCCAGTGTGCCCCAGGGGTCCTGCACAGCCCAGGAGCCCCAAGGCAGGGATGGTTGGCAGCCACTGTCCGTGGTGCTGAACCTTGGGGAGATCTCTCACACGCACGCCGCACGCGCACACACACTCGCGCACTGCATTTCTCTTCTCCTTTCTCTATGAAAGGAAGCAGCCAGTGAGCTCCCCACGGGCAGGGCCATACTCCTCAAAACGCCAGCTTGGGGATCAAAAGGGCAGCATGTGGACCAAGGTCAGAGACCAGGAGTTCAGGGAAGGAGGAGGATGGGGACGAGAGCACAGAGCAGTGGATGAGTGGTGCCCTCCTGGTGGGTGGGGGGTTGCACTCCATGACATAAAACGTGTGTGTGTGTGTGTGTGTGTGTGTGTGTGTGTGTGTGTGAATTGAGCTGATCCACTCTGTAAAAATTAAAGGGTTAGAAGAAGTTAGAAAAAAGGAAGAGCCTGAGGAAAAGTGCCTCCCCCCCTCTCAAGGAGCCCCGGGAATGCTGTGGGCCGGGTGCCGACTGCTAACCACAAGGCCAGCAGTTCAAACCCTCCAGCTGATCCAGGGGAGCAAGATGGGGCTGGCTGTTCATAGTCTCGGATTGACAGTCTCTGGAGCCTCTGGTGAGTTGTGTTTCGTTTTGTTTTCAGACCCCGTGTGATCTGCTGCTCTCCAGGCTCAGAACCTTGTGTGGGGTTTCAGGTGTTGAGACAAAACCCACTGCCACCCAGTTGATCTGACTCATGATGTCCCTACAGGACAGGGTGGAATCTCCTCCGTGGGTTTCCATGACTGTAACTCTTTAAGTGGGTAGAAAGCCCTGTCTTTCTCTCAGGGGGCGGCTGGTGGTTTCAAACTGCTGACCTTGCGGCTAGCAGCCCAACGCATAACCACTGTGCCAGCAGGGCCCCTAGTATAGGGCCCGGGTTCAAAAAAAGGCTGTCATGTGATATGTGGGCTGTGTCCAGTAAACCGCACTCAATCCACTGCCGCCAGATCCATTCCAAGACACGGGGACTCTGGACAGGGCTTCGGAGGCCGCTCATCTCTACGGGAGCAGACAGCCTCATCTTTCTCCATCAGGGCTGCTGGTGGCTTTGAACTGCTGGCATTGAGGTTAGCAATCCCACACTGATGTGACAGCATCACTGGAACTTCTTAGAGGTTTCAATGTGCCCTGATTTTCCAACTCGTCCAAGCAGCAGGGAGCCAGAGAGCTGGCAGGCTGCAGTGCCCATGTCTGCCTGCCCGGAAACTGGCCTGGCCACTCTGAGGGTGGCCTTGCTCATGCTTCCCATGGTTTACCTGGCTCTAGGCCTACCAGGGGCTCACCCTCAGCTCCTGCTCTCTCCTGATCCTTGAAATGTGTGGAGGCTGGGTACCTGACCTGCAGGAGTACATGGGCCTCCGGGACCCCCTGACTGCTCTCTGACTCAGCCACGGGCTGCACTGTCTCTTCAGGGTGCACTTCTGTCTGTTGATCATCCCCCACATTGTCCACTGGGCTATGCAACTTGTGACATAGAATGAATGTCAGACAAGGACCCTGGGCGTGTCACCTGGCCTGTCCAGGCTTTCAACTTCCTCACTGGGACCTGGGGGCCGTGCTCCCTCCCTAACTAGCCTTACAGGGTGTCAGGGGCTCCAAGGAGGCCATGCACCCAAGTGGCCTTGAACGCCGGTCAGATACCGTAGAAATAGGTGGTGTTCGAAACAGCAGCCGCCTTGTGATAGAGAGGGCTTCTGAAATCTCAGCCTGGACGCCCTGGCCTTTGGGGCCTCTTTTGGGGGGAGGGGCATGGGGGGGGGGGAGCGGAAGTAAAACATCACAAAGCCACAGCAGAGCCCAGGGGAGGAGTTATCTGTCCAGCTCACGGCCCCAGAGAGCTGGACCCCAGAGCGAACCACCGCTTCTTACCTCCCTGACACAGGGAGCAGACACACATACACACACACACACACACACACACACACACCCGCCAACGCAGCTCCACGTTGGTGGACTCAAAGTACTGTGGCCCAAGGGCTCCGCGGCAGAACTGAGCAGAGACAGGAAAGCACAGGAAGGTGCTCGGGGCACATGGCCACTGGCAGGCTCTTCTCTCGTCAGGCAGCCAAGCGGCCAGGTCTCCACTGGGGCAGCTCTCAGGGAGCTGGGGCATATGCACGGGTGCTGAGTGTGCCAGTGTAAATGCATTGTCATTGTGACAGACTCCTCACCCCTTCCTTCGGCCACCATTCACTGAGCGCTCTCCGTGCAGGGGAGGGAGGGAGGGGGGAATGGAGCTTGCAGAGCCAGTGCAATGCATGTGATGCTGGGGTCACCCAGGCATGCTTCCTGGGACCCCTGAGTGTCCTCCTCACTGCCTCTCTCCTCATTATCAACCCTCCCCCCACAGGCCAACACAAAACCATGGTCACTAAAGTTAAGTTGACCCAGCCTGTGGTGACCCCATGGGTCACAGGGGAGACGTACCCCAGGGGGCTCTCCTGGCTGTGACCTCTATGGAAGCTGGGTGCCAGCCCTTTCCTCTGAAGCACCCACCGAGCACAGACTGTGGGCATCGCCCCGGGTGGGCCCTGTCAGCCACAGAGAGGGTTCTGAAGGCCTGTCCTCTGGCAGGTCCGGGGCCTCTGGCACTGTGGCTCCCAGAGCAGCAGGTGACTCTGTGGCCTGGTGTGTACTGTCCGGAGGGTTGCCGTAACTGAGAGCACTCACTCGCTGAATCCAGACCATGCTGGTTCACAGTCGCCCTCCAGCATGGGGTTTCTGAGACGGTACCTCTTTACAGGAGTAGACAGCCTCGTCTGCCTGCAGAGGAGCGGCTGTTGGTTTTGAACGGCTAACCTTGCGGTGAGCAGCCCAATGCATAACCCGCTGTGCCCCAGGGCCCTCACCCAGTTCTAACCCCTAACAAGCTCTAGCCTCTGAGTGAGCGGTGAGGGCCTGGGGCTGAGGGGATCCCAAGCCACAGCATCTCTGCAGGGACAGAGGCGGGTCAGAGACTGAGCAAGGCCTGGGCAGTCGCTTCCCGGGTCTGGCTTCTGGGTGGAGACCCCCTGATCCAGAAGCCAGCCCTTCTCCCACAGGATGCAGAGGGGCGTCCTATTGGGGTGGTGCTGGGCGGCCAGGCAGGCCCTGAGGGAATGCATGTCGGTCAGGACGGTGCTGCCGCTGCTGCCGCTGCTGCGCCACTGCCGCCTGTCCCCAGAGAGGAGACCAAGGGATTTCAGAGACCAGCCCCCTTTGTCCTGCTTATGGGCAGTGAGCCCAGGCGGTGTCTGTGCCACCCGAGGGGGTCCCCTCAGAAGGCAGAGGCTGGGCCATGCCCTGTGGGCCCACTCCTCCCATCCAGATACTTTCACAAAGCCTTTCAATAGACTGATCTCAGAGCCAGGCACCCAGAGCTGCTGCAAACAGCTATTCCATCTAATCACAGTCCTCTAGGGCCAGCTGGCTGAGCAGCCTGGCAGCAGCCTTGCCTGCCATTACTCCCCCCTCCCCACCCCTGGCCACCAGAGGAAGAAGCCCCAGGGCATTGGAGCGGGACATTGAGGAGCGGGCGCTGGCCTGGCCCCCGGGCACACAGGAGTCCAGAAGTCACCCGGCCGGCACCTCGCTGGCTGTCTGATTCACGGTCCTGGCAGTCAGCGATGATTCGGATGGCACTCCTTTGAAAGGGAGCCATTTCTTCTGGTCGAATGGAGCCTGCCTGGGCCAGCCAAGTCACTCTCTTCCCTAGCTTCGGGCTAGCATCCCTATACCCCCTCCCCCCCAGGGCCTCCCCGTCCACCCGAACCCCCAGGGGAGGGGTGGGGGCAGGAACAGAGGGTAAACAAGCAGATCCTTCTAGACAAGGAAGTTCTCACAGCCTGGGTGTGCCCCTGGCCTTGTGAAGCCCTGGAAAATCCCAAGCCTAAACACTGTTCATTCCCTACGGGGCTGGCCTTGCAAGTGAGCCCTGGGGGGGCGGGGGTGTGTGTGTAATAGTGAGTACTCATTGGGCTAGCAGGAAGGTCAGCAGTTCGAAACCACCAGCTCTGTACAGGAGAAAGATGAGGCTTTCTACTCCCCTACAGAGTTACAGTCTCAGAAACCGGCAGGGGCAGTTCCACCCTGTCCTGGAGGGTCTGTCTCTAGGCTGCACAGGCATTGCCTGGGGGTGGGGAGTTTGACCCCACAGTGTCAGATTCATTGGCTGCGGCTCGAGGCGGCCCCTCCCCTTGCTGGGACCAAGGTAGGAGCTGCTACGTTAGTAGACGGCTGCAGCTCCCCGTGCTGGGGGGGGGAGCAAAAGTACCCCGGAATGGCATATCCACCCCCACCCCCAAGGCAGTGTCAGCAGCCTGCCTGACAGAGACACTGCACCTTCCCGGTGGGGAAACCGAGGCACGTGTGGTTCCCAGGTAGCCAGGCCCCAGAGGGTCCCTCGGTGCCCCGATGGAGGTGCATCCTCCAGCGTCAGCCCGGACTGCAGCCAGGCCGGCGAGTGGGCATTCTACAACAACCTCCCAGAAGCCTGACCTGACCTCCAAGCCCTGGTCCCTCTCTCGCCCCTACTGGCATTTCACCCCGCCTGTGCCCGTGGGCTAGATTGCCCCGGAGCTCACCTGTCGGCCGAGATCCAAGCGCATGTGTGTGTGTGTGTGGCACCAGGCTCCCGCTGCCTCTCCCAGGTGGGGCCGGCTCGGTCCCCAGTCCCCCCGCCCCCGGCTGTGATGGTTAGTTATTTTTAGCAATCAATGTTATTGATGCTGCACTCCCGGTGAGGGCCGCCCCAGAGCTGTTCTTCCGACTCCTTACGTGTAGAGTCGAGCTATCCCCTCTGCTGTCAAGCCTGACACATAAAGATAAAACACAGCACTTTCTCGGGGCAGCTCGGAACCGGAGGCGAAGACCTGGGAGGGAGACTGCGGTTTTTGGGGTGAGGGTGGGGGAGCCCAGGTAAAGAGGCTGCAGGGGACCTTGTCCGAGGCTCATCCCCCAAGCCGGGAGGCTGAGACTGGGGGCACAGGTGCCAGCTGAGGAAGAAACACACACACACACACACACACACACACACACACACACACACGGGGCAGTCATCTGCATTGGAAAGTTGGGGTGGACAGAAACGGCAGGATGTTGCTGGGGGCTCAGCCCTGCACAGCCAAGGCCACAGCAGGCAGTGCATTTGGCTGGAGGTTTGAGTGCTGGGCTTCTCTGGTGGCTGTGGATGGTGGGCAGGCCACTGGGTCTCTGTCTCTTCAACAACCCCCCCCCCCTCCGCCACCGCTGGTCAGCAGAGTCCTGGGGGCAGCCACTGGCATCCAGGGTGGGAGAAGACCTAGTGTTAGAGGCTAAGACCCTCTTCTCTGCCACTCTGCCTTCAGGCTCAGCTTTGAGGGCGGGGCAGAGCCTGGGGCTCACCAGGGGACACCCAGGATGATGCAACCTGTCTCAGACCTTATTTTGTATTATTATTAAATTATTTTATTGGGGGCTCTTACAGCTCTTATCACAATGCGCACATGCGTCCATTATGTCAAGCACATTTGTACATATGTTGTCATCTTCATTTTCAAAACATTTTCTTTCTACTTGAGCCCTTGCTATCGGTTCATTTAAAGCCGCGGAGAACCTGCCCCAGGTGAACCAGGGAACCCTGCTCCCCTCTTTCTCTGCCACCAGAGGGCGCTCCTTCAGGGATGCGGTGGACAGCGAAGGGCTGGAGATGACCCAGGGTGCATGTCCCTGTCGGATTTCATCCACTGCTCCGTCTGTTTCTCCTGATCGCTGCCCCCTACCACGTACGCTTCACCCACACCAAGCAAGTGGTGCCCATTCTTTGCATCCAGGACTCTGGGCCTGCCCTCTGCCTGGACACTCTTCTCCCCACTGCCCTGGCGACAAACCCAGGAATGCCAGGGGTGCTGGGCCAGGGGTGGCAGTTCAGGGGGCATTGCCTGACGGAGGAGCGCTGCCATGCCAGTGGAGTGTGGGTGAGGTGAGCCGACCGCCCAGGGCAGAGGAGGGCCCGGAAGGAGAAGCCACCAGACCAGTGGGAGGGCGGGGGTGGGGCTGCCAGGACTGATAGGCCAGGAGCTATAGGGACAAACGGTCCATCACTGATGTGAGAGGGGCGGAAGCCCTGCAAATAATGATAGAAAAGTGGCTGCCACGCTTCACAGTGGAGTGTGGGGCCCCCGGATCGCCCCATGGCCAGAGAGGCTGGAAGGCAGAGGCAATGGAAATGGGGAGGGTTGTCTTCTTGCCCTCGTACTGCGGTTACGGAGACAGCACACGTGGAGGGCGTTCCTAAACAGAGAGAGATTTTCTCACCGTTTAGGAGGTTAGCCACTCAGAGGGAGGCTCTCTCTGCTCCCTGGATACCTTCTTGGTGTGGGCTGGACCTCTGTGTGGTCTCCGTCTTTCCCCACTTGGCCTCCCGTCTCTGAGCCCGATCTGCTCTTTTCCGGCTTGAAAGGGGCCCGGTCTCATCGGCGGCACACAGAGCACCCCACCCCAATTGTTTGCACAGCGTGGGGTTCAGCATCAAGCACATTTTGTTGTTGTTTGAGAACTAGGTCCCATCCACGGCAGGGACGGGGCCCATGCTTTCTAGAACAGCGGCTCTCAACCCGTGGGTCGAGACCCCTTTGGGGGGTCAAACGACCCTTTCACAGGGGTTGCCCAATTCATAGCACTAGCAAAATGGCAGTTATGACGGAGCAACGAAGATAATTTGATGGCAGGGGATCACCACAACATGAGGAACTGTATCAAAGGGCCGCGGCATCGGGAAGGTTGAGAACCACGGCTCCAGAAGGTCGCTGCCAGCTCTCTCCTCCAGCCCAGCATGCGGTCGGTGGGCGCGTGAGGTCCGTGCCCCACCAGGAAGGCCGGGCACTGCCACGGTTACGTCAATCTGCAGGCCAGCCACAGGTGCCACGACCGAGAAACTGCCGTTGGAAACGGATCCAACCCACCATCAAGATGCATCGATGCTGGCTCTCCATGGGAAGGTGAGCGTTGGGAAGCGGGAAGATGTCCTCCGGGAATGACGCGTCTTCGTAAGAGCAGAGAACCAGCGTGGACTCTCCAGAGACCAGCAGCGCAGTCCTGGGAAACGCCTTTTCTTCAGCCGCATAAATAGCAGCAATGCACGTGGACCTCCCCAGATGGAGCAGACCAGGTGTGTCAGTCTGGGTGGACTAGAGAAACAAACCCAGAGACATTCCTATAGGTATACGAGAGACATTTATATCAAGAAGCAATTATGCATCAATGAAACATCTCAGCCCAGCCCATATCAAGCCCATAAGTTCAATATTAGCCCATACGTCTGAGATGAGCCCATGAATTTCTCTTGAGACGCACGCAGCCCACGCAATGATGCCGAATGCAGGAAAATCACAGGCCAGTAGTGGATCCAGTGGTGGTAGAAGCATCTCAGGCCTGGTGTGGGGCTCCATGTGGCTTGTCAGCAGGAATGTGAAGCCGAGAGAGAGTGTGTCCTGCCTCCAGGGAGGAAGACAGGAGTTCCCGGAATCCTCAGGAG
>NW_022111358.1:48730971-48739665 GCF_000313985.2 Echinops telfairi | reverse complement strand
GGCTAGACTCCACCCCTTTGCTCAAGTTGACGGGAGGTTGTGTAACTGCCACACCAGGAATCAGATCGACTACATGTGTGCAAAGGATCAAAGGAGAAGCTCAATACCGTCAGTCAGAACCAGGGCAGGAGCTGACTGTGGAGCAGACCGCCAATTGCTCCTATGCGAGTCCAACTTGAAATTGGAGAAAATCAAGACAAGTTTGCAGGAGGGTAGAAACAAACACACAAACGAAACATGACCTGGAGTGTAACCCACCTGAATTTAGAGAGCTTTGCAAGAAGAGATGCGATGCAGAAACATGCATCACAGAAGACCAGAGACATCGTGCGTGGAGACAGCAAAGGGGCATTAAAAAGACAAGACGGAACGATGGAATGATGTGACGTGACGTGTATGCCAATAAAACTGTACTTAAAACAGAGAAGAGACAAAAACTAAAATGGATGTCGGCAGAGAAGATCAGTTTGGATCCTGAACATAAGAGTCGCTAAGACAAATGGAAATGCTGACGAAATGAGAGTGCTGAACAAGAAGAAGAAGAAGAAGAACAACAACAGCAACAACAACACGCCATTTCTCAAGCTGAAAGGACAAAGTCAAGCCTCGTGTTGCCGTGTTGAAGGATGCTCTAGACAAAGTATTGCATGATGCAAGAAGCAGTCAAAGAAGGTGGCGAGAATACCTAGAGTTCCTGTACCAGAAAGAACTGCTTGACGTTCAGTCATCCCAGGGGGTAGCTTAGGATGAAGAGATCCAAGCTACACTGAGGGCTTCAGCGGAAAAGGCTCCAGGCATCCAGGGGACACCGGCTGATATGTCTCAGCAAGCTGATGGAGCCCTGGAAGCAGAGGGCACAGAAAAATATTTACATGTGCTTTATGGGCTGTGCCAGGGCCTCTGACTCTGTGGGTCACGACAAACTACAGGTACCACTGTGAAGCATGGGACTTGTAGAACCCTCCACCGTGCTCACGTGGAGCCCGCGCACGGACCAAGGGGCACTGGTTTGGACCAAGGGGCACTGGTTCGAGGATAACAAGGGCCTGCAGTGTGTTCAGAATGAGGAATTGTGTCCATCGGAGTCGCCGCCTTTCACCACACGGATTTAATCTGTGCGCGGAGCAAATCACCCGAGAATCCACTCTGCGAAGAAGACCGTGGCGGCGTGCCTGGAGGAAGGCTGTGCAGATGATGCAGCCGAGCCCGCTGCCTGTGGGGAAGACCAGCGACCGCAGCCTGCAGTTTGGATTGCAACTCAAGGTAACAACAACAACAACAAAACCTCCCACAAAACAAAACCCCTCGCCACTGGACGGAGAACCACAGCCGATGGATGCCGGGGGGGCAGCTGTCAGGAGGTCAAGCAGCACATGACGTTCGGCAGCTCCGCTCCAGGAGACCTCTTTAAAATGTGAAAGGGCAAAGGTGGTGCTTTGCAGACTGGGGCATGCCTGACCCAAACCACGCTGCCCTCAAAGGCTCCTGCGCATGTGAAAGGCTGAGGAGATGGGAAGGCAAGTAGATGCCTCTGAACGATGGTGCAGCTGGGCATGCTGGGTGCACCGTGGGCGACCAGAAGGGCAAACACATCTGTGTTGGCAGAAGGACAAGAACGCTCTTTGGAAGTGGGGGTGGCCAGGCTTGGCCGCATGTACTCTGGATATACGCTGGAGAGCTTGCCAGTCCCTGGAGACAGACAGTCTCCTTGGTAAAGTTGGAGGGGCAGGAAAAACAGGTAGACCCTCCCCAAAATGCATTGACGCAGTGGCTTCCGCCATGGGCTGACATAGCAGGAACGGTGGGGATGATGCAGGACCGGACAGTGTGTGTTTGGTCTGGCAGCGTGTCAGGTCGCTAGGAGTCAGAAATACAACCAGTTAAAGACAGCTCGAGTTGGGGAAGGGTTTTCCTTGGATGGACACACAGGGTCCGTCTCACTCTGCTTTGTAACCCTTTGCTCCCCACCTCTATTCTCCTTGAGAATGCTAGGTGGTGGACGCTGCTGATCATCGTCCTTGCACCTATGCCCCCGGCTCAGCACATGGCTCAGCCATGCTGGGGGCTCCGCGGGGAGCAAGACACTCAGCCCGGGAGGGAAGGGAGGGCCATGCATGGCAGAGCACGCTGCAGGGATCCCCATGAAGGTGGCATTGGCACCGAGACCTGGAGATGGACAAGCAAGGAGGCTGGGAGAGTGTATGGTAGGGAAGCAGTGCGGGGCAGACCCAGCGGGGCCTTAGGGACCTGGGGTTTGCTGGCGCTGGGCTGGTGGGTGTTGCTGAGTGAGTCTGAAGACCACCCAAGGAGAAGGTGCATGGGGTGGGCAGTGCTTGGCCCGCGCAGCGGGTACAGGGAGGAGTGCTAAGGGCCGTACCAGAGGCGTTGCTGGAGGCTCTGGAGTGGAGTGTGAGAGAAAGACCCAGAGGACAGGTGTCCCAGGTGTGAGGACCTAATTTCTACTCTAGCGTCTTCTCAGACTCCATGAGACCAGGGCTCTGGGGAGGTGGGGGGTCGTGTATGTGTGTGTGTCAAATCAAGGGGAAGACTGGTCTCCTGCCCAGCCCCTGCCCCCTGCTCTGCCTGTGCTCTGGCCCAACACCAAACACAGCCCCCGCTGCCCCTGAGGGAGCCCCATCCTTCCTCCCTTGCCCCTCAGCACAGAGCAGAGCTGCCCCGGGGGGAGTGGCTGCCCCATCCTTCCCCTGGTCCCGGGGCAGGTGGACTCCTCAGCGCACCAGGGCTCCCATTTCTGACACCAGCACCCCTCATGGTCAAGTGTCTCAACACACAGCACCCAGTCCGTCCGTCTGCCCATCCGTCCGTCCGTCTGTCTGAGCAGGGCTGCCTGCACTGACATCTTTAAGACCAGACCCTTCTTCCTCAGGGCGAGGGGAGGTGGGGGGTTCAAGCCGCCGGCCTTAGGTTGACAGCTGAGCACTTAACCGCTGTGACGCCAGGGCATCACGGACGGACGTGACCTGCATCACTGTGCAGTGAAATGGGAGGCGGGGGGCGGGAAGGGTGCTGAGAGTTTGCACGCCAAGCTGCAGGGAAGCAGGTGGGTCCGGAAGCTCCCAAAGCCCCGTTTGGTCTGGGGGGCCGCTGGGGGCTTCCTTCTGCTCTCTGCCCCATCAGGCCGGCTCCCAGGGATAGAAAGGGGCCTCTGGGTTGCCCGGCCCAGCCACCGTGCTGTGGTTGGCCGGCAGTTGCTCCTGGGGTGGCAGGGGCTCCTGCATTTTCCTGGGCATGTCTCAGAGCCCCTGGGGAGCAGGGAGGGAAACTCTGAGCTGTGGATGCCAAGGGCTTCCCAGGGACCCCGCTGCTGCGCCCCGCCCCCCGTGTACCCCCCCTGCGTGCGCGCACTCGATGCAAACCTAATCTAGAGGAAAAATGAGTCAATTGAAACCCAATTTCCTCTCTCTTTGCACAAACGCTCCACTCCGCACGCAGCCTCTGGCGGCTGCTGCTGCTGCTCAGGGAAGCACTCAGGGCTTCCCAAGTACAAAGCTGCGTCTAGCGCCCAGCCCTGCAGTAGAAAGGGGGCCCTGGCTCTGCCAGGGGCGGGGGCTGCAGGAATGAGGAGAAGGCCCTGCGGCAGGCCAGGCTTCTCTGCCACTAGAGACAGGGCCCTGGCCCTGGGGGAGTGCTGAGCAGTAGCCTGCCGCTGCCCAGGGCTCGCGTGGCAGAGGGTGGACCACAGTCTGAGCTCATGGGGACACTGTCTGCAATATGCTAGCAGCTGATGCTCCTCCATCGGGTGGCCACCGCTGCCCGGGGAGGCTCGAGGACCATGGGGTGGCCTGGGGAGTGCCCCAGGCCCACGCCAGAGGGGTCAGCAGGGAAGCAGCCCTACCCCCAGGCTCCCCTTTCACCCAAACTCAGATTCAGCCTCTCCACCCCACTCTCCCCAGCCACCCCACCCCCCTCCTTCTTCCTCAGAAAAAGGAAGCAGGCCACAAAGCCATTGGCTGGGCCCTGCGCAGTGGGAGTGGGAGTGGGGTGGGAGGGAGTTGCCAGAGACCAGTGAGGCCAGCTCTCCCAGGACCACCGAGGAGCAAGAAGCTGGTGAATCAGGAGATCTGTCACAGAGCAGGAGGCGCCAGCTCCAGGGAGGGCTAGCTCTGGGCAGCAGACTTTGTCTCAGGAGCAGGGTGTAAGCACCCCACCTTCTGCTGATAGCTCAGCCCCAGGGGGCTGGTGTTTGGGGACAGGCTACAGAGTGAAGAGAGCTGGGTGACAGTGAGAGGCAGGAGGGCAGTTGGACCCTGGGGGGCCAGGGCTCATTGTCCAAGAGTCAATTCTGACTCCTCTCAACCCTAGAGGCCAGCGTAGAACTGCCCCCACGGGCTTCTGAGACAGTAACTCTTTATGAGAGTAGAAAAGCCTCATTTTTCTCCCGAGAAGCAGCTAGTGGTTTTGAACTGCTAACCTTCCTGTTAACAGTCCATTATGCCACAATGGCTCCTTCCAACCCCTCGTGAGCCCATATAAGGCTTCTAAAACTGTACATCTTTACAGGAGCAGACAGCCTCATCTTTCTTCCACAAAGGGGCTGGTGGGTTTGAACCACCAACCTTGTAGGGATTTATCCCACAATGCCACCAGAGCAGGACTCTAGATCATGGTCAGGGGCCCACCCAGCTGAGTGTGCACCCTGCCTCTGAGATGCTTCCGACTGCCAGGAGTATCCGGACATGCTAGAGCAGTGGTTCTCAACCTTCCTAATGCCGCGACCCTTTAATACAGTTCCTCGTGATGTGGTGACCCGAGAACCACTGTTCTAGATAGTTCCACATGATTGCCAGGGCACAGGTGGCAAACAACGGCCACAGGTGGGGACCAAGAGGGGAGCCAGGACCACTGATCAGCCACACCCCGCTCCCAGAAGACCACCCCTTGAGAGAAAGCCCCTGCCCTTCAGCTTCCAGGGTGGGACAGGATGTCAGGAGCCAGGGCCCAGCCCCAGGGAGCAGGTCACGGAGCAGGTGGCTTCCGGCATCCGTAGATGGTCAGGAAACTCCCAGACTTGCGTCAGGGCTCCTCGGGCGGGCTGCTCAGCGCATCCCTAGAGTTGCCCAGATCATTGGCGAGCTGAGGGACACACCGGAGGGCCAGAGGGGGACGCAAGCCTGAGGGCCCGCTGGCAATTGAAAGCATCGTCTGGAAGGGTTTGAGAGGGCCCTGGACTTGCCCTGTGCGTGGGGCCTGGCGTTGGGGCTTTTGTGAACGACGCCGATACCATGTGTTCATACCATGTGTTCGCTGTTGTGGAAGGGACACAGGGCGGGAGGGACGTTCCACCAGCTTCTCCCCCGATTCATCACCTTGGCGGCCATCCCCCTCGCTTCCCTCTCTGTGTGGTTGCTCCCCCTGAACAGGGACTCCCTGAGGCTGGTTCCTGAGCTTCCCATCTAACCTTTCACTTGCCGGTGGCCACGAATCCCTTAGAGACAGATTGTAACCAGGGACAATGCGTGGGGCCGGGGTGGGGGGGTTGGGGGGTTGCGGGAGGGGGGATAGACTGTGGTTTGGTTTTAAGAGGTCAGCGGGGAGAGGGGGGGGCCTCCGTGGTTCCAGGGAAGGCTGCAGTCCCTGAGAATTCCCAATATGGTCTGCATTCTCCCGCTTCTGATCAGGACTTTTCTGTGGACTCTATGATGGAGGTGGTAGCTGGTGGTGGTAGGGGGGCACCACCTAGTTCTTCTGATCGCAGGACAGCGGAGGCAGTTGCTCACCATAGACAGCCACACAGGGCCCTGGTCCACAGCCCGCCTGTGTCCTCCCTTGAGGTTCCCTTGACCGTGATGGGCAGCTGTAGGCACACCTGGTCCACCGTGGCCATTCCTCTGGGCTGGAACAGAGGTAGACGAGGGAGCCCACCACCTATCCCTCAGAAGCTTTGATGCAGGGGTTGGGAGCTCCCAGCCCCCACACTCTCCCTCATGCCCGCCTCATGTGGGGTGCTTTACTAGGAGTGTCTCCCCAGTCCCCCAGCACCCTCTGGGATGGGGCAGTATTGTTCCCACTTTGCAAATGAGGCGGTTGAGGCCCAGCACACCCAGCCACAACCCAACCCACTGCCCTGGAGTCCAGCCTGCTTCATCCTGACCCCCCGGAGTAGATTCCGGACGGGAAACCTCTGTGAGTGCCGACAGCCTCCTCTTTCTCCTTCCCAGCAGCTGGTGAGTGAGCCGCTGACCTTGCGGGGAGCTGCCCGATGCCTTCCCCCACAGCACCACCAGGGCTCAGGGTTTTGTAGTCATGTCTGTCTGTCTGTCTGATTGCAAAGCTCAGACCCTTTGAAGGTCACCGGTAGGGGCCATCGGGTCGGCTTCAACGTGTAATGACCTAACCCTAGCCCCATCCCGTGGTGTCCCCAGTCATATTCCGAGTGCCGCTGACCCTCAGAGCTCGTCTTCCAGAACCACGGCCAACAGGGCTGTCAGAAGCTCCCTGGTGAAGGCAGGAGGCAGGTCGCCAGGCCTGTCTTGCTCGTCACACAGAGAAGGACAGGTGGTGAGCCTGGGGCCTCCGGAGTGTCTTCCAGCCCTCTTGTCAGTCTGTCCAAGGACGGTGATGGGCGCGTTTCAACCACCACGTGGACAGGTTTCATGTGAAAACGCTGCGAAGCCCTCCCACTCGTGACCCGTCTGTCCCCAGCCCTGGTGTCCACTGCACTCAGCTCCGTGGATGGCCCGTAAAGCCTGGTTGGAATGCCTCCCACGCCCAGCTGTCAGGGCGGCGGTACTGCACATCAAGGGTGGGGGGGAGAAGGGGGAGGAGGAGGAGGAGGAGGACGGGGAGGAGGAGAGGAGTGGGGGGAGGAGGAGGAGGAGAAGGAGTGGGACACAGAAGGGGGCAGAAGATTTCAGAGGGGAGCCCGAGAAGACACGGTACAACATCCTCACGAAATGTGTGAGGGACTTGGGGTAAGAGAACCCCGAGGGAAGAGCAGGCTGAGCATGTCTTAGGCAGAAAGAACGGAAGGGAACGAATCCAAGCTTCAGGTCGCAAGACTGAAAGAGACTGGGGGCGAAAGATTGAACGATGCCGGCGGCATCCAAAGGAGACGGACAGATGACACGGCTGCTGGACCGCAAGAATGCCGTCGTCCACCGCGGCAAGAGGCGGCATCTGAGCAAGGACCAGTGGTGCTGAGGGAGGGAATCCACGTTGCACTGTAGGCACTGGTGAAAAACGAGGCCCCAGGAACGGACAGAATGACCGTGGAAATGTTTCAACAGGCTGATGGCCAACTGACCGGAAGAGGTCCCTACTGTACCCATTCCAAAGAAAGGGGGCCCAGCAGAATGCTCAAACTACAGAGCAATACCACTGAGATCGCATGCAAGTGGATTTTGCTGAAGAGCCACAGTGGCCACAGCAGTGCGTCGACTTCCAGAGCTTATAGAGGTTCCACACAGATTCAGAAGAGGACGTGAGACAGGAGACGCCATTGCTGATGTCAGATGGATCTTGGCTGAAGGCAGAGAGTACCAGAAAGATGCTTGCCTGTATTTGATTGGCCATGCCAAGGCACTTGGCTGTGTGGATCCCAGCAAGCTACGCATAGCCCTGAGAAGGACAAGAACCCAGAACCTTCATTGTGCTCCCGGGGAAGCTGGGCGTCCAAACAGAACAGAGGAACCCGGCGTGGCTTTCAGTCAGGACACCTGGGTGTCACGTTGCATCTTTCACTGTACTTAATTTGTTTGTTGAGCAAATAATCTGAGACGCTGGGCCTCATGGTTGGAGAAAGGCTCATTAAGGACGTCGTCGGGTAAGCAGACGAACACCGCTTTGCTTGCTGAAAGCAAAGTGGACTTGAAGCATTCACTGATGAAGAGGGAAGGCCAAGGTCTGGATGACCCCTCAATACAACTGGACCGACCGACAGACAGACCACCTGGTGATGAATGGAGAAGAGGTGGACGCTGGCCGGGAGATCGCAGTCGCGTTTCCTCGGGTCCACAATCAACGCTCACAGAAGAAGTGCTCGAGAAGCCAGCCATGTGCCGCCCTGGGCAAGACACCACGCAAGACCTCATCAAGGCGCCGAAGGTCAAGGGTCTCCTTTTGAGGACCGAGGTGGCCCGGACCCAAGTCCCCATCTTCCCCATGGCCTCTGATGCCTGAGAAGGCTGGCCAGTGCACAAGGAGGACCAGAGAAGAGGGGGTGCGTTGAATGACAGTGCTGGTGAGGACTATTGACCGCACCGCAGTCGGCCAGAAGCACAGCCAGAGTGCTCCTTATAACAGGCGGTAAGACTGCTCTCACGTCCTCTGGGCGTGCTGTCAGGAGGGACCAGTTGCTGGAGAAGGACGTCATCCTTGGGAAGGTGGAGGGAGAGGAAGGCCCGGGGAGATGGAGGTAGGACTGGCTTGACAAGCGCACACTAGCTGCCGGCATCGCAAACGCGTGAGCCACCAAGCTGGGAGGTGGCCAGCGGTCGGTCTTAGCGGTTGAAACAATGAACCGGGAAATGCTCCTGGAGGCCACCCCTGTCCCTGAGGACAAAAGACGGGCGGCTTCTCCCTCGGCCCCTGGTGGGTGCTTGACTGCTCTCTCTGCATCCTCCCTCCACCTTCCCCCTGCACCCCCACCCTCCCCTGCCCTAGGACTCCCCAAGCCCCCTGACCCTTCCCCTACCCTCCCGAACATCCTCCATCATCCCTCACCATCCTCCTGCC
>NW_022111358.1:48728669-48730427 GCF_000313985.2 Echinops telfairi | reverse complement strand
CTGGGGCTTTTCCCTCATCAGGACCTGGAAGTATCCGGCCCCAGCCCCCACCCGTCAAAGGGCGTGCATATATTTGCTTAAAGAAAATACAATCTCTCAAGGTTGCTTCCGGATGTCAACTCCCTCTGATGTGTCATGAGCCTTTGAGGGCAGCTGTTAAATACGTCCACCGCCCGCCGTGACAGTGACCGCGAGGATGAGAAGCAGCAGCCACACCGTGGGGCGTGGCCAACCTGGCTCCTGGGACCCAGGCACCTGACCAGTGTCACTCAACCCCACCCTCCACACTGCAAGGGTGGCCACTTAACCCAGGAGGCAGCTCAGTGGGGAGACAAGACAAGACTGTCCACATCCCCAGCGTCGGCCGGTGTGGCACACGTCAGCAGTGTGCCCATGGCTGTGGTGCTGGGAGCACCGGCATTCCCAGAACCAGCGGGTTACCCATGATGGACAACAGAGCTTCCGGACTGAGACCAGGAGGAAAGGCCTGGAGATGATCTGAAAATCTGCCCAGGAAACCCTGTGGGTCCCCCCAAGGGTGCAGCACTGCACGTGGGGTGCCCGCCCCCCCAAGCCTCCCCCAGCACAGGACAGCCAGCATCTGATCCTTCTGTGCCTGGGCACAGCCAACGGGGAAGGCCAGCCGGCGGGTCTGGGCCCGGGATTCAAACCCAGGTCTGCCAGCTCTGTGCCACTCACCTGCCCAGGGCAGAGGCCATGCAGGTGGTCTGGGAGTAATGGGGGGGCGCCATATGCATCATCTAGGTCTCCCCTTCCCCTCCTTCAGCCTCGGCTCACTGCCTGTCTCTCCCTCTCTGGCCTGTGGAAAGTTCTGCCCCCAATACCCCTGGTGGCACACAGGCTTAAGTGCTTAAGTCTCCCCAGAGATATCTCTGAGGAAAAGCCTGACTAGCCACATCCCCGCCAACACATCTCCAGCCTGAGAGTGCCGCAGACGCCAGCTCTCTTCGGACACAGGACCCCTGAGAGGCCACGGCCACTGGTTTGCTTTGGGGTGGTGCTGAGCCACAGCCACGTGTGTGTATGTGGGGGAGTGGGGCAGAAACGCAGCCCCTGCCTGCAGTGGCCCTGCCACGGGCACTAGGGGCCCCAGGTGCAGACACTCGGCTTCACACTCAGTGGAACTTGACAGACACGTGGTGTCCTTAGAGAGCTGTGTGCAGGGGTGTGTGCATGTGCTTGTGTTCACATGTGATTTCTGACTACCCTGCAGCTGCTGCCTTGGCGTGGTGACCATCTTTCCCTCTGGACCACCCACCACCCCCTGCTTTGACGTGACTTTGGGAAGGGTGCACACGCGTGCACGCACATGCACACACATCCAAGCTTTAGCTCCTGAGACACACTGGGGCGTTCATAGGTGGCGGGAGGGCAGGACAAGAGCATAGCGCTGGGACCCTCCCTGCTCCCCACCTCGGCGCATGGATGCAGTGAGCCCTGGGCACCCAGGGAGTGTGCCCTGCAGCTCCCGGAGGGCCTGGTGCCCCAGCCTGGGCCCCTGGCAGCCCAGGTCCCGGCAGCAGGCAGCTACTCTCGGCACAGACCCAGAGTATTGGGCCTGCAGCTTCATGACACTGTTGGAACGAGGCTGCTTGTTCACTGGGGTCTCCCTGCCTGGGCCCACTGCCTGCTCTGGCCCGGGCCGCCCAGCCTCCGGCTCAGCCCACACATCTGCGAGTCCCACTTTCTACATACACACACACACACACACACAGAAACCCACATGCACACACACCT
>NW_022111358.1:48722214-48728422 GCF_000313985.2 Echinops telfairi | reverse complement strand
CACACACCAGGAGCTCTGTGTGGTCAGGAAGGTTGCGTGCCCCACAAGCAGGCCTCACTCAGTGGACACCCCAGCTCTCTGTGACCCACACAGCCTCTCCTGAGCCCACCGTCCTGTCCACCAGACCCGCTGTGTCCTGCTCTGCCAGCAGGGGACACAGGCCCTGGCCCTGGCCTAGCCTGCCCACCACCACCCAGCCCCTGGCCCATGGGGAGCTGAGCTCTGGCACTCTGGCCGGCCTGACTGCTGAGACCCCAAACCAGCCCGTTGTCCTGCATGCTCCCGGGCTCTCTGAGCTGAGAACAGGGCCCAAGGGCAGTTTGTGCTGTTTCAGGGAATGGGGCCCAGGAATGACTTCTGGTCTTTGAATTAGTCATGATGTGGAATCACATCAGCGCGATTAGAGCCCTCAGCTGAGGACTGTTTGCTTAAAGCATGTGGGACGCTGCTCGCCAGCTGCTGTGAACTATCCCAGTCGCTGGCAACATTCCTATCTGTAGCTACAGCGTAGCTGCAGGAGGCAGCTCCACCCACCCCAGCCCCAGAGCCCCGCCCCAGCTGTGGGCGGTGCTGGGCAGGTGAGGGCATCGATCTGTGGGGTGGCGGGGAGTGAAGAGGGTGGAGAAAGGCCAGAGCCTCCGTCCCCAGACAGCCCTGGGACCCAGAAGGCAGGGGCAGCCCTGGGCACAGGCACTTGAAGTTCCCTTCGATGCCAGCTGACTGCGATAGTCCACCTGCCTCGGGGGGCGGGGGGGTGGGGGGTGTCCTGCTGCCCACCGCCCCTCCAGACAAAAACTGTTCTTGCACCGTGCCCTTGTCCAGCCTGCTGAGCTTGACGTCCGGAGGGAGAAGACCGGCAGCTGGGTACTGGCTGCGTCCCACAGACCTGGGTTCACATCCTGGTCCACTCCTGGGTGGTCGTGTGACCTTGGGCAAGTGAAGCCACCAGGCCTAAGTCCCCCCAACTCCACGTGTGTAAAAGAGGGTGCTAGTCTCCCAAGATGCAGGGGCAGCCCGAGAAACAGGAGTTATTTGCTACGGGGTCTTTTCATCCTAGCTTTCTTGAGCTGGAGCTCCTGTGCCATTCAGGGCACCGCTGGCAAGTGTGCCGCAGTGGGGGCAGAGGTGGGGAGACCGAGGGGCGGCTGGAATGACTCAGGACGTGTAGCCTGAACAGCCGGGTGGACGGTGGTCGTGTCTTGCCCGAGGAACCGCCTGCTGATGGTGCCCACCGTCTGTTCTGCAACAGGGGGACCCTTGTGGGTGCCAGGTGCTGATGTGAGTGTTTCCTGGGAGGCGGGGGTGGTGCTATGGGAAGGGGGTGCTTCCTGCACCCCAGCCTCTGCCTAGGGCTGGTTGTAGGAGGGGAGAGTTCAGACCCCTTCCCTCCTGGGTGTGAGGCCCTGAAAGGCACCCACGGCCCCACTCCACAGAGGATGAAGTAAGGCAAGAAGCTAGTGGCTAGCCGTGGGCACAGACAGCAAGGGCAGGAAGGACCCCACTCCCCACCCCAGCCTGCTGCCCGCACACAGCCAGGTGCACCCTGGGACTCGCCTGGGATGAATCATCAGCCTGGGGCAAGAAGTGTCCATAGGGGGCCAGGGAGGCAGCGAGCCAGGGTCAGTCCCCCCACTGGTCAGGGCAGGGCAGGCCCATCATGGCAGAAAGGGCCTCTGTCCCCTCCAAGCCTGCGTCTCCCTGACAGCAGGCTGATGCAGCCCACCTCCTCCCAGGGCTGTGTCTCTAAACTCACCTGCTCAACCTGCGCCTGTCCTGAGGACACGCTCCCACATCAGTGCCCAGGGGGCGGAGGTGGCCGTGTTCCCTCACGTGGCCTCTTGTAGCCGCCCAGCCAGCTCCGCTCTTTGCTGGAGGAACCTGGGTTCCAGACCTCCATCCTGCTCCTGGACCTGCCTCCGCCTACCCTCCTCTGCTAGCAGACCCTGCCCATCTCTCCCCCACGCAGCGCTAAGGGGCCTAGTCTTCTGGAAAATTCTCAGAATGCACAGCCTCTTGATCGTGAGCCCATCCATCTGACCCCGTTGAGGAAGAACGAGAGTAGGGCCCCACCCCTACCCCACACACCCCACTCATCCTGCTGGCGACCCTCTCAGGTACTGAAGGCTGGCTGTGAAAGGGTTAAGCCTGACCAGCACAGGGGCCCAGGATCTACTGTGGGGGCACAAAAGCCCCACCTGCCCTGCTCCAAGCATCGTTGCCAGGGAACTGGCCCCTGGAGGGGTGGGGTGGGGGTGGGTCCTTTGGAGCAGGAGGCAGCAGGGCAGCCCAGCTCTCACAGGGACAATCTCCTGGCCAGGGGGAGGACACACAGTGGCTAATGTATGTGAACCCCAATTGCCCACAGCCAGGGCGCGGGGGAGCTTCCACAGCACAAGAGCAAATGAGACAAACTTCAAACACAGGGCGCAATCCGGCCCCAGCCCAGTGCAGGCTGGTCAGACTGCAGCAGCCAAGGGACAGCTGCAGGGGGCTGAGCCACCAGGTGCTGGGAGAAGGGGCGGGGAGAGGCACCCAGAAGCCAACATTGGGAGGCAGCTTGGCAGAGGGACCTGCGTGTCTCCACCGGCCCTCGGGATGCCCATCGGGACAAGGACTAGTGAGGCACCTTCCATCAGAGATGCGTCAATTGGACCGGTTCTTTACTCAGCCGAGCAATGGCCCTGTTGCCAGAGGCAGGTCAAGCCCCTGATCAACCGCCCTGTAGAGACGAGGCTGCCCTGGAATCTCTGGGTGCTGACCCAGCAGTGAAGGCCCCCTACTAACAGCCCGGGGGCGCCAGTACTGCCCAGTCCCCGCTAGGCCCCTCTGCAGTGGCCACTGATCACCTTCCGTCCCCTCGTTGGGCGAAGGCGCTGCCCAGCACTGTGGCAGTTCTGAGGACAGGCTCAAAGATGCTGTTGGACACGCCGGCACTCGGTCAGCAGGGCCCACTGCAAGCCCTCCTGACTAGGGCCATGGCAGGGGGCTGTTTCTGCTCTCCCACCAGGCGAGGGCCCTGGTAGCCCTTGGGTGGGCCTTCCCCCCCCTGGCCAGGCGGGACACTCAAAGCCCAGGATGAGGCCCTCCTGTGTCGCAGAGGCGGGTCTCTTTATAGCACCTCTGTCCTGTGGCAGGTGTCCTGAAGAGTCGTCACGAGGAAGCCCAGGTCCAGTCTGGGGAGGGGCCGAGATGGTCCAGAGTCCCCAGGCGCAGTGCGGGTGAGGCCCCGGAGGTGGGGCAAGCCCAGGGTGCTGCCAGTTGTCCTCAGAGTCAGGGCTCCCAAGCGTCTTGGGAGGTTGTGGGGGCGAGATGGGGGCCCTGCCCACCTCAAGGATGCAACTTGGGGGGAAGGCAGCTTTGAGGGAGCCTGGTGGCACCAAGGCTAAGGCACTGGGCTGCTTACCCAGTGGCGATCGGAGCCCACCAGCCCCTCGGGGAGGGAGATCTGGCGGTCATCTTCCATAAAGATGCCCAACCTTGGAACGGCCGTGGGCAGTGCTGCTCTGTCAGTCCGGCGGCTCCGCTCAGTGGCAGAGGGTAGAGAGCAGTTCCCTGGGATATGACCTGCTCCGTCGCATGGGACCCCGGGTCAGCAGGGCCCCCGAGTTGAATTACATTCGTAGTAGTTCTCCAGCAAGGTGGGCGGATGGACTTCCATTTTCGCCAGGCACTGGGCCCCGAGGGTTATGCAGCCGGCCAAGGGGGAATCTGCTGGACTCCAACAGAAACGTGCCGGTCGTCCTGTGCCCTTGGACAAGCTCCTCAGCCCTTGAGCCCTGTTTCCTGGTCTGTAAAGGGGGACAAAGATGGCACTGGGGAGGCGCTCGATGGCTGGCCGTGGCCATGGCCGTGCCCGGAGGAGCAGAGACCGCTGTCTCTGTGAGTTGAAGCCCCAGCACTGCCCACGCCGTGTCCCCTGGGCCCCAGCCATCACAGCCCACCCACAGCCCATCCTTGGTCCTCTCCTAAGTGACTGTCCTCCAGCCCCGCATGCGGAGCAGAGTCCCTCTTGGACGCTGCACTGGGGCTGGCTGTCAGCTTGGGACAGAGCCCCGTGAGGACTCTCGGTGGAAAGTGGCAGCCCTCTTGGGGACCAGTGACAGCAGAAATGAAGAGACACAGGGTTCTCAGACTCATCCCCAATGGGGCAGATGGATGGGGTATGGAGGAGGGAGACCAGGTGTGTGACATCAGGGGCACTACAGGCCACGGGGACATGCTAACTTTTTATCACGGTCACTTTGACAAGGCGTGTGGCCCGTCAACCCTCTCCCCACCGTGCCAGGTCATGTTCACAGCCCTGTTTAGGTTCAACCCCACCCACCTCCCGATTCATCCCTTTCCCTACGAAGGAGGCTCAGTAGTGTGGCCCCGGAGCCTGAGTGTCCCCAAAGCCCTGGCTCCTCTGTGCCCTCCCCTCTGCCTGCCCCTGGCCGACCGCCTCGGCTCTCTAGGCATTTGTTCTAGAACGGCCATTCTCAACCTGTGGGTCATGACCCCTTTGGGGGCGGATGACCCTTTCACAGGGGTCGCCTGATTCATAACAGTAGCAAAACTACAGTGATGAAGTAGCAATAAAAATAATTTTATGGTTGGGGGGTCACCACCACCTGAGGAACTGCATGAAAGGGTTACGGCATTAGGAAGGTCTCAAGGCTCCATAGGTGTGGGGTCATGTGACACTGCCCTTCTGGGATGGACATGTCACCTGGCAGGTTTCCCAGCTTCCTCCATGTTGAATTCATCAGAATGGCCTCTCTACGGCAGAAGGAGTCCTATTCCACGGAATGAATGGGCTGTGTTTTGCCCATCCATTCACCGGTTGATGGGCAGGCAGGCCATTTCACTCACTGGCTACTGTGAGCAAGCAGTCCTGCAGCGGACACTCACGGGCAGGCCGTGGGCCAGGTTCCTGGCATGCCTTCATCTGAGCACATTCTCAGGAGTGGACTTGCTGGGCTCTGTGGTCAACCAGTCTTGGAAGCAGTATGGCCAGGACGCTCCTGAGAGGCAAGGGTGCTGAGACCTTGTCTCACGCACTCGGGGCATGTCATCGGCGACTGGTCCCTGGAGAAGGACATTGTGCTCGGGGAAGTGGAGGGGTGGCGACAGAGAGCAAGGCCCTCGATGAGACAGTGGGGGGAGGGGGTGTCATTCTGTTGTACATCGGGTGTCCGTGACTTGGCCGCATCCCAAGGGCACTGGACAACAGTGAGGCGGCCGTGCTATGATGAACTTTCTGGGCTGTTTCTGCATCATCTGCTCCCTTTGATTCCCGTCCCCCCTGCCCTGCACCCCGTCCCAGCAATGGCTGAGGCCTCCAGCTCCCCGGCCCCACTCTCTCTCCTTCAGCCTGGCAAGCTCTAGAGATGGAGAACGCGGGAGGAGAGGGGGATCATTGCGGGGAGGGCAGTGAGAGCAGCTTTGGAGTTTGGGGGTGTATGTGGGGGCTCCTCACATGGGCATGCCCACTCCATGTGGTCTCTGGGGAGGTGGGGAGACTGGCCCTCTCTATCTGGAAGAAGTTGATCTCTAACTAGTTTCCCAAACACCGACAGGGAATCTGACTGGGGCTTGGAGGGAGGGGAGGGGAGCGCTTCTCTGGGGCCTCGGAGGTTCAGGGAGGAGGGGCAGGTGGCCAGCATCAGGGAGGGACCTCTGGCAGCGCTGGGAAAGGCAGGGCGTGTGGCCGGAGGACCAAGGACAGAGCAGAGGGCAACGAGGAGGGCGTGATTAATGAGGGGCCGAGAGGTCATGCCAACAAGACAGAGAGCTGCCCTCTGGAATTAGCCACCAGGAGCCCTTGGAGGCTGGGGTGAGAGCAGCGGGCGGCAGGACGGAGGCCTGGCCTTCCAGGACGCAGTGGGCGAAGAGGCTGGACATGGGGCGGGGTAGAGGGGGGATGGGGAGGACCGTGGCCCAGAGGTCACCTTGCTGGGTGTGCTTAAGTGGAAGGAGCTGAGCATTTCAATCTGGCGATGAAAGGGCATGTGGAGTGGGGGATGGAGACCCTGGGGAGGGAGGGGACACACAGGCAGGAGTGACCCCTATGTGCTCTGGAGAGCAGGGGGGAGGAGGCAAGTCAGAGGTGGGGGGCAGCAGAGATGGTGTAAACACACACACACACACACACACACACACACACACACACACACACACACACACACGGAGGGCCCAGGCAGTAGGGAGCTTGGGTGTGGTAGCAATC
>NW_022111358.1:48699926-48722048 GCF_000313985.2 Echinops telfairi | reverse complement strand
GGGTCTCCTGAGGCAGCCAGACCGAGCACCAAGAACCAGGGGCCTCAAACTACAGGCTCTGTCTCCCTGTCCACTCAAGCCCATCCTAACCCACGGCCACCTGCAGGACACAGTAGAATTGCCTCTACGGGTTTCTGAGACCATAGCTCTGTGCCTGCACAGAGAGCCTCCTCTTTCTCCGGAGAAGGGGCTGGTGGGTTTGAACCGCAGGCCAGTGGTCAGCAGTCCAATACCTGAGGCACAGTGTCACTGGGGCTCCGGGCTGCAGTCCCGCTGTGGGCAGGCCGCTTCCGTCTGCAGGCTCCCGGGACAACTAGTCCTGGCCTCTCTCTAGGTACTGGTGTGGTCTGACAGCCTTGCCCTCCCCGCTCGTAGCTGCAGTTCTGCCTGTGTATGATTATCACTGTCTCGTTGCGGTTGTTGAAAACACACACAGTGGAGTGCCCACCCACGCAGTGATTCCGTACAAGTCAGGGACACTGGCAGGAGTCCTCATCCCCCACTCCCCAGCCTTGCTTCCGCCAGGAACATAAACGCACTGTCCCCTAAACTTCCCGTCTAACCCCTCACCTTCCTAGCTAGCCATGGCTGTGGTCCGTTTGATCTCCCATAGATCACAGATTGTTCTTTCAATGAGCTGCAGTGATCACAGCAGCCGGGCTGATTCTCCAGCCATTCCACTGTCCTTACGGGTCAGTACCACCTCCCTGGCCACACGTTTGTTCTTGTTTGATGTACGCAAGACTTCAGGGAAGCGTCCTGGTTTCGGGTTGAAAGATGATCTCAGGGTCACAGTCTCGGGGAGTTCATCCAGCCTCCATGCACTCCAGAAAGTCTGGATTCCAAGAGACTATGAAATTCTGTCTCACATTCCCCCACCTCTTGATGGGGATTCTGCTGTAGAACCACGTCTCCACAGTGATAGCCGGGCACCATCCAGGTTTTCTGGTCTCAGGTTTGCCTGTGCCATCATACAGGTCACCTGCCCCTTCCTGTGTCTGTGTCTTCTATGAGGACATTGCTCGGAAGGGGTGGGGCTTTCTTTACACAGTGGACCTTAGGTTCGATGGTTGTGTCTTTAAAGGAAAATGACTTGCAGGTATAGGGGTTAGCACGTCGGTGCATCTCTTTAAGAGACCCGGTTCCCTCCCTACCAAAGCACCAAACGCCAAGTTCACGGCCATCAGGTCAATGCTGACTCCCAGTGACCCTGCAGGACAGGACAGTTTCTGAGACTGTAACTGCTGGCGAGAGTAGAAAGCCCCATCTTTCTCCTGTAGAGCTTCTGGTGGTTTCGAACTGCTGACCTTGCAGATAGCAGCCTAACACGGAACCACTACACCACCAACGTGTAACTGGGAGGCCTGGGGAAATGAGGTGAGATGCTGGCCACGTCAGTGACCGTGCACACTCTGAAGGTCTGAAGTGTCCTCAGCTGGTGTGGGGACAGAGGTCATGCTGATTCAAGGTTGTCTCCCTCTCACATGGGAAGTGGCAGGCAGTGCCTTCTGGACTGGCCCTCCTGCCCAGCCCTGTGGGAGAGCCTGTGCTAGCGGGGTTCTGTTCCTCACCCAGGGATTCGGCAGACAGGTCTCCATTCCTGCTGCTCCTGCAGCCCAGCTGCTCTGGGGACCCCACCCCCACCCCTGCCTTGCCATCAAGAGCCCACTGCACCTACTGCACCCCAGGCTCAGGCTCTCGGACGCGGTCGACAGGCTTACCTGTGAATCCCCGGCCCAGTCTGCCTCCAGAACCGGAGAGGATTCACCTAATGGAATTAGGAAATAGAAAATCGCAGTGATTTCCAAAAGGACGGGAGGTCTGCCCTTTCCGGAAACTGGAAAGTGACTCATGCCTGCCAGGGAGACCCTGGAAACTATGGAGCCCGGAGGTAATAAGGTCGTGGGATCCCAGAGTGAAAGGGCCTTCTGGAAAGCTCCACAAATGGAATCAAGTGGCAGGTGTCCCCACTGCCCCGTGGCATTCACTAGCCTGCGTTTTCTGGAAGCTTCTGTTGGGCATTTCAGGAACAACTGTTGTTGAGAAGAAGCAGGGAGGGGTGCGGTCTCTCGGCAGGCAAACTCTCCTTAAGTGCCGGGCCACTCAAGGGCCAGTGGGGCGCCTGCAGACAGTTCATCCTTGGGGAGCCCAGGCCGGCTGTGGGGCGAACCTGCCACTCAGTGTAGACCCCAGGGCATAGCCTGGCGCCGTTGGGGGCTTCCCGCAGGCAGGCAAGGGGTTGGTGAGAAGGTTCTGCTTGTGGCAGCTGCTTTTTGTACCTTTGAAAAGTGAGGTTGGGACGTGAGAGGCTGGGGGTCCCACCCTGGGTGCCCTGCCGGGCAGCGGAAAACAAACCAACTGCAGAAATGCTGCCAGGTGTCCTCGTGGCTCAGGGTTGGGTTTGCTTCTTGCTGCAAACCCGCCTTCCTTGGGCCCGAGGGTCCCGGCGGGCTGTGGCTGTGCAGCGCGGCCTCGGTGATGCGCAGAATTAAGCGTTGCCGTCTCCCGAGGGACAGTGACAGCTATGGCTCCCTTCGAGCCCACTGCTGAGGCCCCCTTCCTATTTCATGCCCCCCGCCCACCTCAGGGGCTCGTTTCCCAGAAACCACTGTGGTGAACCAGACCGCCTTAGGGGCTGCATCTTGGAAGTAGGTCACCAGGCCTCTCTGCCTGGTCTGTCTTCGTCTGGACGCTCTACTGGCTCCCGGCCACTGTGGGTGGCCCTGCTGGTGTTTGAAACACAGTCTCACAGCCACATGCCCGCCACCACCCCAGCGCGACAGACAGAATCTCGAGGTGCCAGGGATTCGGGTCCGGTGAAAGCAAGCTCTGACATGGGCGCAGCCAGGCCTGGGGGGTGGCCGGCAGTTCCCAGAGCGCCCCAGTAATGCAACCACTACAGGTAAACAAGTGGCGCTTGTGACCCAGTTTCCCCGTGTGTGGAACGGTGCCATCTAGGAATTGTGCAATAAAACTCCCCCTGCCCAATACTAATTTATGAATTATGAAGGGTTCATGAGGGAGGGGGAGGGGGGATGGAGGAGGAAAATTAGCAGCTGATATTAAGGGCTAAAGTAGAAGGCAAATGTTTTGAGAATGATGAGGGCGGCGGATGTGCATATGTGCTTGACACAATGGATGTGTGTATGGATTGTGATGAGAGTTGTGCGAGCCCCCAATAACATAATTTTTAAAAAGAAGAAAAAAAACCTCCCCCTGCCGTTGAGTCAGTTCTGATGCACAGTGACCCTACAGGGCAGGTTGGAACGGCCTCTGTGGGTTTTCCAGGACAATAACTCTCTATAGGAGTGGAAAACCTCGTCTTTCTCAGGCAGGCCTGCGGGTGGTTTTGAACTGCCGACCCCAGCATGTAAGCCTGGGCTCCTGAGCTACCCAGTAATGCGATGACAACGTTCTGAGGCTGACCAAAGCCTGACACCGGAGCCAGAGGGAGCACTGGCCGTTGGACAAATGTCCCCGAGAGGCTGGCTCCAAGCAGGGCTGCCACCAGCCTCCCCTTGTCAAACAAAACCACGCAAGGCCCAAGGTTGGGGCCCACCCAGTGGGACCAGCTGGATGGACTTGGACTGTCAAGGTGGAGTCTGACCCTGGGCGGGAGCAGGGACCACCTGCCTGCCCTGACAGCTGTCCCCGGACAGAGGCCGTCCACCTGGGCCCTCTCAGCCCAGAACAGCGCGGCTTCTGGTCCTTCCCTTTGAGCACACAGGGATCCAGCCCCAGGCAGACGAACCAGTTTGCCCAGCTGAGTCCCTGATACCTGCCCCCATTCCTCCAAGGGGGAAATCTAACACACACACACACACACACACCCCACACTCACTGCCACTGAGTACATTACAGCTCACAGTGAAGACCCCGCGGGACAGGGTGGAACTGCTCCTGTGGTTTCCAAGACTAACTCTTTAAGAGAGTATCAAGCCTTGTCTTGCTCCCTCGGAGCGGCTGGTGGTTTTGAACTCCTGACCATGTGGTCAGCAGCCACCCGGGGTCCTCTCTCCAAAGTGGAGAGATGGGATTCATAAGGAAACATAAGAATACCGGTTGCCTCTGAGGCAGAGAACAGATTCGGGGCAGGGGGCCACCTCCCTGTTGGGGATCTTTGGGTGCTGGGTTGCCCCTGGCTCCAGTGACCTGAGCAGATGCATCCACCAAGCTGGGCTTCCCTCTCCACATCTTGGCTTGCTGTCTGCTGCCCACTTGCCCCTGTTCCTGCTGCCCCTCACGTCCCAAGGGCAAAGCCCCAGGGTCAGGGCCAGGGGTCAGGCCTGAGGCCGAGGCTTAGTGGTTTGGCCAGGCTGTCTGGTTGCTCTATGCTTACCAAGCTGTGGCCCCGGTCAGCCCCCAGGGCAGTTATACAGCTGGGAGTACAAAGAGGATTTCCAGATCATGCCAGCTTTGAGTGCCCATTGCTGTGGCATTAACCCTGCCCCGAGTACCCCACGCGTGTCTCCGTAGGACTGGGCCACGTGTTTTCAGAAACCAATGGCCAGGCCTTTCCCCCAAGTGGACACACCCACCCTTGCTTCCCGTCAGCTTTCAATCAACAGCCACGGACCCCTGAAGTACGAGGGTCCCAAGCAGACCAAGGACAGGCCTGACCACTACCCTCCCAAGTCAGCCTCAGGAGGCCTTGGGGGCTCACACAGGGGTGCGGGTGGCAGGGGTTGAGCCCAGTGTCTGGTGAGGCCGGAGGGAGACTCAGGCCTAAGGGCAGTGGAGGCAGAAGGGAGGTGGGCTGAGGGCCGTTTGTTGAGGGCTCAGCGGCTCCCGGGTCTTGCTTGGAGGTGTCAAAGGAGCCCCCTCCCACCCAGATTGCTGGCAGAGTTGAGCAGTGGGCCTGGGGCCCTGCCTTCCCCAAACCTCCCAGCCTCCAACGATCACTGCCAGGCTGAAAACTGAGAGCCTGGGCTCTGCCCTTCCCCCAGCCCTGCCTCCATCTCTGCTGCCCAACGGATGGATGGATGGCCGATTCACTCCCACTAATGAGCTCCTGCAGCCAGCACCATTGGCCAGAGGCCTGTGGGCTGCCCCCATGGTGCCCCACTCAGCAGGCTTTCAACGCCTTCCCAGAGCCCTGGCCACTGGGGCCCTCTGCCCTGTTGACCCCTGGCCCGGCTGTGGGCAGCCATGTGCAATAAGGACCCTGGCAGCCTGGAGGGGCCTGGAGGCCCGGCCTGGGTTCTAATGGGCGTCCACCAGCCGGGCACACAGTGTCCTGGTGTGGACGCCTATGCCTAGGGCAGCCTGGCTGTGCAGCTGCAGGCCTGCAGGGCTCTGTGGACAGGCCATGGCCCCATGGCCCCCTGGCCCTGGGGAGCACCAGGTCACCATGTCAGCCCAGGGTTCAGCACGGCTATAGCACATCCCTGGAGGGAGGGGGGGCAGACCAAAAACCAAACCCCCTGCTGCCGAGTCCATGCCGGCTGCAGGTGACCCCACCGGGCGGAGTAGAACAGCCCCCAGCTGTGCCCGTGCAAGAGCAGCCTGCCTCGTCTTCCTCCTGCAGGGAGAGGGGTGGTTTCGAAATGCTGATGGTGGAATTAGTAGCCCAACCCTAAATAACCATGCCACCAGCCCCCTCAAAACTCCTCCCGTGCTGCTGCAGAGCCCCCCCCCCACTGCTTGCTGCCCCAAGAGGGCATATGTCCCCCCACCTCCACCCCATCTCCCTTCATACATTGCGCCCCGTTGAGACCAACTGACAGCTTGTCCACCTCCATCTGGGTGATGCCCCTTCCGCTCACCTGCTCCTGTAGACCGCTGTTCCCTTGGCCTCTGTGGCCAGGCAGCTGCCTTTGGTGTCTGGGAGTGGGCACCCATCTTTCAGGCATGGCTGCAGGGTCTGCCAGGGGTGGGCTCCCTTTGGGCCAATGCTGGCCACCGTCCCATGAATGTTACTTCCCTCCCCTGCACGCCACTGACCCTGCACCCCCACCTCTCCTGCACTCCACTCATACCCCATCTTTGGGTTTGGGCCAGGTGCCAGCCTCCGCCAGATGGGCCCTTTAGGCAGTGAGTGGGCAGGATCTCTGGGAGGAGAAAGGGCAAATGCAGACACAGCCCTGAGCCCAGACCTGGGCTCCGGACAGTCGGGCTGGCCAAGTGGAGTTTGCAGGAAAGGCGAGATTGGGCTGTCTGGATCTGAGCCCTTGGCTTGGGGCTGGAATTGCAAATGACACCTGGCTGGGTCTGCAGGACTAGCTTCAGCTGTCCGCACCGGGCAGCAGCGGGGCTGCGGTAGGCGCTCGCTGGGACAGCCTGGCCGCCTGGCCACAGGCAAGTCCTACAGCCGTGAGCAGAGCCTGGAGCCCCTCTGTGAGACGAGCAGATGGGCCAGAGCCCAAGGAGGGTGGGGATACTTTCCTGATGGAGCGAGGCCCTGCTGCCCACTTCCAGAGCTCTGAAAGCCACACCCCAGCCCCCCGCATCTCCTAGAGGGCTTCCCAGCTCCTCAATGGGTACAACCCCCTCCTCCCTGTTCTCCTTAATCTTCCCTTGGCCCTGGTCCAGCACGGGAAAGGGTGCTCCATTCAGACGGTGGCCCTAGTAGGCATGGGCAGGCCCCACCCAGGTGCTCAGTAAACGCTGCAGTGGCTGTGGAGGTGGCCGTAGCCAGGCACCTGGCTGCCATGAATGGAGGGCACTGTGCCCGCCCTGGCCTCAGACCTGAGAAGAGGGTGGGAGTGGTGTGTGCGGTCCAGGTCCAGACCCGTACTTACTCCGTGGGGGCACGAGTGGAGGCTGCGACTCCACCTGCTGCTGCAGCACAACCTGCACCCCATCAGCTCTGAGGGCTGGATCCGCTCGTCGGAGCTGGCTCTGGAGAGGCTCAGACACAAATCAGACATCAGACGTCTGGAGACCCAACCCAAACAGCTGAACACCCTTGGAGACCAGGGCCCATTCCGAAAATGGACGGATGTTTCAGGAATTGGTATTTATTGCCAATGAGATGAGAGAGAAAGGCAGAGAGGGGGAGGCAGATCGGGGGATTTGGGCCTCCTCCAAGACAAGAATGTATCCGCGTGGCTCTTCTTTGCCCAAGTGAAAGCACAGCAAGACAAGGGGGGCTCTTCAGCCAGTTTCCTGTCAAGTGACCAACTTTCAGCCAAACCAAGTCCGTCGCCCAGAGCAGCCCTGTAGGGCAGAGAACGTTCCTCGGATTTTCCGATGCTGTAAATCTGCACGGGGACAGACAGCCTCATCGTTCTCCTGGGGAGCGGCTGGTGGGTTTGAACCACTGAACGAGAGCTAAGCAGCCCGCCACCTACCCCACCCGCCGTCCCACCCATGCTCCTGGTTTGCTGTCTAGGTCTGTGGATTGTGCGCCCAGCCCGGCGCTGGCAGCCACATGCCTGCCGGCTCCCCCAGCAGCTGCTCCTGGGGCCTCTGGCTGAGCCCAGGAAGAGGCTGGAACTTTCGGTCCCTGCAGGCTTTCCCTGCCAAGCCTGGGGAAGACAGCCATCCTGAAGGACACCTTGCCCCACAAGTTTCCCTGGAGAGGATGGCCTTTGAGGGGGGAGCTTCACAGGGCCCCTTGCAGGCTGAGGGGATTAGACATCCCCAAGAGGCCCTGGGATGTCCCTAGTGGGGTTGAGGTCAGCAGGTGCTGGCGCATTCAGCTTCCCGGCGAGCCCCCACTGGGTGGGTGCTGGCTGGGTCTCTCCCTGTCTCCTTCCTGGGAGAAGGCTTCTCGGTTTCTTAGAAGCAGGGGCTGGCCCAGCACCATCCACCCAGACACCTTCCCCTTCCCACCGCCCCGGTCCTGCAGTTTACATTAAGGGCTATAACGGGCTGGAATAAATGGAGCAGCTTTGCAATTAGTTTTCAAAGTACTTATCTCATTAAAGTAAATGAATTATTGATTCCGTGACACTCGGGCTTTTAGTGAGTGGCGGGGTGCCATCCCGCCCTGTGCCTGCCGCTGGGAACCCACAGCCGGGACAGGCAAATTTGCTTGGCGCAGGGATTTTTCCCCTTTTCAATTTTAATATTTCCTTCTCGTCATTTAGCGCGGTAACGAGACGCCCCTGAGAAATGAAGGGTCGGTTCTGGGAACTGGGGCCCGGGGGACAGGCCTACTGGGCCCAGGGGAGCAACGGGAGCTGACAGGGGAGTGGGAAGGGGGCCAGGCCGGCTCCTGAATTCAACCATGAGTGAAGGTAGAGCGGTGGGAGTGGGCAGCAGCTCCTGGGGGACTCTGAGGAGGGGCTGGGAGTGTCCCCACTGCACCGGCAGTCACTGGCCTTGGGAACTTCCTGGAGATCAATGGCGTACCCACGGACCTGAGCCTGCATGGTGGTGGGGCTCGGTGGCCCCTGGGCAGTGTGTCCTGAGAGTGGAGTAGACGCCAGCCCAACCCCACCACCGGGCACTTGGAGGGCCTCCAGACCAGCCTCTCTGGAGAGGGCGCTGCAGGACGGGAAGGGCGAAGGATCCCCAGATGCAGGCTACCCAGGGACCTTGGACTGGTCACCAGACCTGGCTGGACACCAGGGAGGGACAGCAGCGGGCCAGGCTGAGCCGAGAGCTGACTGCCGCACGCAGGGCCCTGCCCACTAGGAGCTGACACGGCATCTTCCCGGGCCTCCCTGGCAGAGTGGAGGGCCCGTCACAGCAAGGACTCAAAGTGGCCTGGCAGCCAGCTTCCTGAGTTCCCCCCACCCTGTGGTTCCAGAGACTTGGGCCCCTCTTCCAGGCCAGGGGCAGCCCCAAAGGCACCCCTGCTAGGTGTGGGCGTGGAGGGCAGCCCTCCAAGGTCACAGCTTCAGTCAGCAGGAGCTGGATGATCACTGGACTGTCCTTGGGTCACTTTGTAGTGTCACCAGCAACTGATGCCCTTCACCCCCGGGCCCCTTCTCTTGACTGCCCTGGGCTCCTCTCCCTGTCCTCCCAGCATGCACTGGGCCCCTGCCTGCTCAGTTCCACTGCTTCCGGGGGTTTCAACTGGGGATCCCAGTGAAATGACACCTCGGACTCCTTCCACCCTGTCTCTGTCTGTCCTTTGGATTGAGGTGTGACCCTGAGGAAGGCTGCCCGCCTGGTCTTGGTCAGCATGTGCTTCAAGCGCCCTTCCCTGTCGGCACGCCGGGTGGTGGCCCTCTGCATGTGGCAGGCTGTGTCTGAGCCTGCCTCCTATCCTGAGTCCAGCTGGGATAAGCACGGGGAGAGGACACAGCTGCCCCCTTCCCCCCTGTACTGGCCCCCGGCAAACTCTTTTCTTACTAGCTGCAGGGGCCTTTGCCTGGCCAGCAGTCGGCCAGGCCCCACCCCCCACCCCCCACTCTAAGCAGGAGCAGCCGCCAGAGCAGCAGTGCCGAGCTGCTGCTTCATGCATGGCTTTTAAATATATATCTTTCTCTGGGATTAAAAAAAAATTCATTTAATTAAAAGTGTTGACATTGTGCCTGGCTGTCCTGCCAGAGAAAGTGACTATAAATTAAGCATTAAATCTTTAATGGTCCATAAAAAAATATGGACTGGGCACGGACAGAGAGGTTTTTCAGCCGGGGGTGGGGGGTGGGGGGAAACTGGCTCTTTTAACCCCAGCGACGTGATCTCATTAAATGGATGTAATTAAAAACTAAATTAATGGAGGTCCTGCTCTTGGCTTTGCGTCTGGGGTGGGGGGCAGGTGGGGTAGTTTAAGGAAGAAGTGTAGGTAGGGTATGATATTCACCTTCTCTTTGGAAGCCGCAAGGTTGGTGGTTCAAACCACCAGCCGCCGCTACTCGTGGTGAGCGATGAGGCTGTCTGCTCCCGCAAAGATGGACAGTCTCAGAAACCCCGTGTAAGGTCACCAGGAGTCAAATCAACTCAATGGCAGTGTTTGGGGGTGGGAGTGGGGTGTAATGGAGTTCTGGTGGTACTTGAGTTAAGCGTCTGGGCTGCTGCCCGGATGGTTGGCAGTGCCCACCCCCAGCTGCTCCGGGAGGAAGGGGGAGCCGTCTGCTTCCATGAGGCTCTGCAGGCTCAGAAAGCCTAGGGAACAGCTCCGCTCTGTCGGCAGGGCAGTGAGACCGACCGACGCCAAGCAGTGGGTTTGGGGCCCAGGAGCACTGTTTTCCAGGAGGTGGGAAGGTCTCTGTCCGAGGCGAGTCTGGGACGCTGGGTGGAACAGACGTCCCCACCCCCAGCAGCTAAAGGGAGGCTGAAGGTTCCAGCCCACCCAGAGGTGCCTGAAAGGAGGCCTGGACGTAGTTCCCCTCTGATCCACAAGGGGCGCTGTGAGTCAGCGGCTGATGGCAGCTGGTCGTTTGGGGAGAATGTGAATGAGGTGACCATGGTGGACAGGGCAGGCCCCGTCAGACAGAGAGAGGGTGCTCCAGGGGTCCCATGGGGAGGTGTGCTGGGAACTTAGGGGTGTGCTTCCTGACCTGGAGGGGCCTCCATGATGCAGGACTGAGGGCAGGGAGGTCCTGAGTGGCCTGGGCCGCAGGTGAAGAGGCAGCACCTGCTCAGGCCATGGGCAGCCTTCAAGGCCACACCCAGCGGTGAGGTTCAACCGGTTCACACAGGTCCCGCAGAACGGATACCTAATTCTTTTGTTGTTGAGTTTGGCGAGCCAGTGGATAAAACGGCATCTGTAATCAGGGTTCTCTCTAAAGCGGGCAGCCGCCCAATGCAGAAATCACCAATTCACCTTCCTTCCTCTTCTTTAATGTCTCAGCTGCCCTACAGCACGTCTAAGAGCCGGTAGTCATGTTCATACCGCCGTCCACAGATATAAAATGTATTCCTTCAATCTGCTAAGACTCGTCAGACTTTGGATGGAACACTGCGTTGGTATCCCCTCTGCCTGAGACTTCAGCAAACATAGAATGTAAAGAGAAACGGTGTCACACAACCGGAGGGCGGCCCGCTGTGTCCGTTTCCGCTCCGTGTGACGCCCCAGCTTCCCACGGGACATTCGAGTGGATTGTGCAATTCCTGAGTGTTCAAAGAGCTAAAAAGACCGTCAGAACCATTGCCGTAGGTTCTGCAGCAGCGGAAGGGTTTTTCCAAAGATGAACCTAGGGTGCTCTGACAAGTCACCTGTTTCTAATCTGTCAGGCAGAGTGACGATTGTCTCGTCGGCCTGCCTCTAAAGGCTTGGGATCCTCCTCCTACCATGAAAAGGGGTTCGAGACAAATCACACAGCCTGTGACTCGGATAAAAGCGAAGAACATTGAAGCGAGGCCGCCAATCAAGAGGAAATATGGAAATATCTCTAACCGTTGTGTTTGGGTTTTTTTGGTCAGGTATTATTTCATCTGTTTCATTAATGTTTTAAAGTTCTTATCACATCATCCAGTTTTGCGTGCCCCCTTGATTGCTCTTATCAAAGTGTAAAACAATAAATTGCCTTTCGCTCTGTCCATTTTTGATGCTGAAAGCTGTCATTAGGGCAGTGAACAATTGTTGCATTCTGTGAACCACACCCCTGGGAGCAGGGGCCCCGGGAAGCAGGAGAAGTAAAGGGAGATGAGGGCCCAGGGGCCTCTGGTCCAGGAGTGGGTTCTGGGTGTGCGGAGAGGGGCTGAGCCAAGTGCATTGTGGGTATTGATAAGCAGGCAGGTGCCAGAGGATGGTTTGGGTGGGCTCCAGGGTGAAGGAGTCGGCGCAGCGAGTCTGCCCAGAACTCCCCAGAGTGGGGTGTGAAGAGCCAGCAGGGTGGGCATCTGAAACATGATAGGGTAGGGGGGTTACCAGGAGTGCCTGCGGTCCTGGCGCAGGTGACCGGCTGGGTGGTGGGCACACTATGAGAACACACATGGCAGAGGAGATGGTGTGTGGTAAAGAGGAGGTGCTGGCAGAGAGCCCTTGGGGCTGCCATCCAGGGTCAAGGAGCTCAGGAGAGAGTGGCCATCAGTCCATCTCGGGAGCCTGACCCTCTCAAGGACTGCCTTCAAGCTGGGAGGGGGGGATGCCTTATCCCTGACCCCCAGGGTGGTGAGGACAGCCCCTCCTTCAACCACAGAAGCAAGCGGGACCCTGGGCCTGCAGCCTGGCGCTCAGCATGGGCCTCTCCCCCGTGAGGGGTGTCCTGTGACCAAAGCTCATTTTCTCGCAGCTACTGAGCCCTGTGCACAGAAGCACAGCCAGGCTCAGTCCTCAGGGGACAGCCACTGTCTGTTCTTAAATCACCCACTGTCCTCCGCGCCCACACAGGTCACGTATTAGCCGCTTGTCAGTGCAGGTTAGGAGCAGGCAGATGCTGGCCCGCCCGGAGCCCACCCTCCCTCCTGCCTCCCAGAGCGGTTCCAGGAGAGCCCTCGGGACTGCCTATGCCAGCCGAGATGTATTAATCCTGCAAGGTGGGCGCTGAGTAGGATCCAGCCAGCAGCTCTGAGCTGCACCCAGAATTAATTCTGGGCCTAAGGCAGCCCCACAGTGGTGAGGCCAGTCACAACTGCCCCCCTCCCACCAGCCGAGACCATGCAGGGAAGGTCAGGGGCCTCCGGGAGGGCAACCAGCCACAGGGCTGCAAGGAGACTGAGCAGGAAGGTGGTTAAAGGGGGGCCCTCACTCTGCCCACCTGTCTGCTGGTGAGCCACCTAACTGTGCCCTACGGTCGTGTCGTGTGTGGCACGGGCAGCTGTGCCCTGCACCGTGGCTCACGTGTTGCCGTGAGGCTGGAAGCTGTACCACCCGTACTTCAAACACCAGCAGTGCCGCTCACCATGGGCAGGTTTCAGCAGCGCTTCCAGATGAAGGCAGCCACGGAAGCAAGGCCGGCACTCCCCTTTGGCACGCTCCTGGAAACCCTCAGGCCCCGCAGGATACTGTCTGTCCAGCCAGCACTGGACATGAGGTGCTCAGGCTCCACAGTGGCCACAGCCCAGGTGGGGGCTTGGCCGAGAGCCAGAAGGTGGAGCAGGGCCGGCCTGAGCTGCCTTCGGGTGCACTGGGGTGGCTGTGAGCCGAGGCGGCACAGGGGCAGCGAGCTTTCCGTGTGCTCAGCACCTCTCTGGGCTGGAAAGCGCAGCCCAAGCACAATCCCTGCCCAGTACATTCTGGGCTCGGACTCAGCATTTGCCACCTCATCCAATCCCCCGCCAGGCATCACGGTGGCGTTCCGGGGAGATGTGTGCAGGCTTGGGTGGTTTAGGGCTCCCCGCGGTCCCCATCAGCTGCAGGAAGAGAAAAGCCAGCCACTTCGCTGACGCAGGTGGGCCGCCTCTGCTCGCCATGCCCGAGATGCAGGTCCTACAGGAGACCCCTCCCCAGCTCAGCTGGTGGGCAGCAGCGGCAGGCCCACTGACCAGCTAGCCAGTGCCCACCTCCTGCAGCAGGCAGGTAGGGGCACAGCCCTTGTTCCACTGAAACAGCAGAGCTTGATGGAGTGGGAGGAAGTTCTGTGAGCTGACCTTGCCTTACTGGACCCCGTAGCGCTCAGCTGATCAGCACTGGTTTACTTCTTACCCTCCTTTCGATCCTCAACCCCAGCACCGCTGCCTGCTGACCACTGGCCACTAGAGAAGAGGCCACCCCAAGGAGCCTTCACATTGTTTGCCTCTGAAGAGCACTCTGACTATTCTCCCTCCAGGACGGGTCTGTGTGTGCCCCTGGCAGCCCATGGGGCCTTCTTCGCCAGCACCGTGCTCCAAATGCACCAATCCTCTGGCCTTCCCTGCTCATTGCCCGGCTCCTGGATGCACACGAGGCCTCACCTATGCCTTGAGATGTTAGCACTCACCCGTCAGGGTTCAGAGAAGACCCACAAGGGCTCGTGCAGAGCACCTTCTAGACCGGGAGCACACCGCGCAGACCCAGCCGAGCCCACGGCTCTCGGTGTAAGAACGCTGCCCTCCCTAGAGGCCTCGGTCTCCCGGTGCCTCGGGAACACCGGAGTGGGGGTTTTCAGGAACAGGAGCTCACTTCTCACTGCTCTGGAGGCCGGATGCCCAGGTCACGGGCTCTGCCGGGTGGTTTCCCTCACCGCTGGTGGTCCTGGGAGTTCCTTGGTTGCTGGGCTTGAGGATGGCCCTCACTGGACATCTGTCCGCCCTGTGGGTGTCTGTGCGACTCTGTATTCAACATGGAGGTGGTTAGGGTTAGGACCCACCCCACACTGATACGACCTCAACAGAGGGCTCACAATGCACTGGGTCGGGATATGGAACGTGATTACATCATATCGCATCACATCGCAGTGCAGTACTTTACATCCACAGGCAGACAGTTGGGAGGCCAGCAGCTATGGGAGGGGGAGGGGGAACCCACCACACCGCACAACTGGCTGGGGTCAGGGAACACAGCCTGTTCGGTAGGAGTTGATGTTGTGGTCTTTGGGGGTTGTGTCCCCTCCAGGACGGGATGCTTTGAGGCTCATGAACCTCATTTAAGTCTCACAGGCTCTGAATCGCCCAGGGACCAGGCACCCTGAGAGGCATAAGGAGACACCACCACCCTCCGTACCACTTTGGGACCAAGGGGTGCAATTGTCTGCTTGGATTTGCTCCCCACCCCCACACTCCCTGGGCCACGAGAACCCACCTCCCAGGGCCTCACCTGATGCAGCTGTGTCTCCTGCAGAGACGGTCCTCGAACTCTGCTCTCGATCCTTCTGCCTATAGTGGATGACGGGGTGGCTCTGCTCTCAGAAAACTGAGGCCCAGGAGGCTAGCTTGAGGAAGACTGTGGACCAAACATCGGCAGCACGTGCCGAGCCCCGCCCCCCACTCCCCACCCGCACCCTCTGCCCTCTGCAGATGGCTGGAGAAAGCAGCAAGTGACCCATCCCATAACAAGTCCTCCAAACTGGACCTTTGCCTTGCTGGCCTCCTACTGTATGAGGGACCCCAAGTGACCACATCAGCCAGAGGCCGCGCGATGGCCTCCACAGCAGCCGATGGGGGCGGGCAGGAGGCTCACTGAGCTTCCCAGCTAGCCTGCTAGAATTTTCCCTGCCCTCGGCGTTAAGCCCCCTGCACCCGGACGAGGGTCTCCTTCCATTTTGCAGGCAGGTGGATTGAGGCGGATTTCTGAAGGTTCTGGGGGACCTCACAGGTTGGTTTCTTGGGCTATTTTCCCAGAGATGAGATTTTGCCCATCTCCCAATGAGAAAACAGCATCACACCACCCTCCCTGCTGCCCTGTCAACAGCCACTCACCGGGACGCTGTGGACAGAGTAGGACGGGCCTGTGGGTTTCCGACGCCACCTCTTGCTACTGGAGTAGAAAGCCCCGTGTCCCTCCCTCCGAGGGCTGGTGATTTCAAACTGCAGACTGTGACAAGGAACCCCACAGGCAACCGCCGTGCCACCAGAGGCCTGTCTACATCGCTGAGGGAGCATGCCCTCCCAGAACCTGTGTGCCTGCCTCTCTCCCCTGTTTCCTGAGTGCTGACCCCGCCCCGGCAACCCTTCTCCACCCATCTTCCTGTCTCCCCACTCCCATTGCTGAAGGGCACCTCTTCCCAGCATGGGTGTGTGTCTCGCTGCACAGATGGGGCACAGCGCCAGCTGGTTTGGGGCACCCTCAGTGCAGACAGGCAGCTTCACCCGGCAACTGGGGAGGCAGGAGGGCCCTCGGGTCTCACCTGCACATCTTGGCGGCCCCCAGGCTGCCTCCCCACTCCCAGGCTCTGGAGCAGCAGCTGTTAAAGAAAGGACTGGGATGGCAGCCAAGTCTCGGCTGCCAAGGTGGAGCTGGACGCCACCCAGCCAGGGCCATCCCCAACGGGGCTGAGTGGAGCGCTGGAGAGAGCAGGGCGTGGAGTTGGACTCCTACGGGTCAGCTCCCTCTGAGGAGCCTCAGGCTCCTGTCTGCATTAGAAAGAACGCCTTCAGCATGATCGATTCCCCAGCATGGGAGGGACCAGGGCGCCCAGCCTTCCCAAAGTGTCTGTGTTGGTCAGAGCGGGGGCTGCCTAGGGGCAGGGGTCTGTCTTGCACAAGGGTCTCCAGTTCCTGCACTTGGTAGGGACTGAGTAAGGAGATGGATGGATGGATGGATGGACGGATGGACAAAGAATGAATGCCTTACTCCCAGCCAAGCCCTCTGAGCGCCAGGGTCTAGGCATCATGGAGAATGGGTTCCTCCAGTGGGGGCCCAGCCTAGCTGTGACAAGAACAGGTTGGAGAACAACACATCTCAGTCAGGCTGTGTTATTCAGGGTAGACTAGAGAAACAAATCCACAGAAACTATATATATAAAGTTTATATAAAACTTTGCATAGTTTATATAAAACTTGCATAGATATATGCAAGTTTTATATAAAGGGTAAGTGTACATTACGAAAGCATCCCAACCCAGTACTGTCCAAGCCCATAAGTCCAACGTTAACCCACTAACCGATATGTCTGACACCAGTCCACAAAGTCCTCCTCCATCTCACAAAACACACGCAATGACACCGACTGCAGGAGGAAAGCAGAGTCAGTGAGTGTGTAAGCATCTCAGTGCTGGCAGGGGTCTCCACATGGCTGCTCCAGCACCCAGGGCTGCATCGGGGTAAGGCCATGTGGCTTCTCCTCGGGGATGTCTTGCAGGAAGTGAACCTTGCCAGCTGAGGCAGGGAACTAGCTAAGGCAGCTGCACAATGGTCTGACCATCAGAAAAAAGAGACCAGAGACCAAGAAAGGCGAGGCCCACCGAGCCATTTATCTCTCCGCCCTTCAGTGAATCCCATATGTGTTATCAGCCAGGTTGGCACAATAAACCTTAACTATCACAAAGTTTCTCTGGGGAAACACAACCAGGAAGGTCGAGGGAGAGAGTGCGACAGAGTGAGAGTGAACGGCTGTATTGACCACAACCAAGAAAGCCCAGCGCTCCGATACCCCGTGTTGCTGTGAGCCGGGCTTGCTCAGCAGGCGGCAGTGGGCTTGGTTTCTTGGTTTGGGAAAGCATTAGCTATAACCACAGGACGGTATTACGAGGTCTCCCTGTAAGGCCGGTCTGGAAGCCCTGAGTGGTTCACAGGTCCTGTGCTCCCCTGATCCCCAGAGAGAGGGCTGTGTCCACCGGAGGCAGCTTGGCTGGAAGGTCTGCCCACCTTGCTCTGAACCCCAGCCACTGAGAACCCCCCCAGGCCCAGCTCCCCTCTGACACCCCCAGGGACTCTGTGTGAGTCCGAGCTGCCTCAGGGCAGTGGGTTTAGTTGGATGGGATGTCTCCCAGGAACAAGCCACAAGCTGAAACAAAACGAGTCTGTGTTGTGAATGGAAAAACGGATCAACTCTGTCAACGTTCTCCCAATTCACAGTCAATTTAGAATCAAGTGAGACCCATCCCCGGATGTCCAGCAGGGGCCCTGGCAGCTCCGTGGTCACGGGCGGGGCTGCACTCTGTGTGGTCCACAGTTTGAAACCACCAGTAGCTCCCCAGCAGAAAGCATGACCTTTCTAGTCCTGTCCCAGCGACGGTGACCCACAGAGGAGGCGCTGTGATGCGATGGCATGGCCAAGAAGTCCCGGCAGTGTAGCCTAGTGGTGATGCATTGAGCCATTGAGCTGCTGATGCCAGGTCCACGGTTCTAAACCACCAGTCACTCCGAGGGAGCAAGATGGAACTTTCTACTCCTGTCAAGAGTTACAGTCTTGGAAACCCACAGGGGCGGTCCTGCCCTGCCCTGCAGGGTCCCTGTGAATGGGCATTGAGTTGAGAAGGGGGACCTGTCTGGAGGGCACGCCCCAGACTGTGAGCAGGCAAAGCCACTGGGTGAGGTGCGGGGCCCTGGGCACCAGGGCAGCTCTGGGAGGGTGGGGATGACAAGGCCTAGGGTGGTCAGGGAGGGCTTCCTGGGGAAGCGCAGAGAAGGGCAACAGGACAGGGTCTCTGTGTCTGGGGGACCCGGCCAAGCAGGACTGTGGGGCATACGGTCCAGGCAAGGACAGGGGCCAGTGCTGCCACCACTCAGCCTGAGTGGTCCTGAGTGGGCAGGAGGGTCTGGAGGCGACTGCTGTGACAGTCTCCTTGGCCACCATGACAGGTGACCATGGCTCGGCCCAGGTCACCTTTTGAGGCTCTGGGGCCCTAGCGTCTGAAGTCCAGTGTCAGTGGGACCATACTCTTCCTGGGCTGTAGGGAACACTCCCCGCGGGGCTCTGGGGAACGCTCTCTCCCAGGCTTAGGTGGCATTCTTAACCTTCCTAATGCGGCGACCCTTTCATATAGTTCCTCATGGTGACCCCAACCTAAAATCATTTTCATTGCCCCTTCATCACTGTCATTTTGCTACTGTGATGAATCTGATATGCAGGATGGATTAGGCAACGCCTGTGAAAGGGTCGTCAGACCCCCGAAGGGGTCGCAACCCAAAAGTTGGGACCTCTGCTCTCTGGCATTTAGGGGAGCATACTCTCCCTCAATGCACTAGGGGGCGCTCTCCCCTGGGCTGTAGGGAACACGTTCCCCAGGGCTCTGGGGAACTCTCTCCCAGGCTCTAGGCGGCATTCTCTATGGCATTTAGAGGAGGGAGGCACACTCTCCCCCAAGGCACTAGGGGGCGCTCTCTCCAGGCTGGCAGCTTCGGTTGGGAGACCCTCACTCCTACCCCTGTCCTCCTCTGTGTCCATATCGACAAGGACGTGCCCATTGGTGTCAGTCACGGGGTCAATGGTGGTTCTGGGCAGAGCCCGCACTTTCCATGCGGGGGACCCACATTCCATTCCCCAGGTGCCACCTCCCTTCCCTCAGCGGCCACTGGCAGCTCCAGACTGCCCCAGAGGAGGGAGATCGGCCTGGCGTTCGACTCCAGAAAGCCCATGAAGCCGTGCGGATCATCCCGAGCCCACCATGGCCCGGGCCTGCCCACAGTGGGATGAACTGTGTGTGGGCGGGAGGGGGGATCCCATTCGAGTGGCTCCTGTGGATTTTCCCACTAATGGGAGAGTAGAGGCCACCCCGAGGCCTAGCGATCAACTTCTGGGGAGAGTAAGACCCAGTATTCAGAGCAGGGAGGAACAGACTGTCCCCCTGACACAGTGCCTCTGGGAGTCCCTGGACATCTGCCTCTCGAAGCTCAGCCAGGTGGAGACGGAGGACTCACCTGGCCTCCTCCCCCCGCCTGATGCCCCGGGCCTCGGCCACCTCTGCTCCGCTGGCTCCTAGGTCCCCTTGGCTGCCAGCCTCTTGGCAGCGGCGGCATCTCATCTTGCCTCTGCCTCTTAGACACTGGGTCAGTCTGGGGAGGGGGAGGGAAGAGGCTTCTCCTGGGTGTGGGTTCTGCTGAAGCAGACCCCCAGAGGGGAGGGGGACGTGAGGAGGGATCACAGCACATGCTCACCGGTCATTGTCCCAGGTCTGCACAGGGGCCGGCAGATGTAGGAAGCCACTCCACCCTGGCAACCTAGGGGTTACTCACTGGCAGTTCGAAAACCCCCAGCCGCTCTGGGGAGAAAGATGAGGCTTTCTACTCCCGTGAAGAGTTATCTGTCTCAGAAACCCACGGGGCAGCTCTACCCTGTCCCGTAGGTTGCTAGGAGACAGGATAGACTCGATGGCGGGCGCTTGAACTGTGGAAAGTCTCACCCAAGGCTGGCGAACTCTCTCAACCCCGGTGATTGACAGCCTGGGGTCAGCGGGCCCCAGCAGCAACAACACGCTGGCCAAGACCCACAGGCCTTACTGGGCTCTGGGCCAAGGCAGCAGGAGGGCCTGAGGCTGAGGAGGGTGAGCCGAAGGCCCGGCAAGCCGGACATCTGTTGGAATATTGCAAAGCCAGCATGGCAGAGGCAGCAGCAAAGTCAGAAGGTGAAGGCTCAGGGCCCCACGAACGGACTGAAGGGCTCGGGCGGACGAGGAGGCCAAGGCCACGGCGTGTCCTGGGACCCTGTTGGGTCAGAGACAGACTCTAATGGGATGGCGGGGACTTGCTCCCTGGTCCAAGCCAGTCTGCTCTCTGCTCCAGCTGCTGTTTGGTCCATGGCAGACCCAACTCTTTGGGTAAATGTCTGGTGTGCCAAAACTCTGCTCCACTTAGCCGTCCAGGAGCCTAGAAACCAGCGGCGCAAACAGACACAGGCAGCCGGTGTTAACCCATAGCGCTGTCCACCCACAGGAGCCCAAGGGCGGACATTCCCCAAGTGTCCATCCCCTGGGGAGTGGACAGAGTCCACAGGCAACAGAACTCTTCTCAGACCGGACGCATAACACCCTCACACACAATACTGAGATAAGAGGCTAAAGAAGCCAGGCACAGAAGGGCTAGCGCCGTGACCCCGACAGACACAGAATAGGGTTCTGCTTCCATGGTAGGTCCACTCTGACCCAAGCCAAATACCGCTTTTTAAAAAAAAAAGTTTTTGTTATGCCGACTGCCAGGGAGTGGTTTCAGTTCAGAGACTGCATGGAGGGTTTCCGAGACTCGAAACCTTTGTGGTAACAGACTGCCTCCTCTTTCTCCCAGAGTGGCTGCTGGCTTTGAACCGCCCACCTTGCCGCCGCCGCAGCCCAGTGCCTGACCCACAGTGCCACCAGAGCGCCTTCGTCTCCACTGCAACAGCCTCTAGTTACATATCTTTATAGGGCATGGAGCCCTGGAGGAGGGCGGAGCTGGGTTCTACGGCATTCTCAGTGGGATACTCGGGATGCCAACTGCAGCGTCAGCAGTTTGAAACCACCAGCCCCTCCTAGAGAGAAAAGACGAGGCTTTCCACCCCCACAGGGAGCTCCGGGCGGAGAAGCCCACCGGGCCGGTTCCACTCTGTCCCCCAGGGTGGCTGGGAGTCCACATCCACGGCTGGCAGCGAGTTTGCTTGCTTGTTGCTCCTTTGTATACATAGCAGCGGTGGCAACATCTGGTGGTGGAGACCTGAGAGTGGCCCCCTCAAAGCCTACACTATGGCATGCAGGTTTTCACACTGTCAACGATAACATGTGAGAACCACACGCAGAAGGTTGTAAGCATGGGTAGTCTAAGTCAGGACTGGCTGTCTGAAATGTCTAGTCCAGGTGCGCTCCCATGGGCAAACTCTTCCAGCTTACCTGGGCTGGCGGGGAGGAATCGAGCCTCCAGGGTGTGTGGCCCCAAGGAGGTGTCTCTCAGGACAGAGGGAGACATTGGCGATGGTTGGCATGGGGGTCACACAGCCCTGGAGTCGCCAACACAGCAGCTGAACCATGGGCAGAATGGAACGAGAATGAAGGTGGGCTGGGGCTGCCTTCTCCTCAGCTGTGGGGCTTTGGGACGGTTGCTTCTCATACCCGAGCCTCTCGGCTGTGGTCTGTAAGCCGGGAATGACTGGATTCTGCCGGCAGCCAGGTGCTGTGGAGACAGACCAGAGATGCTCACACGCGGCTTGAAGTCTGACCCCACTCCCAGTGGGTGAGCTGGGCTCACGGGGTTCTCAGCAGCTGGTGTCTCAGAAGCAGGTCTCCAGGCCTCTCTTCTGAGGGGCCTCCGGATGGAATGGAAACTCCCGCCGTTGGCTGGGAAGCTGGGGGAACCTGCCAACGGCACCTGGGGCTCCCTGTGTCCTGAAGGCTCAGCCGCCCTGGCTGCTGTGGTCAAGCCGTGTCTGTGCGGAGGCTGCAGGCAGCCCCGCAGCAGGCCCTGTAGGACACTCCAGCTCCCCCAGCAGAAGACAGAATGAATTGGGTTCTGAACTCTGAGAAGTTTGCACTTCTGCACATGGGCCCTGATTAACACCAGGGAGGGAGGAGCCCCCACAGGCCTGAGTGAGAGCTTTGCTTTAGGAGCTCAGAACCCAGACCCCTCAGTGCCCACTCTGGTGGCCCGGACCCACTGACGCGTTCCCCAGCAGTTCCCAGCCGTGCCCTGGGGCCCCCAGATGCCAGCCCGCTCCCCCACCACTCCAAGGAGAGAAAGAGAAATGACTGCTTGTCTTCAGACATGGCCGCCAGAGTCAAAGGCCGAGGGCAAACCAACCATAGTTCCTTTTTCATGCATAAACGTGCTCCCTCCCCCACCAGCTCTCCTCAGGGAGGGGCTGCAAAGCAGACCTTCTTTAAAAACCCAAACGCAGTGGGGTCTCAGGACCAGGGTCTCCGGGACTCTGGGGTCTGTGGACTTCACTTAGGTCCAAAGACAACCTTTGGCATCCCACTCTGCCGAGTCGGGCCTCACTCAGCAAGCCCACTGCCATTACGTCACGGCTGACTCACAGCCACCCTATAGGACAGGGTTTGGTTTCAAACTGCTGACCTTGCT
>NW_022111358.1:48697621-48699123 GCF_000313985.2 Echinops telfairi | reverse complement strand
GTGTACTCCCGGAAGTCAGCAGGGCTGGTCTAATGAGGTGCGTGCCTGCGCTGTGAACCTGTGCAGGGCGGCAGGAATTACCATAATTGATTATCCCGCTGCGCAGCTGAGAGCCTTGTTTGCTGACAGAGAAACGGGAATCGGCTTGTGGGTCCCCGCCCGGGCAGCTGCTCCAGGGGTGGCCTGGCAGGGGTTGGGGGGCGGTGAACCCTAGACTCCTCTCTCTTGGGTATGTTGGCCGGGCAGCCAGGTGAGCGTGGAGGAGAGACAGAAAATACTGGGGGCATGGGAGGACTAAGGGAGGGGCCACCATTTATCACTAAGACCCAGAGTGAGCTCCAGCCCAGGTGTGGTGCCCTCACCCCAATCACAAGCCACAAGCTTGGCTGACAACCTGCTCGCTCCCTGCTGGGCGCTGCAGCCAGGAACTATAGGGTGAGGAGTTTCCACTGGGCTCTGAGGAAATCGGGGGCTTGGGCATAGAGTGGGAGAGTAGAGGGTACCATAAGGACACCCCACCACCATCTAATGGATTTCTGGCTGTGAGTCTTCATGGGAGCAGACAGCCTCATTGTTCTCCCATGGAAGGGCTGGGGGGGGGGGGGGGGGGGGGGGGTTGAACCGCCAACCTCACAGTTAGCAGCCCAGCACCTAAAGAGAACGAAGGCAGGGCCTACCTGGATGGGGTGAGAGGAAGCGCTGAGAAAGAGGCAGGTCTGCACCTCAAATCAAGGAACCCCAGATCTGGTGCAGCCTTCCTCGCCCCACCCCCTGCCTGCCCAAAGTGGAGACACACCCCCCCCACCCTTGCAGCTGACTGGGGTGCCTCTAGTTCTCCGACCCTCAGACCTCTGCCCTCACCTGCACCACCACCCCCAGGGCTGCAGGGGCTCTGATGCGCTGATTGGGATGCAGTGAAGTTGGACGTGGAGAGAGAGCTCAGCTGAAGAAAGGAAATAGAAACACACGCCCCATCGAGGCCATTCTGGCTCACAGTGACCTGGAGGACAGGGTCGAGCCGGCCCCGTGGGTTTCCGAGACTGTCACTCTGTGCGGGAGTAGAAAGCCTCGTCCTTGTCCTGAGGAGCACATGGTGGTTTTGAACTGCTGACCTTGCTGTTAGCAGGCCAACAGGTAACCACGATGCCCCCGGGGATCCTGTAGAGATACATCGTATTTCTAAATTAGAATAATCAAGAAACAAACTCACTGCCATCGAGTCGATGCTGATGCATTACAGCCCCATAGGGCTGGGTAAAACTGCCCCTGTGGGTAACTTTACAGGAGTAGAAAGTTGCATCTTTTCCCTCGGGGAGGCTGGTGGAACTGCTGACCTCGAGTTAAAGAGCCCAACTTGGAGCCCACTGAGCCACCAGGTCCTTCCACAGTCAGTCTGGTATAAACATAGCTGTTCATCACCCTGGACTACCCGCAAGCCTGCGTGACTCACCCTACCTTATTGCAACATGCACTGTCTTGCAAGGATCTGATGCTGAGTCTGC
>NW_022111358.1:48690485-48697521 GCF_000313985.2 Echinops telfairi | reverse complement strand
TGGACGTGGAGAGAGAGCTCAGCTGAAGAAAGGAAATAGAAACACACGCCCCATCGAGGCCATTCTGGCTCACAGTGACCTGGAGGACAGGGTCGAGCCGGCCCCGTGGGTTTCCGAGACTGTCACTCTGTGCGGGAGTAGAAAGCCTCGTCCTTGTCCTGAGGAGCACATGGTGGTTTTGAACTGCTGACCTTGCAGGTAGCAACCCAATGCATAAGCACAGGGCCCTCGCCCCTAGGGCTTGCCCTCACTGAAGAAAAGACTCTGAGACTAAGAGAATGGCCGTCAGAACTCGCCCCCACTCCCCCTATCAGCCGAAGGCTGCATGGCTGTGGCCTGGTATCGCCCATCTTCCTGGAATGGCCAGTCCCTCTGGCTGAGCCTTCACACTCCACTTCCCTCCTCCAGGTGACCATGGGAGCTTCTGAGGGGCAGGCAGAGGGCGTCTGGCTCTGACCTGGGGAGGGGAGAATGCCTGCCGCTTAGCAGGAGGCTCCGGCCACCAGGCCAGCCTTCGAGTTCAGCCAGGCCTTGGTGCACAGGCCTCCCACTGGGCCCCACTGGAGGGGTTGGCAGCAAAGTCCACTGTGGTTTTCCTACATCTGAGCCGTGCTCAGCCAAGCCGTGTCCCCTGGCTTTTTTGTTATATGTATAAATAGACTTCATTCTTTAGAGCACTTGCAGGTTCGTAGGGAAAAAAAAAAACTGGTGCAGTGAGTGGAAAGAGTTTCTGGCTCACTGCCTGACTCTGCTCCAACCATTCTGACCCCAGCACTGCGGTGGGTGGCCGGCAGGAGGTAGCCCCACCAAGATGGCACTTGTTGGTGTCCAACCCAAGGCTCGCTCTGTCCCCTGGGGGACGTCCTGGTCTCAGCTTCTCCACTGGTCTTCTGAGCACCCTCTGTGGCAGCCTCCTCCTGGTACCCTCTTCCCCCATCTGTGTCCCCTGGTCTCCACACGTAATATGCCCCTGGGACTTGTCTCTGCATCTCGTAGGTGATTGGTATTCGACCTCCCACCCCCACCCCCCGCATGCATACATCCCCATGAGCCTACCCCCAAACACCTGACTCCCAGATGGCAGCACCCCCACAGGTGTGGGGGGGAGGGTCCCAGCACGTGTGCTGGGGGGACAGGTCACCCAGAGCACCCCCTGCCCCCAGTATTCCCACCTTGCCATCCTCTGTCCCCCTATCCCGTGGATGGACCCACAGTGACACACTGTTGCTAACTGAAGCCGGCAGGGACAACAGGGTTCCTGTTCTCTGGGTCATCAGGCCCTGGGCTTTGTCGACTGCAAGATGCCAGTGTCCACATGATGACACCACAGAGGCCAGTGTCACTGCCCCAAAGTTGTCCCCTTCCATTTTGGTTCTCCCCAGGGCGGGGCTGGCCCTGTCCCGGTGGGAAGTCCCGAGGGCCTGGCTGCTGGCTATGCAGTTCCTGCCCCACCGAAGCCGGCCTCGGTGCTGCCATCTGGAGAGTGGGGACTGGACGGGTGGTGCCATGCTGAGGACCATTGAGAGGTTGGGTGCAGCCGCAGCAGCGTGCAGGGTACTGTGCTAAGGAACCATGTCCAAGGGGTCAACCGGCAAAGCTGAAGTGGTCAGACGGGAGGCTTGGGAGCAGTGTGTCTACACACAGGGCAGGAGATGGCTCCGAGGACAAAGGTGGGGATGGCTGCACAGAGAGGCGTCCGTCTCATCAGCGTCATGGACTTGTGCTTGGGGGTCAGTGGGTGTTGCTCTGCGTGCATGCTCAACAACAGCCATTAAACATACGCACACATAGCACACACACACCATGCACATACACACACACATTTACACACACAGAAAGCACACACATACACACCATCCACATCCACACAGCACACACATACACACACCACACATATTACACACATATACACACATACATATACACTCACACATACCCACACACACAGACAGCACACACATCCACACCATCCACATCCACACAAACAGCACACACATACACACACACCATGCACATACCACACACACATGCAAACATACATATACACGCATGCACTCACACACAGACATGCAACACACCATCACATACACACACCACACATACATACACACATGTATACACAGAGACATACACAGACACACAATACATGCACATGCACACAGACACAATAATGGCAGCGAGTGGTGGGCTGGAACCGCCGACCTCGGCGTGGGTAGCAGCCTGCTGCTTTCCTGCCTGGACACCAGGGCCCCTTCACAGTGTTTCTTAAGGTGATGCTGATGGAGATCACGTGCGACTTTTCTAGGTCTCAAGAAAGAGCTTCTGTCCAATGGCCTTTTGACTCCAGAAGCCATAGGCTGGCTCTAATCCTCCTTCTGCTGAAGGGGCAGAAATGGGGCATGACCGGGCTGGTGGGTGAAGTGTTTCTGCACGGGGTGATGGCAAAGTCTGGATGGAGATGTGACGCGGGGACACGGCTCTGTGTGTTGCTCCCCCTGGTTGTTTGGTCTGCAGGCTTCGTGGTCTACCGGTTTCCACAGCCCAAAAGCGATGGCAAGCTGGGGGGCGGGGGGCACGTAGAATTAGCTCCATAAGCGAGCTCTGCCTTGTAAAGACAGGCACACACACCAGTCCCTCAGGGCGCACTTGTGCTGCACAGGCTGCATGTCATTCTCTACGTCGTAAGTACTGTTACACTGAAATCACCAGGGTTCCTTGCGCCGCAGGAACAGAACCTCTAGCCGATGTGCTTGGCGCTGTCGAGCCAGCTCTGGTGCACCGCGAACCCATGTACCACAGCCTGAATCCCCACCGGGGTGGCGCCGTCCGCACCGTCATTGCGATGTCGGGGCCCACTGTTGCAGCCCATGTCATGGCGGGTCTTCCTGTAAGGGTCTCCCACCCTGAGGGACGACAGTCGGCTGCACTCAGAGTGAGGGGCCAGGGAGCGAAGGCCAAAGGTCACGTTCTTAGAGCTGCAGAGAACCTGAGTTTGGCAGAGCTGCGTGGAGGTGGCTGGGGTAAAGCACAGAGGCCACACGGGCAGCACTGGCACCATCGGGGTCTCCCTGGGAGCCCCTCAGCAGCGCTGCTCTGGGGCAGAGCCGGCCAGCCATGAGCAATCAGAGTCCCGGGGGGGTCAGAGGGAGGCCGCTCGGCGACAGTGCAGATTGTAATCCTCTCTCCTTTCTCTCTCTTTCCCTAGAAAGCCCAGAACACCTCGGGGACACGTGACTGAATAAAAGGTACAAAGGCCCCCTCTTTTTGCACAGGACCGCGTGTGACAGATGGGAGCGTGTGGCGCAGCTTGGTTGCTGCTGCTAACAGTGCAGTGTTTCAGGGAAGGGAGGGGAGGTGGGGGGCTGGGCTCAGCCCCTCCGTGGCACCCCCTCTCTGCTCCCTTTGATGGGGAGGGGGCAGCAGGGTAGGGACGAAGGGTCAGGAGTTTGGTTTTCCGACACAGTGCTCCACCAAGCGGAGTGGAGCCACTCTCCCCACCCTGCAGGGCCCCCACCCCCACCTTGGCTCTCCGTGGACAGCGAGGACTCTGGTCCCCAAGGTCAGTCGGGGCTCTGGTTCTGGGCGGTGAGATCCTCGAGGGGCCCTGTGGTCAGCTCAGTCCTCCGTGTGGACGTGCCTTGGAGGGATTTGGGTGTCCCTGGCTCCATCCTGACCCCGGCCTGCAAGGGTGCCGCTCTGCTGTGCTGTGTGGAGGGAGGGAGTCTGTCAGTCTGTCAGCACCCCAGCAGCATGTGCTGGGGTTGAACGAGATTGACCACCCCCAGGGGTCGGCACCCAAGGACAGCAGGTAGGACAGTGCCCACATCAGGGCAGAAAGCATAAGAGCTCCCTATGCCCGAACACTTGAAAGTGGTCTCTGGACAGTTGTTGCCCCATTTCCACCATTGGCTCAGCAGAGGGCTCCGTGGAGAGCCCCCTGTGGCAGGGCATGGGGCCACCACGGGGCTGGTGTGGAGAACAGAGCTGGTACCCAGCCGGGCAGGCACAGCGACAAAGTGGAACTTGGGGGCCCTGGTCATGTGGCTGTGTGTGGTCTCCCTCCGTGGGCGCAGCAAGAGCCTGTGGACATCTGTGCCGCCCCCCTCCCCGGCGTTCCATGTACCGGTAGTTCCCTGGAGGAGGAGAGGAAAGAGCGGTGTGTGGTGGTGTCGTGGTTACACACTGGGCTGCTAACCAGTCAGCTGTTCAGAGTCACCTGGGGAGAAAGAGGGGGCTTTCTCTTTCTGCAGAGTTACAGTTGCAAAGCCCAGGGGCAGTTCCCTGCTCTCCTATAGGGTTGCTCTCCTATCAGGTCGCTATGAGTGGGAACCTACTCGACTGGCAGTGAGTTAGGTTTGGGTGTTATAGTCCCACTGTGTGTTCACATCCAGGAGCCGGGCCTCGCCTCACCAAGCCGCCTCCTTGAGACATCATGTGTGTGGACTGGGTCTTACCTCGATTCACTTGGGAGGGGGTCTCCAGGTGGCCTTTTGTGGGCCCACGACTGGTCCTGTGCTGTGCGGAACGGGCCCAAAAGTGCCAAGCAAGGAAGCGGGGCGGTCTTGCCCATCCGTTTGCTTCCGTGCAGCCTGGACATTCCGAGAGGCAGCGCGGTTGTCAAGCATATCAGCAAGCCCTTCCTTGCCCTTGTCGACAGCAGCGGCCACGCCTGAGCTGGACGGGGACTGCCCGGGCGCCCCTCACCAAACAGGATGCGGACCCTTGTCTGTCTGCATGAACTTTCAGACGTCCGAATTCTTCCGTGAGCTCCTCCCTGGGTCAAGAGTCTTGGTGGTGCGACGGGGAAGCGCAGTGACACGAATCAAAAGGCCCCGTATCTGCCCCGCGCCAGCCCCAGCCAGAGGTGGCCGTCCACTTCCGTAAAGATCTCCAGTCTCGGAAACCCTCTGGGGCAGCCCTGCCCCGTCCTGTAGGGCTGATGCTGGACAGCAGTGGGTTAATTGGTAGGTGTGTCAAGCTACATCATGATGTTTTAATTCTCATCTGGTGCTATTGGGCGGACGGCGGACTGCGACTACAAGGGCAGTGGTTCAAACCCTCGGGCCGGCCGCTCCCCGGGAGAACTATCAGGACACATGGGAGCCCATATAGGGTGACTGCGAGTCCACATTCATTTGATGGCAGTGAGTTCAAGAAGACCCATGGAAGGAGCCTAGTGGCACCATGGTTAAATCAACTCCACTGCCAACCGAAAAATCCGTGGTTCGAACCCACCAGCCGTTCCACAGGAGAACGATGAGGCAGTCTTCTTCCGCCCTGGTGTGTAGCCTCAGGAACCGAGGGCGGGGATTCTACTCTGTCCTGTAGGGTCACAATGAGTCGAGGGTGCTTGACAGGCCCGGGGAATCCACTCAGCTGTCATGGCTTTGATTTTGGTGCTTTAAGGGCCAATGATCGTGCCCAACATACCTCCTTCAGCAAAGTGTCTACTCACGTCTCTTGCTTGTGTTTTATTGGGGGATTTGTTTTGTTATTACTGCTTTGGGGGGTACTCTCTACCTCTTTGGGATGCAAGTCCTTCACTGAGTATCTATGTTGTAACCATTTTCTTCCCACGGGTAGCCTGCCTTCTCTGTCATCTGGTCTCCAGGAAGTGCAGCTTAGCTACTTGCTCATGAGAGAGCATGGTCCCAGGTTGGCTCTCACAGTTTCTTCTCCTCAGGCTTCCGGGTTGTCTGTTCAGGTCTGTGGCCCACCGTGAGTGGGGTCTTGTGCATGGCATGAGGTAGGGATTGAGGGCTGGGCTCTGCAGATGGTTTGCCAACAAGAGTGCCACTCATTGAGAATATGGCCCTTTCCCGTTGAATGGCCTTGGCACACTTGGCACGTACTTGTGGGTTCACTTCCATTGTCTAGATTCCACCACAGAGGTCTGCTTGTCTACCTGGACCCCACCGCGCCATGGCTTTTTGTGGCTTTAGAAGTTGGGGGAATCAGGTAACGTTAGCTCTCTGGTTTGTCAATTCTCTTCAAAAGTTGCTTTGCAGCATTTCAAAGGGATCCCTTGTGGTGCAGTGGGTTACACGTTGGGCTACTAACCACAAGGCCACCAGTTCGAAACCACCAGGCGCTCCGCGGAAGACAGATGAGGCGTTCTACTCCCATTAAAGAGCTACAGGCTCAGAAACCCACCACAGGCAGTTCTACCCTGTCCTATAGGGGGTTCTGTGAGTTGGAATTGACCCAATAGCAGTTAGATTATTATTTTTTTTTTTAGTTTTGCAATTCAGAGCCATTAAACTGTGATACGAAGTTTAGAATTTGCATGTGAATTTCTGCAACAACAAGAAAAATCCTACTGGAATTTTGATTAGGACTGTATTGATTTATAGACCAGCTGAGGAATGGCTTACATCTTAATGATATCTGTTTTCTGGCCCATACACCAGGAGTGCCTCTCCACGTGCGGCACGGATTCTTTGGTTCCGATCAGTGCATGGGGCTGGGACATCCTTATTTCATAGGTTCTGGTGCTATCGTTGATGGTACTTTTACTCCAATTCCTACTTGGTGCTCAAAAAGCAAAAACCAAACTCACCACCATGAAGTTGATTCCAATTCATAATGGCCCCCATAGGACAGAGCTGAACCTCCTGGTGAGTTTCTGAGAGTGTACATCTTTCAAAGAGCAGACAGCTTCATCTTTCTCCCTCGAAGCAACTGGTGGGCTCGAACCACTGAACTTGGAACCCACCAGAGGGCCTGGCTGCTTGTTGCTTCAGAAGAGTCCTGGGAAAGTCTGCTCCTTTGCATTCCATTGCCCACCAACTTTGTGAAGCCCCTCCTGCGAGCATGTGTTGATCCGTCGGCAACATCGGTCAACGCCCGTCCTCCTTCCTACCGGTAGCTCCTGTGTAGATTCCATCAGGCTTCCAGTGTAGCTGATGGCGTGGGCTGTGAATCGAAGACGGCTTTACCTCTCTCCTCCTGGGGTGCTCTGGAGGCTGTGAGATGGCCAACCACGAAGTTGGCAGTTCAAACCCACCAGCCGCCCCTCGGGAGAAAGATGAGGCTG
>NW_022111358.1:48687702-48689957 GCF_000313985.2 Echinops telfairi | reverse complement strand
GTCAAGCGAACGCTCTGGTTGGTCAACTCTTTTCAAAAGCTGCTTTGCAAGATTCCAGAAGGACTCCTGGTAGAACTGGAATTCCCTGGAATGAACGTGAGACTTCGCCCAGCAAGGCGTCTCCTGGGTCTCTCGGGAGGACCTTGTGCCTTTTTGTTTAGTGGGCAAATGGCTTGGGCTGGTTTTCAAACTTTGCGGCCACATAGGTTGGTCCCGGGGGCCATCGTCCCAAGATTTTGGTGTAACTGACAGCCTCTTGCTGCGGTAGACAGAATATTGGTTGTGGCTCCTTCTACCACGGTCGCTAGTTCTGCCATCTTAGCTGGGCGTAGTCCAGGAGAGCGTGCGCATCAAGACATTTGGGTTCAGTTGCTCGTATGTAACGTGGCGACGTGAAGTGGCTTGGTTCCGTGCAGGTGCCACATGTGACCACAATGTGAAGTCCTTCCAGGACAGCACACTTTGTTGTTGATGGTTTTTTGTTTTTGTTTTTTAATCATTTTATTGGGGGGGACTCTTACAAACTTATGACAATCCATCATTCAGTTGTAGTAAACACACTTGTACATATGTTGCCATTAACATTTCAAAAACACTTTCTTTCTACTTGGTATCCGCTCCTCTCTTTTCCCCCTCTGTGTTAGTCTGAGTTGACTAGAGAAACAAATTCATAGCCACTCATGTGTGTAAGAGAAAACTTTATATCAAAGAGCAATTGTACCTTAAGAAAACATCCCAGCCCAGTCCAGATCAAGTCCATAAATCTGCTATTGCCCATATGTCCGATACCCGTCTATAAAGTCCTCTTCAGAGTCATGCAACACACGCAGTGACACTGAATGCAGGACGATCCCAGGCCAGTGGGTAGAAAGTCTTGTGGATCCAGTGGCGGTGGAAGTGTCTTAGTGCTGGCATGGACCTCCACGTGGCTCCTCCAGCTCCAGGGCCATGTGCCTGTCCCCACCCCCATGCCCTCTCGTGGCAGGTCTGGATGGAGGTCCCGAGGGCAGAGGGGCGGGCAGAGACGCTGGTGAGAATCACGGCTAGTCTGGGAAAGAACCATTCAAGTTGGCAACAAGCAGCTTAGTTTTGCTTCCCCGGCGGGCTGCCTCCCTCTCCTCAGTGAAGTGGGACTTCAGGTCCCAGAGCCAAACTCTCCAAAGATCCTTGCCTGCCAGAGGCAAAGGTGCCCCCTCCTCAGAAGCCCAGTCCCAGGTCGCTCTATGAGTTGGAAGACAGGCCTTTGAATCCACCAGCAACTCTGCAGGAGGGAGACCCGCCATCTGCTCCTGGAACGAGGACAGAGCAGGAAATGCTTTGGGGCAGTCCCGTTCTGCCCTGTGTGGTCACTGTGCTCCGGCAGCCTCCCCTCCTCTGACCCAGCCGCCCTCTCAGCCATGCCCAGCCGGCCCCTGCACACAGGCTTGGCCACACACCATCTTGTTGGACACCCTTTACTAAGGTGACCAGACATCCCGCTTTTGGCTGGATAGTCCCGATTTTTAACAATTTTTCCCGCGTCCCGCGGCATTTTTTAAAAGTCTGGATTTTTGGAGAGAATGCACGACACGCTAGGGTATACGGTTTTCGGCTGCCATGTGGCTATTTCGCCAGGATATGAGTTTTATCAATGGTGTCCCACTTTACCAATGTTAAAATCTGATCACCTTACCTTTACTCCATGCCATGGGTCTGCAGAGCCAGCAGCCGCCAGATGGGGAAACTGACACTTACAGCAGCAAAGGATTTGGGAGTAGTCGGTGGGGCCTCAGCCCCAGTGGGCAGGGTCTCACTCGCACTGAGAGCCCAGGAGCAAAGCGCTCCCCTGAGAGGCCTCCTGCTGCCCCCGAAGGTTCTCCCTGGCCAGCCTGGTGGCTCACAAGAAGGCTTGAGGCTCAAGGTCCCCAGAGGCCCCTCGGGGGACAAGCCTGACTCTGCTTGCCGAGACCCTGGGGGTGCCTGGCTCTGCACTGAGCCACCTGGGCGGTGAATTGGGTGACTCACAGTGGCCTGGCCCAGGTCTTGGAAGAGATGGAGCCGCTGTCAGAGCTGGTGGCTGCCGTCCTGCCTCCTGACCAGGGTTTCCTGAATGCTGCTCTCAGGGTGCCTTGACACGTGTGCACAAGCGTGTTTGGGTAACATGCATGCAGGTCTGTATGCCATGTGTGCACTAGTATGTTTGATGACATGTAATTCTTTTGGATGACATGTGTGTTTGCACTAGTATGTTTGATGACATGTAATTCTTTTGGATG
>NW_022111358.1:48684270-48685368 GCF_000313985.2 Echinops telfairi | reverse complement strand
GTGTCTCAGAGGCCAGTGCTCTGTGGTGAGCTGGGTGAAACTTCACTGAGTGGAGAGCAGCGTCACCATCAGCAATACTGACTCGTGCTGTCACTGCGCCGGTTGCTATGCCCACCACAAGCTCCCTCATCCCACCCCCGCACGACCCTGCCTTTCCTGCCCTCCTCCCACCCCAACCCTCTCAACTCTGTCCTGTGGTCAGTGCTGCCCGCGTGGTCCCCTAAGGTATGTGCGCCGTGCGTGTGACTGACCCTGCCTCTCGTAGACCTGTCTGCTGTCTGGCTGAAATGTGAACCATGGGGGTGAGACCAAGGGGTCCCACCAGTCTCCGTCCGACCAGTCAGCCTGGTCACTTCCCTGAGTTTCAATCCTCGATTTTCTCCCGCTCTCTGCAGTCCCCTCTCAGAACAGTCCAAGTGGGAGAGCCGGGCACCATCGAGTTCTTCTGGTCTCGGGGTTGTGGACTCCTTGCTCCCAAGCAGCTTTGATTTTCACCCCTCTTCTTTCCCCAGATAGGCAGAACCATCAGCCTTCACCAAAGACGGCCACTCATGAGCCTTTAAGACCCCATCACGAGTCCCCAAGGTAGGGTGCAGGGCACTGTCTTAATGGACTGTGTGATGCCGAGAAGTCCCGCTGTCCCCCGAGACTGTGGTCCTGAGCCCCAGACCCAGGGCTCATCCCCTCGATGTGTGTGGTTTTGTCTGGGGACTCTCCATCCCTTGGTCAGCTGTGCATTCCACCACACTTAACGGCTAATGCGCAGCCCTGGGAAACCATCGTGTGCAGGTGGTCTGCGTGGGCCCCCACTCCCACACCTGTCAGCCCACGCAAGCCCCCACTCCTCTTCTGCTTCTCACACGTGCAGCGCCCCCTCCCGCAGCATCTCCCCTGCCACTGCCACTGTCTCCTCAGCTGCCCTGCCTTCCCCTGCCCCCAAGTTCACATGCATCTGCCCTCCAGCCAGGCTGCCCTTCGCACCCCTGGGAACCATCAAAGGAGGTCTTCTTTCAGGGCGGAAACCTGCTCTGGGCTTTTTATAACCGGGTCTCACAGAACATTTGTCCTTTGGTGTTTGACTCATTTCACTCAGCAGCA
>NW_022111358.1:48680262-48682164 GCF_000313985.2 Echinops telfairi | reverse complement strand
GTGTGTGTCAGTGTGCTGTGTGGGAGCGTGTCTGTGCGTGTGTGTCAGTGTGCTGTGTGGGAGTGGGCGTGTGCGTGTGTCTGTGTGCTGTGTCGGGGAGGGAGTGGAGTCCTCAGAGGAGCCCAGGCCCCGAGGGGCTGCTGAGACGAGTCCTGGGAAGCAGAGCCCCAGGCCCTTCCTCTGACGCACCTCGGCATGGACTGGGCGGCCAGTCTTTGCATTGGCCAGCAACACTTTAATCTTTCTCACCCCCAGGGACTCAGCCTCAGTGGCTCCTCTGTAAACTGGGATCCGGGGATCACAAGCGCGCTCATGCCCATGGGGACCAGAGGGGGGTGGCAGGGGACGAGGCTTCCCCCCGCAGGACAGAGCAGTGTGGGGTCCAGGGCATTGAGACTGTCACCCTATCCAGGTTCTGCTTACGGTCACCTTCTCTCCTCTCCTGGGGCCTCCTGTGACTCCCTCTGTCTTGGGAGGCAGCCTGCCAGCTGCCAGCCTGTCCTGCCTGCTCGTGTGGTCCCCACCGCCCCCTGATGCATCCCACTTTGTACTGATCCCCTCTGCAAGCAGACGCCTGGCCACTGCCATCTAGTCTGTAGGACAGAGTAGACTGACCGCTTCTCAGGGTTTCCATGCTGTCAGTCTCCACAGAAACAGACAGCCTCATCTTTCTCCCAAGGAGCAGCTGGCAGGTTTGAACTGTGGACCCTATGGTTAGCAGCCCAATGCCTAACGCTCTGTGCTACCTTCCACAAACACATGCCCCCAACTAAAGCCCACTAAGCCCCTCCCTGCCTGCCCCCCAGCCCTCTCAAACCCATCTGTACCCACAGGCTCCCAGTGGTCACTCCCTGTGGACCCTGCACGGAAGATGGTGGCATGTCTGAGTGGCTGGATTTAGGTGGGTTGGTGTCCTAGGAGCCTGGATCGCACAGGAGACGGCTGGCTGAGTCTTGACCGTGGCCACTGTCATTCAGCAGGGACCACAGAGGGGCAGTGACAGTGTTCCAACCCGTCTGCAATGGGGTCTGGACAGAACCCAGGCCCCACTTCAGACCCTAGCATTTCCCAGCTAGACACTGCCCCGAGCAGCCACGTCCTGCCCCAGACCCTGGGGTGAGCGTGTGGGGGTGGAGGCAGTGGCCCCAATACCGCCACCTCCGTCCCCCGGCAGGCCCTGGAGCCTGCTGGTCCTTCTGCTGCCCAGCTCTGTTCTGGGGCCTTCAGAGTGGAACCCAGAGTCCTAGGTGCCCCCCGACTGCTTTTACTGAGCACAGAGGGAGGCTGGCACTCTGACCAAAGCTGCTGTCCTCTGAAGATGCTCCCGCTGAAACAGGGCCATGACAGGACAGGGAAGGGCACCTCACCCCCTCCTGGGCATGCCCCCTGCTGGGGCTTAAGCTGGGGCTCCCTGAAGTGAACTCTGTACACACTCCAGCCTCAACCATGTCCTTCCAGGCCCAGGCCAGCTCCCTGACCCCTGCTATCTATCCCCTGCCTGACCCTTGTGTGCCTGTCCTGCATGCACCTCCCTGTGTGCCTTACCTGCTGTGTGGGCAGGGGGGTGTCTGCTCTGGGCTTCCTGCAGTGCAGGGCTAGGGGGTTGGGAGTTCAGGTAAGCGCTTGTGGGAAGGAGAGAGGAAAGGCGAGGAGACTGGGGGTGTGAAGGTGGGAGGAGGGCAGGAAGTGGACGGTGGCCTGACCTGCCCGTAGCAGCGTCCGGCCCTTGAGTCTGAGCTTGAGTCAGGGACTTTGAAAGTCCCTGGGACCTCGCGCTTGTCCACCCCACAGGTCCAGAGGGCTCCGGGTGGCTCCAAATTGATGGAGACTGTAGTCCAGGCCTGACCACGGTCCCAAATGGCCCCACAGCCAGCCTCTCTGGGGACATGCAGAGGCCCACGG
>NW_022111358.1:48677611-48678930 GCF_000313985.2 Echinops telfairi | reverse complement strand
GAAAAGCCCACGGGTCATAAAGGTCCCATCCTGACCCAGTGTCTGCTGGACCCAAGAGGGAGCTCCCTAGATGGTCCCATGGGGGTCTGAGCTTGCTGAGGGAGTTCAGGGTGTTCAGGGTCCTGGAGTCGGGCTGGGGAGCCCCTGGGAGTGGGGTGGAGGGCAGGGCTTCCTCCTCTTTTTCCTTGTGCCCTCTGCCCGGCAATGAGTCAGACCATGTGGGCACCTGGCAAAGCTGTTGGGGAAGGATGAGAGGAGAGCCCTCACCCCACTGAACCCCAAGCACATGGCTGTGTGGCATTTTTGGGGCCCTGTTGTGAAGGCAGTTTGGGGAGCCTGCCTGGGAAGAGGTACATGTTGGGAATGGGGAAGCTGGAGACTGAGCCACATGCTGCCAGAGGCTGGGGGTTCCCCTTTGCAGGACTAGTCTGTGTTTGTCCCACAGCCCATCCCCCTGGGGGTCCGACTCATGGGCATTCACCTGGAGCCTGTGGGCTTGGCTGAGCGGCCGAGCCACTGTGATCTGGGAGTTAATCGTGGAAGAAGCTGGGTTGAGGGCCTTGCAGGTCTCTGCCTCCGGCTGCAGCCTGCTGACAATACTGACTTCCAGCGTTCGGCTCAGTGTTGCCGGCGACCAGCTCCAGTTGCCAGCCGAGTGTGCCAGTACTCCAGTGGGCATCTGGAGTGCCCTTGCCCAGGGCACTGAATCTAGGAGACAGTGTCCCCAGCCTCGGTGGAAGGCAGTATTCCCTATAAACCTGCAATCCCTTGAGCCTTGGGTAGCTGTTTCCCAAACCCTGCCATCCTCTGCCCGGCATGGGCACGCAGTACTAGGGCCTCCAGACATCGCCCCCCTGGGGGGCACAGGAGCTGTATCTCCTCCCTGAGTCCACACCTGCCCCCCGCCAGGTACCAGGTGTGCAGGGGTCGGGCAGGTGGCACACACTGACATGCCCCTGAGTCAACCAGCCCTGGCAGCATCCGACGAGAGCCACTTCACCACTTTGACTTGCAAACCCTTCCTGGGACCATCTCCCCTCAGAAGAGCGTCCCACAGACCCCGAAGAGCAAGCTTGAGAGGCTAGGATATTTATAGTAGTCTCCGCCTCAGGCGACGTTCCACCTGTCGGACAGCCAGGTAGTGGTTAAGTGAATTATGCAGCCGCCGCTTGACGGGCATATGAAGCTCTTAGACCTGCCGGGCAGGAACGTGCGGCACGGGGCAGATGGCTTTGAGGGGCCGTTGAGTGAGAAAGTAGGACAGCTGATTACAAGGAGGGACAAGCCCTCCAGGCGAAGATCACAGGGGCCCCAGGAAA
>NW_022111358.1:48676680-48677502 GCF_000313985.2 Echinops telfairi | reverse complement strand
AGCCTCCAGGCTCCGAGCCCACTCGCTTCTCATGGGCTTTGGGGTGCTCTTAGCTGGGAGAGGCCATGTCCATCTGTCCTGTTACTCTCCAGAGGTCTCTAAAGCCCCTCCAGGGGCACAAAGAAACACCGCCAACTGGTCACAACTCAGAGCCTGAGCACCCATATGGCTCGGCATGGCCACGGCCACTTCCTGCCGCTGGCATTGGGCACCTGCGCTGTGTGCCGGACACCCAGTGAGCCGTTCCCATTGGCAAAAGGGCTAAATCTGGAGGGGGTGGGGATGAGTGCAAAGAGGTAGTGCAGGATGAGAGGGAGACGGACCCGTGCACAGGGGGACACACGCTGCCTGGCCCTGCACCTTCATCATGGGCAGCTGTGGATTAGCCTGTTATCTTCCGTAGGACTCACTGGCCCGCTGGTGGATGCAGATCACCCGGCCTTCTTCCTAGTCTTAATCTGGAAGCGCCACTGGAAGTTGGTCAGCCCCCAACAACACACCAGCCTCCGTGGGAGGCGGGCAGGCATGTGTCAGGAGTCCAGCCTGGGTCCCCCACTCATTCTACCTCTGAGCCACCAAGACCCCTTTGGGGCTCTGGGTTCCCCTATGATGACTCCAGGAGGGGTCTGCAAGGAGAGCCCTCCCCTGAGGGTAGTACAGTCTGGGCAGGTTCCCTTAGAAATGGGCACTGGCCTCCGGCCTGGGCGCTGGGGACCCCACCAAGCATGTCCTCTCCTGGGCATGCTCTTTGCCCAGTAATCTGAGATCACCGCCCAGTGTTCCAGGGGCCCAGCTCTGGAGAGTGAGCAGAAGCAGGGGGAG
>NW_022111358.1:48673557-48676283 GCF_000313985.2 Echinops telfairi | reverse complement strand
TTCCTCGAGAGCCCCGTGGAGCACACCTGTGCTGCACACCTGGGGTGGAGCACACCTGGGGTGGAGCACACCTGTGCTGCACACCTGGGGTGGAGCACACCTGTGCTGCACACCTGGGGTCGGCAAGGTCTAGGTGAGCAAGTGCCGGCAGTCTGGCAGGGTGGTCAGCGAGACAGGTGAGGGTCTGCTTCAGATGTTCCTGTTTTCTGGATGAATCAGCACAACCACCTGCAGATCCTGATGCAGGGGGAGTATTTCAGCCCCGTCAACAGTGACAGGCTCTCCCGGCAGTGGGGAGACGGGGCACACGGAGAATCTGGGTGGCTTGAATGCGTTCTCTCGGCAGGAGAGCCTGCAGGTTTCTGATCCCAAGCTCCTTGTCTCGGTTTGATACCCCCACCCCCACCCAGGACGGCAGAGGAGGGTTATTGGGGGAGGTGACTCAAAGGAGAAGTGAAGGCAGAGAATGCCGATTGGGGGTGTCTCTTGTGGAGTGGTCCCATCTCAGTGGGGGAGAGGGGGGCACTGGGACTTGTTGGGGGAGCCGTGTGGAGTGCACCCCCACACTCCCCACCTGAGGGTGGAACATAGGACCATCCACCAGGTTCCATGGGTGTTAAGGTGCTGGCACCCGTAAGTTTGTTTGCTCCCGCATGGTAGGGGCTGAGCAGCATCTGAAAGGGTCTACCGCAGACTGGCAGGAAAGGCCTGGAGAAGGTAGAGGTGCGGGGTCTGGCAGAGGCCAGGGGCTGCTGGCTCACGCCTGCACCCCACTGGCTGCCACAGCAAAGGAGGGAGTGAAAGGGGGGCAGAGGGGGACGGAGACACTGCAGAGGTGTGTGCGAGGGACAGTCCACTGGCCTGCAGGGTGCTGCTGTTCCCTCCCAGGGCGCCGGCGTTACCGCAGGAGAAATACCACGTCTGTGCATCCAGGCTCGTTTGTAACTCTGCCACCCTCATCATGAAATCCAGCGGCTTCATCTGTAGATGATTGGACATCCCCTCACAGAGGGGTGACAAGGCAGGGACGATTCAACCAGGGTGCAGCATGGTACCGATGAAGCACACATCATTCCTCTAGCTCCTGAATGCTTCCTCCCCTCACTACCATGGCCCAGTTCCACCTTACAAATCCAGCTACACCGGAATGCACATATTGGCATAAGAAGAGCTCTCCACACATGGAATTTAGGACAGATGAAACCCTCTGGAACGTAGTGGGACTAGCGATGTCATAAGCGTAGGGGGATGATTGGTGCGGGGAGGAAAGGGGGAACCCATCACAAGGTTGGATATACAGCCCCGGCAGAGGGACAAATAACAGAAACGTGGGTGAAAGGATACAAAGGACAGTGTAAGACACGAACTAACAACAATGATGTGTAATTGATCAAGGATTCACGAGGTGGGAGGGTCAGGGACGGAGGGGGGGAAGAGGAGCTGATACCAAGAGCTCAAGTAGCAAGAACATGTTTTGGAAATGTTGATTGCAACATATGTACATGTATTTTTGATACAACTGAATGATGGATTGTTATAAGATGGGTAAGACCTCCCCAATAAAATGATTAATTTTTTTAAATCTGTGGGTGTTAAGAGACACAAGTGTATTTAAATACTTCTATGGACACATGGTGTCTTGAGTCGATGACTGGCCTAAGGCTGCCACTGCCCTTTGTCAGACCCATGGACAGACACTCCACGGTCCTCGTAGGAGTAATTAGCACTGCTCCAAATTGCCCCTGTGCCAAAGCTGCTGCCCAACCAACCGCCTGGCACACACAGGCGCGCGCGCACGCGCACACACACACCAGCCCCTCATCTCACTCCGCCACCAGAGAGGGGGGTTGGTTGCTGTGCTTCTGTATTTGAGGTGTCGGCACACCCCATCTGTCACCAGCAAAAGGGCCCTTATCAGTGTCTGCCCACAGCCGACCCGCTGCCCGAGCTCCCCTCGAGGGTGCGGCCTTGTCATGGCAAACCTGCCATAGGCTTGGGAAGCCGGGTCCAGCCAGACGTGCCAGTGGTACCCTTGAGGGGAACCAGGGGCCCTGTTGGCGCAGTGGTTAAAGCACCCGGCCGCTAACCGCTGGTTGGACCCCACACGAGAGAGATGCAGCCGGCTGTTTCTGTGAACACTTGACAGCCTTAGATCTATAAGGGCAGATCTATAAGGTCCGACAGGTCAGAATGGGCTCAGTGGCCATGGGCCTGGGGAGCTTGGGTGAGGAACACTGGGAGGCATGAAGTGGGGAAAGAGGGAAACACTGGGGCATGTGGTTGGACTGCTGACCCCAGGGCTCCCCCGGCTTGGTCTCAGCAGAGCCTGAGTGCGTAGGAGCCACCAGCTGAGGGATGGTGAGGGAGGGATCTTGCTGACCCCCGTCAGGGGCGGCACCACCTGGGGTTGACACCCCCATCTGTCCATCACTGGGGAAGCTGAATCCCCCCCCACCCCCGCCCGTGGCCATGGTGGAAACATGCAGGTGAGGGGCTGCCAGGTGGGTGTGAACTGGAGCATTAGGGGGCTCCAGTTGGGGGGTCTTTGGCATGTTCCCTGCCTGGGCCTTACGCTTCCCAAATGAGCAGCCACTGGGATACCCATGGCCGGTGCTGAGCCATGTCGGTCTGTGGGCTGTGTAGCTCTGCCCGGTGCAGGGCATCTGCACCCATTGTGGGTGGAAGTGGGCCCAAATTCACCCTGGAATTGCCTCCCCTTCCAACCG
>NW_022111358.1:48670887-48672733 GCF_000313985.2 Echinops telfairi | reverse complement strand
CACACACACCTCCCACATCTCCAAGGGAAGAACCGAGTTTTTAACAGAAAAGGAGAAGGAGAAGCCCGTGATGAACCTGTCAAAAGCATCCCAGGTGTTCCAGGAAATCCGGAGAGACAGAGCCACAGAGCGGACGACCTGGAAGTCTCTCTCCTCTGGGGGTCGGACAGAACAGAAAGGCCCAGCTGGGATCTAGAGAGGTGGAAGCACCAGCCCCCACCCCCACCCGGAGTGATGTTCAGTACCAGGGACAGCACCCCAGGCACAGGCTCACCAGTATGCTTTTGGGGTTCATCCCCCAGCCTGGGGTGGCCGGGAGGTCCGGCTGCATCCTGAAGGGTGTGCCACTGCTGGGGTTCCTGGAAGTCAGACCCAACCTTTTTCCTTTTTCCGTCCTTCCACCTCTCCCGCTCCTGCCAGTCCCGACCCCTGACGCACGCACACACTCACATTCCCTTTGAAAGTGTCCCAAGTCCCCTCTCTCAGCCCATTCGCCACAGAGCCAAGAAAGGTAGATTTATTCCAACATGAGCTCAAGACTCCCCGAGTTCTGCTCTGCTCCTTAAGAAAAGAGAGCAGGCTCAGCCCCTGAGTGTTGGGGCCCACGCTCCCCGCTGGGCCCCTCTTCTCTTGCTCTTCCAGCTTCCCCCCACTCCTGGCTGCCTTCTCCCCTGCCCTCAGAAGGGGTAGGCACATAGGATGCTGCAGGGGGTACTGGGTACTGCCAGGCCTCATTGCAATGGAATTTCCTGGGCCCCTCGCTCTGTGCTGGAGAAGATAATCAATAATGCCCTCAGGTGGGGCGAGCAGCCAAAGGCAGAGTTCAGCCCCACGAGAGTTCCCCAGGGACACCTTCTCCCAGGGCAGGCTGGAGCTGGAAGTGTCTGCCCTGAGCTGAACCCCTAGGCTGGCCCACTGCTCAGAGGGTAGGTCCTGAGGAGGGTCAGCACAGGAGGAAGGCTGTCCCCACCCCCAGCTCAGCAGCAGCACCCACAGCTGCCCTGAGCCCTGGTGGCTCCTGCACCGTCCTCGCCATCATACCTGCTTGTGCCCGTTGTCGCAGCCGCTGTATCAATCCATGGCATTGATTGCAGCACAGCCGGTTTCCCTGCCTGCTCTGGGGAAGCAGCTCACCTGACATTGTTCCTAAGCCCGGTGGGCTGGCTTCCAAGCACAGCAACAGAGAAGCCACCAGGGCGGGACAGACTGACACACAAGTGGTGGGAAGACAGACACAACCATTCCGGGTTCAAACTCACACATGTGTGACCGCCATCGCTTTTTGTCTCCGAGTCACAAGGTCAGCAGCTCAAAACCACGAGTCGCTCTGTGGGAGAAAGAGGAGGCTTTCTGCTCGCATAAAGGGTGACTGTCTCAGAAATGCCTAGGGGCAGCTCGACCCTGTCCTGTAGGGTTGCTGTGTCGGCATCATCTGGATGGCGGTAGAAAGACAGCAGCCCTGAACCCCTTGAGGAGTGACTCCCCACTCTCTCCTGCTGGTCCCTGGCTACCTCGGATCTCCCTGCCTCTGAGCTGCATGTCCAGAAGTGTCACACATGTGGGGTTGATATGGGCCCGATACTTTTAGGGATATACTCGTGATTGTCCCGTGACTGGCGCCCTGACTCAGCAATAGCAGCTCGTCGAGGTTCACCTACGACGTGGCCAGTGCCAAGACTCATTTCTCTTGAGGACTGAAGAGCATCCCACCAGCTGAAAGGGGCCGGGTAGATCGCCGCATTCTTCTGTGGCCGGGCACTTTGGGTTATTCTGAGCCATGCTGCGGGGGACACTGGGCCTCTGGCATGTGAAGCGACTGTATGAACACACCCCATCTGGTTGACCC
>NW_022111358.1:48668051-48670029 GCF_000313985.2 Echinops telfairi | reverse complement strand
GCTGCTGTCCGGTCCTTGTCCCATCCCTCATCCCACTTCCTTCCTGGGATTCCCATTTCCGCCCCTCCTCCTTCCCTAACCTTCCTGCCCACTGAGGCAAAGCCTGCCCTCTTCATCTCTGAAGGCTGATTGCTCTAAAGCAGTGGTTCTCAACCTTCCTAATGCCGTGACCCTTTCATACGGTCCCTCATGTGGTGGTAGCCCCCCACCCATAAAATTATTTTCGTTGCTACGTCATCACTGTCATTTTGCTACTGTTAGGAATCGGGTGACCCCTGTGAAAGGGTCGTTCGACCCCAAAGGGGTTGGGACCCACAGGTTGAGACCCGCTGCTCTAAGGTGTTTCTGCCTCCCCAGGTGATTGTTCCTGGTACACACTGGCCTGCTGTTTGGCTCAAAATTGAGCCCCGGGTTGGGTGGGGAGTGGAGTGGGTGAGTGAGTGAATCCACTTCCAGACTCAAAGGCTGTCAGAGTCCCAGGAGGCCCACCAATCTCTCCCCTGATCTCCTTCATGACTGAGACCTCTGTTCCACACTTCTCTTCCTCTCTACCCAGGGCCTCCTGGCCTGTACCTTCATTAACTCGATCTACCCAGAAGATTATCACTCCAACAATAATCTGCAGGGTACTGTACATTTCCTTGTTTCACCAAGTCTGAGCCCTGGTGCGTTCTGCCCCCACCAAAACAGAAAAACCAAGCTCACTGCCACGAGTTGGTTTCGCCGTATGGAGGCCCTCCCTCCAGGATGGGGCAGAACTGCCTTTGTGGATTCTGAGATTATAGTACCTCTGTTCAGAAGTAGACAGTCTCGTCTTTCTCCCTCAGAAACGCTGGTGGTTTCGAACTGCTGACTTGCTTTTAGCAGTCCAACGCCAGTGGCCTGGAGCTCAACCCGGACTGAGAGGTCCCCGGACAAGTCAGAGTAGAACTGTGCTCCACAAGAGAGCCATGGCTGGCTTCACCCAGGCAGGAGTCCAGGACAGGGGGTGCCCCACCACGGGGCTGCTGACAGCCCCAATGAGCCCTTCCCCCTGCAGGCCTTCCTCCCCAACCTCCCCACCCCCCGACTCTCCAGGACTTCTCCCCCACCCCAAGGCTTCCAGCCACCTCCCTGCAAGCCAGCTTAAGGGACTTCCAGGAAGCAGCTCCTCCCCCAGAGCAGGCCTGGCCAGCTCAGAGCCCCCTGGCCTGGGCTCCACGGCCCATTTCCCAGCGTGGCTCTCCCATGACGCTGCTCGAGTGGCCGCTGCTTCATTCTAATTCTGTAATTGCTCTACAGAATTCCTATAAATTCGCTGTTCGTCTTTTTAAACCACTGCGTCCTTCTCTCTGGAAAGTGTAGCAATCATTTGGAAATCTATAGGCGATATTCTGAACGGGTCGCGACGGTGGTGGGGAGAATTCCCGCGAGGACCCGCGGGCCTGAGAACACCGTGGGGGAGAAACAGCGAGCGGGGTGCAGGCGGGAAGACCAGGTCAAAGCCGTCCGTCCTCGGGGCGCGCTGGCGGCAGAGGATTGGATCCGAGCTCAGTCCGCACGGTCCCGGGAGCAGCCTGGCGGCTTCTTCCTCCGGAGCGCGCGCGCTCCCTCCCCCGCCCAGAAGGCTCATTGACAACCCGGCTTCCGCTGGTGATCCGCCGGCTTTGTGTTGCGCCACTGAGCCCCAGAGCCGCCGTGCGGACCCGCTCGATCAAAGACTTCCCAGGAAATGGCAGCCTCCTCTGGCCATCCCTGCACACACACACCCCTTCCCTGCCCGGGGCCCCTCCACCAGCCAGGGAGCACTCACGGGTCGGCCAAGGAATTAGCCTCCCTTTCAGGATATGCTAATGAGGCAAGTTAGGAGAGGAGGAGGTGGAGCCAGAGAGGAAAGGGTGGGGCCCACCTGGCTCCTGAGGCTAGCGGAGGGGCTAGCCGGGCAATCCTAACCCAGAGTACCGGGATCTCTTCAGGGAGGCCTGGAGGGAGCGGGGGG
>NW_022111358.1:48657559-48667409 GCF_000313985.2 Echinops telfairi | reverse complement strand
CTCTGTTGGCTGCATATGAATCAAGCGGGAAACAAAACTCAGAGCATCCTGGGGAAGTGAGGAGAGGGACAGATGCGCCCCCCATCCTAGTGCAGCAGCTCTCCACAGGAGGAAAGGCAGGCGCTGTGAGAGCAACACCCGGCCCTCCACTGGCTGCCAGCCTTCCCCAGCCCTCCATGCCGTGCCAGTGGATTCCCAGAAACCTCCTGCCTTGGAAATGGAGAGTTGTACGGATGCCAAGACGGTGCTGGACCCCGGTGCAGGAGGGGATGCAGAGAGGCGAGCTTGCTGCTTCCCAGGAGGGAGAGGCCGCAGAAGGATGGGCTCAGTGTCCTGGAATAGCCTCCCACCCAAGTCAAAGTGAGCGCCCAGCCCTCCAGGCACCCCCCCTCCCCACCTCGAGTAACTTCTAGGGCTTCAAAGGGACCATGTCAGTACCATGCTGCTTCCTCTGAGCAGACAGCACTCAGGCCAGGTGGCAATTGACACACTCTCCCCATGGCAGGCCAAGCTGCCAGGTAGGGCCAGTGCTGGCCTAGCTCCTGCTGGCCCTCCCTCCCCTTTGGGCCAGAGGAAGGAACTCCTATTTGGCCTGTGAGTCTGCATGGACCATATCATCACCCTGGGCACATGGGAAGGAGAGCTGCAGGGTCATGTCTGCTCCGTGGCTTCCTATCCCCTCGTCCTGGGACAACCTCAGCCCCCAGAGGCCTGCGTGTGCTGCCCCATCACCCAGCTCCCTTCTGCAGCTTGGCACAGGGGCCATGCTCTGGCCTCCCCAGAGACGGGGCTTTGCCAGGACAGCATTGCCTCTTGGGCCTCTGTGTGCCTCGGGCCCCTAATGAGCTTTTAATGAGTTGGTGCTTTGACCTCGGGAAGCAGGAGCGGGCAGGGGAAGAGCAGCATGCCAGCCCCTCACACTCGGTTTGCTGGGCCCTGGAAGTTGTGGCTCTGCTCCATGAGGGCCACTGGGCAGCGGTGGAGGCAGATGCTTCCAGCAGAGCCCTTCCTAGGTGCCCAGAATTGGCATGACTTGCATGCCACAGCCCCAGGTGGGTCCTGCCCCTCTATGCAGTGCTGCCCGGGGTCTGTAGTCGCCCTGTCCAAAGTAGCTGGGTCCAATGCTATGAGAAGGGAAACTGGGCTTTCTGTGGGGAGGTTTTCATTGGAGCCTGACTGTTATGGAGGTTGGAGCACGCTGGGCTGGGTTCTGCTTGGGCCACCGAGGCCCAGTCCCAACCTCTCCACTGAGGGCAAGGGAAAACCAGGGCTCCATCCCTGGGGGCTCGGTGTCACAGCCTGCGTGCCTCGTCTGCTCAGGTCCACCCTAAGTGGACTTGAAACTCCCCTCGGTTCTCACAGCCCTGAGAGCAGCCCCGGACGCTGCCCAAGGGGCATTCACAATCTCCCTTTCTGGCACCCAGGAGGATATAGCACTCTCCTCTGCACCCAGCCCTCCAAGCCCTTCTCGATTTCTGGGCCCCCCCCTCCCCCAGCATACGGTCCTCACAGACCCTACAGACTGGCGGGCGACCCCCAGACCCTGCCAGGAGTTACAGGAAACGAGAACAGCTTCCTCTTGTAGGCCGAGCTCCCCCCTGGCAAACTGTCAAGGCTTTTCTGCCTTTGAGTAAAATGAAGGTGGAAAAGGTTTGTGTGTGACACAAGGAAGAATTTCGTGACAGTCAGGGTGATAAAAACCTGATTCGGCTCCCCAGGGAGACGTCAGGGTCTCCCCCCATGGAGAGCTGGAAGAAAAGGGGGGTGGGGTGGGGAAAGGCAGTGCTGTGTCTGCCTCTGAAAGGTTCTAGCTTCCAGCTGGGAGGCAGAAAATGGGGCAATAAGATCCCACATTTCCTCCTCGGCAAGATGCTGGCGCTGTCCCTGGTGCTGAAACGCCACATTAGCGGTTGCCCTTACTGGGTGCAGTGGTGGTGATTCCAACTCCTCGTGTGTACCCCCGCCCCGCTGTGTGTCAGAGTGGATTGTGTTCCACGAGGTCACTCACATCTGGTTATTTTGGGATGCAGACCACCAGACTCTCCCAAAGCACCCAAGGGTGGACTTGACCCCAACCTTTCGGTTAGCAGCCAATTGCAGTAACAGTTTGCACCACCCAGGGATTCCAAGGAGTCCTGGTGGCATAGTGGTTACATGTTGGACTGCGATCAGAATGGCTGGCAGTTGAAAACCAACAGCAGCTCCTTGGGGAAGGGGGGTTGGGGAGGAATGTGGGCTTGGCCCCAGCTAGTCCTTCAGGGGCTTACCTGGGACAGGAGGGCCCCCGGGAGGTGAGTCCAGCTCATAGTGGGGATGCTGGTTTGGGATATTGAGCTCGGGCACCAGATGGACTGAGGTCCCCGCAGAAGGACTTCCTCACCCCAAAGGCAGCTTCCCATCCTGGCTTCGTCAAAGGGTTCAGCAACCCCACTGAGTTCCCGAGACCTCCTGCCTAATGAGAAAGAGGAGAGCCAAGATAATTGGTATGCGGCCGGCCGCGGTGTGATTAGCCCATGTCCGAGCTGCGGAGGACTGTGGTGTGAGCACATTTGGTTTGGGGTTGATCCTGTTAGAAGGGAGCGCAAAGCAAGGAGCAAAGGCTAATGACAAAGACACTCCCAGAAATACCAGGACCAAGTGTGCCAGGAGATGGGAGTAGGCTGCCTGCGAGTCAGGGAGTTGGGGAACGTGTCTGGCGACCCAGGCTCTGCCACCTCTGACCAGTGATGTGACCTTGGGCCAGCGGTGGCCCCTCTGTGGTCCTGTGAGTGTCCCTCTACACCAAATGAGCATCATTAAGCGTTCCCTGCCTAGCTGGAGCAGAGGGTGCAAGCTGAGCTGTGCTGACGCGTCTGGGGAGGTCAGAGAGGCACCGAGCAAATGTAAGGTATTGTTCCAGTTATCAATCAATAATGGCAATACATCACCCGTCACCCCCGCCTCTGTCCACTTATGTTCCTGGCAAGTTGAAGTGGCCACAGGGTTCCTGAGCCCTCAGGTCAGAGATAGGAATAAAGAAAAGCCGCTTCCTGTGCTGAGTGGGAGCGGGGAGGGTGGGGGGCAGGCCTGGGGGCTCTTTGAAAAGGACTCAAGCAGGCTGAACAGCAAAGCCAGCCACCAGCACCGGGAGTCCTGTCTCAGAGAGGGTTCCTCTGGTGTGGGGGTGGGGGTGGGGGGGAGACAGAGGGGAGTGGAACTTGCAAAGAAAGATGTGCTTATAAGTGCAGCCCTGTGCCGCTTCTGGCCCGCCCGTCCATCTCGAGTGTGGCCTGGGCTTTCAGCCTCCCTGTATTTATTATGTTTCATTTCACTGGGGCGCACTTGTAAGTGAGACGGATGGACCCCGATGTGGCAGCAAAAGCCTCTTAATTAAACAGATAAATAAACTTCCTTTGCTCACTGGTTCCTACTTTTGCTGCAGTCCCCACGGGCCCGGGGCGCCCTGCCAGGGGGCGGCCTTCTCCCCCGCCCCTGGGTCTCTGCACTGGCAGGTGGGTACTGGCCAGGACAGCGCTGACTCTGGGCTCCCTCTGCCTGCCGGGATTCCTTGGCTCAGGTTGCAGAGGGGCCAGAGTTGGGGAACCCCTCCAGGCCCTTCTGGGCAGGCTGGAGCACAGGGCTGCATGGCCCGGTGATTGTGGGCCCTCTGCTGGTCACCTCTGGGGTGGACACCAGGACCTTGCCTGCCCAGCCAGTGAGCTCCGCTCCTCGCAGCCTGGCTTCATCTGGGGAGTCAGATGGGGCACCACCATCCTCGGGGGCAAAGGGCTTCTCAGCAAAAGCTAAAAGTTTTCTCCTCCCCTACCTGGCCTTCTCTGAGGGCTGCTCCTCCCCTAGCAGCCTGACTGCAGTCCCATCCTATAGGTGCCCTAGTGGGTCATGAGTTACCCTGGATGCACAAGGGTGGAGTTCAGGGCAGGGACTCAGCTTAGCTCACAGAAGAGTCTTCTTGGGTCACCCCACACTTGTCCTGTCAGTGCTTCATGCTCTGCCACATCTCCACAGACATCCAGCACCTGCATACATAAACACACATGCACACACACACATAGACACATGTACACACATACTTAAGCACGTGTATGCATAAGCCACATGTACATGCATACATAAACATATACCTGCATACAAAAACATAGGCACATGCATACAAAAACATGCGTGCACATGCATACATAAGCACATGTGCATAAGCATACATACACACACGCATAATGTACATATGTGCATAAACACATGCACACACGAGTGACTGCATTGTGTGCACAAACATGCATGTGGGCACATATAGAAGCATAGACATACAGAAACGCATGCACACACACAAGCACACATTACATGCACTCAGGTGCATACATATAGTGTATATTGTAGCGCCCTGGTGCTATAGTGGTTATGCATTGGACTGCGATCTTCATGGTTGGCAGTTCAAAACTACCAGTAGAAAGAGTGGGCTTTCTATTCCTGAAAATAGTTACAGTCTTGGAAACCCACAGAGGTTCACTCTGAGTCAATGTATTGACTTGATGGCTGCGAGTTTGTGTTTTGAGTGTATAGAAGTACACATATATGGAAGCACACACACATGTACACACATGCACAGAGGCATGTATAGAAACACTCATGTACACACATGTATAGCACATGCATACACATGCACCCATATACATACACAAACACACACACATGCCCACAGAGACACATACACAGAAAGACACATGCACATGCATGCATGCACAGGCACACATACAGAGACAGGTACAGAAACACATGCACATATATACACAGACGCATGTACAGAAACGTGCAAACACACACAAGCATACCCACGCATATGCAAACATATACAGGCTTTGCAGGAATCCTCATGCATACATTTACACACCTACGTGTGCACACACACTGCCTCAAAGTCAGGCTTCCCAGGCATCAGCCTGCAGAGTCCAGCCCCCTGTGGAGATGCTGTGCACAGCTCCACAATCCCGCCTCTTTTGCCCCAGCCTGGGCCGGCCCCCTGTCTCTGCAGGCAGCGTGGCCTGCAGTGTACTGGGAGAGTCTGGTTGGACCTGGCTCCCATGAGCCCAGCTACCAGTGGGCTGGTGAGTTCTCGGCTCACCTAGTGGCCAGTGCCTTTCCTCAGTGGCTGAGACCACTCTGGGCTCCCCTCAGCTCCCCCTCCCCACAGGAAGACAAGGAGTCTTGTCCCCCTGCTGGGCCACCCCCACCACCAACACCTATTTTATGGAAACAGACCAAGAGACTAGAGGGAGCGCTCTGGCTGGCGTTCTCCCAATGGGCCTATGCCGCACCCCTTCCCCAGAGGTGTCCACAGGGGAGATGAGGGTGTGTGCCAAGCTACTGGGTCGCTGTCACCCTCGAAGCCAGCCCCCTCCCTTGCAAGGTGTCGGGGAGCACCCCCACCCCTGTAGAGCCTCTGCAGGAAAGGCGGCATAGCAGGACAGGGGCAGGAAGGAGCCAGGAGATCTCCAAAGCCTAGGAGCCGCCTCCCTTGCTGGGTATTTATAGCGGTGCCCAGGAGCGCCGAAATAATTACCGTGCGGCTCCCGCCTCCCTAACAAGGCCCCCGCGAAGGAAGATCCCAAGAGTGGGGTATTTCTTTTCTGGGTTCTTTTGGTGGGGGTGAACACTAGCATTGGATTGACAGCGCTTCCAGCTCACAGCCCCCCTGGGTGCACTCGCCCCACCCGAGAAGCAGGCTCCACCCTGAGGACTGCAATGAAGGTGTGGACTTCCTGGCTCCTGACCATCAGACCCAGAAATGATGATAGGAGAGGGTGGTCCATGCCATTTGGGGGGTGGTAGAAGCTTCCAGAGGCTCTGCTGGCAAAGCCAGGCTGATCCCCTCTCCCCTCTCCTCCAGTGATCTCTCAGGCAGACGGGCCTTCAGGCCGTCTAACGGCAGCCAGGGCCTGAGCCAGCCTCAGGAAAGAGTGTCCACCTGCACCCAGGCCAGGGTTGTCCTAGGCCTCGGGAGAATGCTGTGAGCCAGCTCCCTGCCCCTTTGACACTTCTAGTCTCGGGGGAGGGGGCAGCCAGACTGTCTGCTGTGTTCAGCTGTTTCATAGTGAGAATCCCCAGAGACACAGCTGACGGGGCCCAGGCCTCCTGAGACTTGTCCCTTTGTAATCTGCTCACTCTGGAAGTGCCCAGTCCAGGGTACTGTGTGGGGTCAGGGGGACACAGCTGCTTCCCAAGAAAGAAGCCGAGTGCATGAGTACATACACACACACACACACACACACAAGTTCAATTCCTTTTTCTGAAGGTTCGACTTTAATTCTGTTCTACAGTTTTCCATTTCCTCTCTGGAGCCTGACTGCAATTCGCTAGCGGAGGGAAGCAGGTGTCTAGACATGTTCCCAGGGCACCAGTTCTCCCATGGAGGTGAGGCTAGGAGGCCCTCCCTGGCCAGGTGCAAGGACAGGCTGCAAGTGATGATGCAGCCAGGTGAGACAGAGGAGATCCGCTTTCTTGGGTCAATGGCTGGGCTCAGGGTCTGCCCAGGGACCCTTCCCCAGCCCCCTTTCAGACTGGGCACTCAGCACCCTGGACCACAGTCTGGCTGCCTGGCTTGGCTTCCCTGTCAGACGGTGGGCTCACTCCCTGACAGATGTTTCTCCCTCCCACCCTGTACCCCATAAATTAAGTATGCACTTGCTTAGGAAGTGCTCCGAGGGAGAGAGGTCAGGCTGGAATGAGTCTCCTGGGGGCTGGAGTCGACTGCCCCCCACCCCAGCCCAATTTGGGTAGGGATGACTGACCCACAGGCAAATGTAGAGCCCGAGGTCTGGGGCGGGGGCCATGTGGCTGCCCCAAATCCCTGGTGTCCTCCACAGACAGGGAAGTGGTGATGGACAGATGCTACAAGGAGCTAGGAGGTAGAGGATGCAGTCTGCATGTTGTGTTGGGCCTAACTTCAAGCCTAGGTACGCGCCTGCCGCCCCTGCCACCACTGTCACCATCTTGGAGGTCTGTGAGATCAGTGTGGTCCAGGCGTGCCATCCCACTAGGCCAACACCACTCCTGATCAGAGAGCAACACTCCAGCAAGAGGTCAGGAGAGTGGGGGCACTTGGCTGGCCTAAACTCCATCAGCAGTCTGCATGCCCCTGTTTGGTTCGAGGGACCTGCAGCAGGGCCATCCTTGCCCACAAGGCTCATACTAGACTCCTCAAACCACAGAGCCTCCTCTCCTCCTCACTGAAAGTTCCTGAGGTCTCAGACATCACCCCAAGCCGACCACCCAGGGTAGAGAGGAGACTGAAGCTCAGAGGGGGTGTCACACATCTGGGTCCCAGCCCCTGGGCATCCCCTCCCAGGCTAGCCCCTCAAGGTTTCCTTGCCTATGTGCCAGCCTCAGGCAGGACCAGTGACCCTGGAGGCACTCTGAGGAGGTAACAGTGGGTAGCTAGGTGACAGGTACCCCTGATTGGCCTAGTCCTCACCTGCGGCTGTGACATCTTGGAGAAGGAGACCCGCAGCCCTGGTGGCAGAAGCTGCAGGCTTACCTGCCTTTTGGGAAGCATGTGTATGCACACACCCATCCACACCTGTCCCGGGGGTGTAAGGGGCAGAACAGAGACCCGCTGCCCCCTGCCAGGTGCCGCTCTGAGTTGACCTGTGTACCCCTGGCCCTATGGACCACGGAGGAGCTGCGTCTCACCTTGGGAAGGAGAGGGTGTCTTGTGGGCATGGCCCTTTCGCTCTGCGACCCCATTCCACAAAGCCATGCACGTGGGCCGGCGCTGGGGTACATGTGTGGGGTCTGCAGTCCCACGGGAGGCAAGAGAGGCTAGGGGCGGCCCTGGCTGAGCGGAGCCGCCTCCCTGGCGCGGGAGCCTCTGACTAGATGCCCTCATTACATCACCGACATCCCCGCCGCTGCGCCGGCCTCCCTCCGGAGAGGCGCTTCTCTGACCGCGGTCTCCGCCGCTAAGCAGCGCACCCAGCGCCCGCCTTCCGCCGCGAGCCGCAGAGGCGGCAGGCGGCTCCTGCGCCGCGCGGGCCGGCCCCAGGGGCATTCCAGACCCCAAGGCAGCAGGACCCCCACAGCGGCTGAAGGAGGGGGCTGCGGGGTGCGGGGCTCAGTGAGGTATCCCGGCGGTGCGGCGGTGGGGGGCTCTCTGCCCCGGCCCGCGCGGGGCTCCGTCTGGGGCCGGAGTACGCCAGGGACTCCCCCTCCCACCGCTACACACGCGCGCACACGCGCGCACACACGCACACGCACCACTCTTTGCAGACGCGGCTCCCGAGCCTCCAAAGTGCCTGCCTCGTTCTACCCTCCATTCTCGCGCGCGCTCTCCACCACCCTCCCGGGCAGGGGAGCCCCGGGCCGAGGCACGCCGCTGCCCGGCCCATGCCTCCCCCTTAGAGAGCCGGCGCGGGGGCGGGGAGGGGAGGGCGCGCGGGAGGACTCGGAGGAGGGAGCGGGGAGGGGACGGCGAGGGCGCCCGGGCCCGGCGCGCGCACACTCGGAGGGACGCGCGGAGGGTGCGAGCCGCGCAGCGAGCGCAGAGCCGCCCGGGCCGCCCCATGCTGTGCTCCATGGCGAACTCGGGCTGCCTCCTGCTGCCCAACTCCGGCAGCATGCTCCCGCACTCCGTGCCCTGCCCGGCCGCCTTCCTCTACCTCCAACAGGTAAGCGCCCCCGGCCCGCGGCGCACGTGCTCAGGGCCCGCGCCGCCGCCCACCCCACTCTTGGCTGCCGCCTGACCGCCGCCGGAGCCCCGCGTCATGGCGCCGGCCCGGGCCGGGGGGCGCTGCGCCCCTGTGCGGCGGAGGTTGGCGGGTTCCAGGGGCCGTGGCGTGGGGGCGGGGTGGGAGACTGGGGGCCCGGAGTTTGGGGCGTCGCTCGCAACTTTTCCCAGGCGCGGAGGGGGCGGAGGGCGGAGTCTCCGGGGAAGCCCGAGGGGCGGGGATGCGGGGCCTTGGGTCACTTTGGGGAACTTCGAACGCGCCGCGTGGGCGGGTAGAGATTTGGGGCCCCCTCCCCTGGAAAGCCCGGGGGCCGCGCGGAGGCGGCAGCTGGGGAGCAGAGCGGTGCTGCCGCAGGGACCTGCCGCGTCGGGCCTGGGGGAGGCGGCCGCCGCCCGATGGGGCAGGCGCCCTGGGAGGCCCGAGCTCTGGCCAGCCGGGGAGAGGGCCTGGGCCCAGACCCAGCCAGCTGTGGGGGTTCGCAGGGGCCCGAGAGGTACGCGTCTCTAAACCCCGAAATCTTAGGGTCGCCAGGGGCTGCAATCAGAGCATCCGCAGCTGGCAGCCAGCCTGTGCCTGAGTCTGGGTCCTGGGATCCCACTCAATGCAGAGTCTATGGCCTGCGACCTGGGTAGGGGACACAGGGGGACTCCCATGCCTCCCCTGGCCCCTGGGTTTCTCCTGGCTGCGCTCCCAGCGTCCACTCGGCCTGAGCCTGTAAGGCCCAGACACTTCACCTCGCCCACCCCTGGCCTCCCACACCCGCAGGCTGGCGCCTAGCGCCCCATCTCTCCTTTGGAACCTGCATCCTTTGGTTCGCCTCAGATGGGGCCCAGCAGGGCAGGGCTGGCTCCTGGGGAAGCCTGGGGCTGCTGGGAGGTGGCAGGCTGAGTGTCCAGTCCTGGTTGGAAGGCTCTGACAAGACCAGGTCTGGGCCCTGATCTGGGTGTAGATAAGATGGGTCAGGGGTGCCCCCAGGGAGGCAGCCTAACCTCCTATCTGAGTGTACCCCCAAGGAGGACCCCAGAAGTGTGTTTGGGGGGTTCTTGGTGAGAACAAGTATCTGGAGGGGGTCTTGGCCTTGGGGTGGTGGGTTCTTCCATGGGACACCCTTGGGCTCTCCGAGGTGCCAAGAG
>NW_022111358.1:48633313-48657353 GCF_000313985.2 Echinops telfairi | reverse complement strand
GAACCTCCGCCACATGTGTCAGCAGCTGCGGGGGAAGGGAGAGGAGTTTTGCATGCATCGGTCAGCAGTGGAGAGGCTGGGGTTCCAAGGCCCGGAGCCCGAGGTCCTGGGTCTTGCCTTCCCCAGGGCCACCTGTGACATCTGGGCAGTGCTGAAACCAAGCAGGGCTGCCGGGAGGCCCCCAGCCCACAGGCAGGAAGCATGGCCGGCTCCCCACCTCTGCAGCATTGTGGAATCGCTGGCGATCAGGGTGGACCTCTGACATCTATTCTCAGGCCCTTCCGAATTCCCATGACACGTGTGTTGCTGGGGTCTTGGGCGTGGGGCCCCAGCATCTGCCATTCTGGGTAAAGTGAGTGCCCCGGATCTCGTGGAGTGGCGGGCTCTACAGCCTCCCCACAGTGCACACCCCACATGCCCTGGGCATCAGGGAGGGAGAGGGCCTCCAGGCCAGCTCGCACAGCCAGATTTCAGAGTCCTGGGTTGGCGATTTGGTATGCCATCCTGGGAAAGGTGCGCCACCTCTCCAAACCTCAGGCTCTTCTTTGGAGAAAGAAGCTCTGTGGACCGCCTCCCTCCCCAGCTGCGAGCAAGGGTCAAGTGGAGAAGCAAGTCCCCCCACACCGGCACCTTCTCAGTGGAGTCAATCTGTTCCCATCGTGGGGAGAACCCACCCACACAAGACCCTTGCGGGTCACACCCCAGTTTGTCCAGGGCCAGGCGGCCTCCTGGAATGCTTTCTCTAGGGGGCAGTGGAAGACAGTGTCCAAGGGAGCAACCCCAGCCCAATAGGGTGTCACCCCAAAGCAGCTGTTTCAGGAAGAGCTAGCATGCATCCACTGCAGTAGGCTTTGGTCACCCTGTCCCCTGCCTTCTCTGGCAGCCACTCTGCAGGGTGGCCCTGTGCATGAAAGGGTGGTGAGAGGGTCAGTACGCAGCCGCTGGCTGGTTGGTAGTGGGTGCACATGCCTTGAGGACACCCGAGCTCTGGTGGTCCGGGCTGTTACATAACAGAGAATAATGCCACGCACAGCTCAGGGCCCGGCTGCCTGAAACCCAGCATTCGGAGGGAGGCAGCAGGCATGCAGGGGATCCCCTGGACCTTGTGGGAAGGGGCCTGCCTGCGGAAGCCAGAGCCGGCCTGGCCATGCTGGGGGGGTGCAGGCCCCTGGCAGGAACGCATGCCTGAGTGAGTGCCCACATCTTGTGCAGGCCCAGTGCTCTGTCCCAGCAGTGCAATTGATAGTGGGTGCGGGAGCAAGAGACGTGAAATCAAGCAGGACAGAATCGTAGTTAGAGACGCATTAAAATGCAGCATTTAGACTGGCAAGCTCCTTACACACAGAGCCTGTCACACTGGGATTAAAAAATAAGACCTCAACCCACAGGGGCCTCCACCCCGCTGCTCGCTACTGAAGCGTTAACTGGCTCAGGCTGCTCTGAGCTGCACCCCAAGTGGCCGGAGGCCTGGGCACACTAGCTCAGAAAGACCTCCGCCCTAATTAATTAGAGGTGTGTGTTGTGTGCTCCGTCCATCTCTCCCTCCCAACCAGCCACTGGCCATTTGCATCCTCTAACCACTCTGGAGATGGCTTGGCCTTGCTGGACACCTCGGAAAGGCTGGCCCGTGGCTGGAGGTTTGGGCTCTGGGCTTCGGGAAGGGTTTGCGGTGGTGGCCCCGGGCCAGCTCGTGTTTTACATCCAGGAGACCCACTGACTCGGGGCTTGCTCCTTTGAGTGTGTGGGCTTCCTGCTGGAACCCCCCAAACCGGAACCCTGCTATACCTGCTGCCCCCATGGACTCCAGGGGCCCCACAGGGAGGATGTTCTCCCTGGTGCATTGCGGCCAGCAAGGGTTGAGGCTCATACGGGCCACCCTTGGGAGTAGGGCAGTTTAGAATCTTAGGGAGATTTTGTGGACGTCCTCTGGCTGGGCTCTGTGGGGGGCAGGTTGTATGGACGAGGAGAAAAAAACACCAAGCCCACAAAATGGGATTGTGTCACAGTAATTACTTTATTATTAAACTGCAGTGTCCTATAAAAGAGAATCTTATCACGACATGCAATTGCAAGGCTGTTAAATCGCTCTGGGGAAGGAGCAAGAGGAAGGTGTCTTAAGTGTCGTGAAAGGGAGCCTTGGTGGGGTGGGGGGGAGTTCAGAGGCCAGGCAGACAGGTTGGGGTCCTGGGGGTGTTGTGAATTGTGTGGAGTCCCCTTGCTTGTGGGCACTTCCTTCTTAGGGGGAAGTCGCAGGCGGTTGCCATGCTGGGATCAGCATGAGCTTCCACCAAAGTCTCTCGGCGTCTCCCGTCGTCACCTTGCTGGGGGCCCTGCCGGGCAGGCACCTTCCTGGCAGAGCTGCTAACTGCATTCCCTGGTGGCATGGCACCCTGAACACCACCTCGGCAGCCCTGGAACTCCAGGGTCTCTTTGGGGACTCCCTGGGGAACGCTGTTCCCATTCATTAGCCTCCTCCTTTTCGCTCTAAGGTAGCAAGGCTGCTAATCACAGGAATTTTTAATAAGGATTAATTACTGTGATGAACTTAACACTCCTCTTACACCCTCTCTCCTGCCCCCCTCCCCCATGCTCTGGGGTTTAGAATCTCCCTTCCGTCGACTGTTGGTGTGCCCATATGATTTCGGGACCCTTATAAGACCCACCCCCGGACCTGGCAAGCCACCTGCTCACTGACAGCTGTCCCAGAGATGGTCTCGGTCAGCAGGGAAGGGCCAGAACAGTGACGAGCGAGCCCACCCCGTCCTCAGAGGCGCATTGCCATCCGGGTCTGCCCGGACCCAGAGGCTTGGCCAGGCTGACCACTGTCTCTCATCAAAGTCAGTGCTGCTGGTGGGGCTCAGCCGTTGGCTTTACCGGGAGGTAGAACGGAAAGAGCCCTGGCGGAAGGTGGGTCACTTCTTAGGCTGCTCACTGCAAGGTCAGCCTTCAAGGCCCCCAACTGCTCTGCAGGAGGAAGAGGAGGCCGCCTTCTGCCCCTGCCAAGAGCCCTGGTTCCGGAACCCCGCAGGGGCAGTTCTGCTCCGCCCCACAGGGGCCGAGGGCACCTCCATAGCTGCCATGACTTGAGACGTCATTGCAGATGAACCCCCGGCTCCTCACCCTGGCCGTGCTCTGTCATGGTGGTCACTCTTGCCTGTCTGTCCAGCCACCTTTGCTCTGCGCGACATAGCCTCCTCGCGCCTCTGGGAAGCGCGCGTGCAGGGAGCTTAGGGGTCACGCCGGAAAGCTACTGGGCAGGAGAGGCAAGATTCGAACGCAGGCCCTCTTGGTCGGGATGGGGCTTTGCTCGGTCTCTGATGAAGCTTGTTGCCACTTGGCTTCAGGAAGCCCTGTCCTCCACCCAGCCTGTTTCTCAGCACCCGTGAGAAAGCGTCCATCTGAGGCCACCTCGTGGGATTTCAGCGCTGTTGCTCTCTGCAGCAGGTCTCAGCCTGGCTCCCTGCACACACACACACACACACACACACACACACCCGCCCGGCCCCTGGCCACATGAGGGCACCCTGTTGGATGGGGAGACCCAGGTGGAGTGTTGGGGCCATGAGGAGAGTAGGAGCCCTCCTGCCTGGCTGTAGGTGAGCGAGGCTGATGGAGACTGAGGGAGCCTGCGGGGGAGGGCATGAAGCACTGAGTGTTGACTGGGGGTGTCCTTGTGGTACCTGGAGGCTGCAGAGGGTCTGTCATCCAGACGTGGACTTCCTAGGGTGTGGGGGCTGGGGACAGGCTCCAGGGGGCTCCTGCTGCCTCCTGAGCTGAGGACCTGGAGTCAGGGGCTTTTCTGAGTAGGGTCTGGCTGGACCCTGTCTTGTCTTGGTTGAGCTAGGAGGATTTTCCGTCTCATGGGGGAAGTCTGCCTCTCTTTGTGGCTCGGTGTCTACATCAGGTTCCCTGGCTTCGCTCTGATTCTGCGCCCCCAGGGCAGGCACGGAGGGTCTTGGGTGCAGAGGCAGTGCCTGCTCACCCTGTCTTTGTCCCCCCAGAGGGCCTGCAGTGTCCATCCTCCTTCCCTGGGTGTCTGGGAGCCTGAGGGCCAGGCCGGTGTCACTGCAGACAGACCTGTGACTGTCTGTGCCCCTCAGGCTCTTGAGGCAGGTGACCAGCTGTGCAGGCTGCCCTGCCCTTGGTGGAGGCAGGAGCTCCCAGGCCCACTGCCTTCTGCCTCCTGTCCTCTGATCCTGGGGAGGGACAGCAGCCAGAGGTGGCTCGAAGCAGAATATCGGGTTCCTGGGGGAGGGTTGAGCGAGGGAGGAGGATTGTGGCCTCAGGCCAGTGCTGGGAGGCGCCTGGCACCCAGCTCGGCTGGGCTGGCAGCCTGGCTCCAGGGCCAAAGGCCAGATGGCCCTGTGGGCAGGATGGCTTGCGGGGGTGGGAGGTCGCAGCTCCTGGCAGTGTGGGACCGGGGCAGACTCAGGGGAGCTGGTTGACCCTAATGTTACCGCAGGAAGTGGCAGCCACGTGGACCTACAGGCCTCTGTCCACAGACTGCTTCCCCATCCTGGACCACCCTCACATCCAGTGTCGGGACCAGACCCGGGGTGCTCATCCCTCTGTCCCCCTCCCTCCTTCTGGGGCCCCACCCTTCCCTTCCCTTCTCATCATGCACCCTGGTCTCCCCCATCTCCGTCACCTACGCTCACCACCCCACCCCCACTTCTTCCCTGCGCCCTATGTCACCAGCTCTGGCCAGCCACCATCAGCCGTTGCTGGCTCCCTCAGGCTGTGCGTGGCTAACACAGCGCATTTGCCCATGGTCAGCAGGTCCAGTGCTTCCCATTACTGCAGCAGTAGAGACATGGCCCTGGGCATCGGGATCCCAGCCTGGCGGCAGGGTGGGACCAGGAAGGAGAGCCAGGCGGGTGGGGACTGGGCACTGAGCAGGAGGCCTGGGTGAGTGGCGGGACTGCCCATGGATGGATGCTGGCCCTGGGCCAGCTAGCTGAACCCAGCCCACCTGCAGCCACTGATAACCAAAGGCTGAGCCAGAGACTGCTGACAAGCCCTGCAGGTCTCTCAGGCCAGGGGCTGCTGGGGCAGGTGGGGCCTGTGGACACCAGGCCATGTTCAGGGCTCTGGCCGAGGAAGGACCCAGGAGGTGAAAGGCATTGCGGAGACAACATTGCAATGGCACTGGGTCAGGAGTGGGGACAAAGGCCCCGTCCCCCTGCCTGGAGCTGCAGGCCCAACTCAGCCACAGGAAGTGGGCTCCTGGGGCAAGGGCACATCTCCCCACCACCACCACCACCCTGCTGGCCGTGAGAGCAGTCCGGAACCCATCCTGCCATCAGGGAGAGGGGACGCTAAGACCTCCCTTGCAGGGCTCCTGCGTCCCGCTGCCCAGGCAAGCCCTGCTATTTCTTCCCATCCTCCCTGGAGCCCCCAGGTCCTCCCTGCCCCCAGGTCTCCCGCCTCTTAGTCACCCTGAACTGAGCCCATGGGAGCAGATGCCCCCAGGGCTGAGGGCGCCCGGCTGGTGGGAGACGGGTGGTCCCCGAGGCGCCCTGAGGATGGATGCATACCTTCTCACCCCACAGAGCCTGTGCTGAGTCAGACCCTGCTGGCCCGAGGGGAGGGGACCCTAGACTTCTGCCATTCTGCCTGCACCCGTGCCAGCTGACCTCTGGGAGTGGGCGTGGGTCCCGCAGTGTCGATCATAGTGTCGGAGATCCTGGACCAGCCGGGCTGGGTAGGGGTGAGGAGGGCCCCCTCTGGGTCCTTGGAGCTTCTTGACTCTTCCACAAAGGGGACGAGGGACCAGGGGGAGGCCCACCAAGCCCTGTGTGCAGGCCCTGCTTTTCACTGCGGGACAGTCGTGCAGCAGAAAGGAAACTGAGGGAGGTGGGGGGGAGTTGGGAGGGGCCAGGACAGCCCTCAGGTGGAGAAAGCTGTGGAGGCCCAGCCCACACAGGGGTAGGAACCCTGGACGGAGGTATGTGGCCAGGACAGGGTCATCGCCCCATGCTTTCCGTGACGTCCTTTCATTTGGACAGATGTGACCTAAGCCTTCTGTGCCAAGACCCACAGTGAAGGGGGGAACATGTGTGTACAGGAGTGTGCACGTGAGTGTGTACATGTGCGTGCATGCACCGGTGTGTGCATGTGTGTGCCTGCACATGAAAGAGCAAATGTGTTTGCACACATGTGTGAGTGTGTGTGAACATGCAGGTGTGTGCATGTGTGCGCCTGCACATGAAAGAGCAAATGTGTTTGCACACGTGTGTAAGTGAGTGTATGTGAACATGCAGGTGTGTGGAAGTGCAAGGATGTGAGCGCCTGCAGGTGTGCACAAAAGTACAGACATGTGACCACGTGCAGATGTGCATGTGTATGTCCCCAGCCCCTGTCACAGTGGGTCTACGGGGCAGCTCAGCTCTGTGTGTGGTCCTGGGAGGGGCCTGGCAGAAGGTGGACACTATACAAAGTGTGTCCTCTCCGGCTGCCCAGCACCTGGTGGCAGCCCATCTGAGTGCACCTGCACCGCACTGCCTTGCTTGTCCCCTCTGGGCTGGGCCCGTGTCAGTGAGTAAGTGTCCAGGAAAGGCCAGGCTGTCCTCACACCAGCCGCCCCAGGGACCTTCTCCTTGTCCTTAGATGCTGACCATCCACTCCTGACTCCAGGTGAGCTCGCGGCCATTGCTGCCCAGTGTGGTGCCAGCCCCAGGGTCAGTGTCGACTGAAATAGGATCCAGAGGGTTTTCACGGGCTGATTTTGGGAAGAAAGTAGCCGGGTCTTTCTTCCTAACTGTCTTAGTCTGGAAACTCTGCTGAACCCAGTGTGGCGGGCGGGTGGTGGGGCGGCACTGGAGGCCGTAATCAACCAGGTCTCCTGCAGGAAAGTGGGGAGCCCACCATCAAACCACCACTCCCTCTTGTTCAGTTCTGGGATCAGGGGCTCACAACACACTGCCATCGAGTCGGGCCGACTCACGGCCACCCTGTGGGCCAGGGTGTAACTGCCCTGAGGGTCTCCAAGCCTGTAGTTCTTGACAGCAGCAGGAAGCCTCGTCTTTAGACCCTGCCGACCCAGCATGCCTGGTTGTGGGGCGCCGTCTAGTCTGTTCCCGCTCATCGTGAGCCGTGAGGAAGCACCGCCAGGTCCCGTGCCGTGCTCTCCGTGGTTCTGTCTGAGCCCTTTGTTGCCGCTGCCGCTGGGTGCGTTCATCTTGTGGAGGGTCTTCCTCCTTTCCACTGGCCTTGCGCTTGACCGAGCTTGATGGCTTTCCTCGGGGGCTGATGGCATGTCCAAAGTCTCACCCGCCACCAGGAAGGTCAGCGACAGGAAGCACTTAGCCAGGACCCCTGCTGGTCACCCTCAAAGGGCTGGCACCTGGGGCACCAGCCTGGCCCGCACAGGGCTGCAGAAGGCTGGGCAGGCCACAGTGGGCAGTGCGTTCCGAGAAAAATATCCCAGGACATTGCTGACTAGGATCCAGGTTTAGCACTGGTTGTCTTGTGAGGGGGTGAGTTCTCTGTCACTGGAGGAATTCAAAGCATAGGTGCCCAAATGCATTTGGCCTGCCTGCCCCTACTTAGAAAAGAAATAGATAAATAAATGGCTCATGCCCTCCTGGTAGTTAAAACCTTTGTCCTGGATCCCACCACCCAGGAGAAAGTGTAGGTCTCCGCTTTTGCAACCCCCCTGGATGGGGCCAGTGCCCCACCCCCGAGTGGTATCGCCCACTTAGGGAGCCCGGGGCCAGAGCAAAAGAAGCTCTCTAGGAGAAATACAGCACCAGTCATGTGGGGAAGCCTGCTTTGCCTTTAAAAAGAAAAAAGCTGCAAATGTGAAAAGCAGATGAAATTAAATTTAATAGCACATTTTATCTAAAGTAACATACCCAAAATATTACCGTGCCACCATGTGGCCAATGCAGTGTGGCCAGTGAGCATGCTCATTTGCCTCCTGCCTTTGTCCCAGGGAGCTCTGCCTGTCTCCCAGTGCCACCCTGCAGCTTCAGGGCTCAGAGGTGTCCTCAGCCGGCCACTCAGCCGGTCTTCGGACCCTCAGAGAAACCCAGACCCTCCCCATCTGAGTCAGCAAAGCAGGAAGGTCTGGGGTCTGGGGTGGGGGACAGGCTACTAGGCATGGCTTCTAACAGCGACCCCTGAGATTCCTCCCGTGGGCGTGGGCCTTGGAGACCCCAGCATAGAGGGCAGCCAGGTGGGGGCTTGTGTCCACCATGGCTGTCAATGTCAGCCTACGGATGGGCTGTGCACCACCCAAGATTCCCCCACTGTGTGCCTGCCCACTGCTTCCTGCAGGTGATGCATTAGACCCTCAATGATGTCCGGTGTTCAGTCCCTGTAAGGTCTGCTTGGGAAAGTAAGAGGCAGGCCGTTCTAATCAGCCCTCGGTCCCTGCTTTCTTTATGGATCACGGGCCTTTTAGAGTGAGCTCCGAAAATGGTGCCAAGGATTTAATGCTTGGTGATGAGTTCAGAGGTTAGCAGGCCACACCCACCCGGAGGAGCCTCACAGTGAGTCCTGGCAGTCTGTTTCCGAAAGGTCAGAGCCTTGAAAACCTGACGGCAGCTCTGCTCCGACAGGAGGCAGTGCTGGGTTGGGTTATGATGTGTTTTTAAATGTCTGGCAGACTGGGAGAAGGGAGCCCAGGAGGCACAAACAGTGGAGTAGGGCTTGCCAGTTGGGCTGGTACCTGCCAGGAACATTGGTGGCTGGAACCCACCCCAGGGTGCCTCTGAAGATAGGTCTGACCATCTGCTTCTGAAAAGTCCGGGGCACACAAACCCACATGTGCTTGGTCAGTGACTGCACTGACCCCAGGGCTGCACGGACTCTAAACCAAACATCCAGAGCAGGAGGGGCCCGTGAGCCAAGCTCTCCTGCTGCCTGTGTTCTTATCAATAAAGTTTTATTGGGACACAGCCACGCTACTCTCTTAAACACCACCTGTGCTGCAGCAGCTGAGGGGCCCTTGCTAGAGACCCCCGTGTGCCGCAAAGCCCACCCCTTTACTCCCAGCGGTCGGCAGGGTGCATGCACCCACCCCATCCCTGAACACTGGGTTGGGAGAAGCAGGTAAGTGGGTCCGCAGCCGTGAGTGGGGCTTTGAAGAATGGAAGGCAAAATCCCAATAGGTCTGCTCCCCCTTAATCCTGCAGCTTCCCACACCGGTGAAGCGCCCTCGTGCGAAAAATTGTAGAAAGAGGCGTATTCAGCCAGTGGGCACCACGTGTTTTCCTTGCAACATGTAGTTGTTCGAAGTGTGGTTGAGATCTCTCTCTCCTTCAAAATGCAGTGTGCCTCTCACACCTCACAGCACACCTGGATGGCCCGCCCTCTTTCCAGTGCTCAGCATCCATCCCCCTGTGGGCGGTGCAGCGCTGGGGGATGAGCAGAGTACCTGGGGCCCTGGCCTGGAAGTGTGGTGGGGGCAGGGCTGAGACTGTGGTGGGCAGGGGGGCAGGGGCAGCAGCTGGTGTAGAAAGAAGGCACAAGTGGGTAGGCTCCTGGAGCTGCTGGGACCCGGACGATGAGGGAGGGGCAGTGCTAGGGATGTTTCAGGAACAGGGCGGAGGGATGCTGGCTTTTGCTTCAGCAAGTGATGGAAAGCCATAGCTGGTCTTTGGGTGGAATCACTGCAAGAAGAGTGGCCTGGGGACAAAGCCCTGGACCAGGGGCCAGCTGGAAGGAGGAAAGGGAGGGAACAGTGGGCAATTCTGTAGACCCAGTGGTCCCTGAATGTCTGGACCACGGAGGAGGGTCGGAGAGGCGTCAGGAGTTTCTGGCTGGCCGTGGGTGCCGATGTGTGGATGCAGGACTCTGAGCTGGTCTCCCGGCCCTCAGCCTCTGGCCTCCCCGCTCCCAGTTCCAAGTTGGAGAAGGGCTGCCCTGCCCCACTGGTCCTCCATGATGCCTGTGTACCCCTCAAGAGGCCCCCCAAGTCCACGCTCTTCTCTCCATGCCCCATCCTTTTTTGCGGGAATGCGCAAATGTCCTTGCCAGGTATGGGCATCCAGAGGTGCCTGTCACCTGTTGTCCAGGGAACATCTGGTCTGAGCACTGGACCTACCGCCTCTTCTGGTCCCTGCTCACACCCCACACTCTGTCCCAGGGCCAGAGACACCCCCTTGTGTGCCCCCCAGACTCTCTGACACAGACATCTGCAGGCAGAGGCCCCCCGGAGTGTCTTGTGAGTGGAGCAGGAGGGGCCCATGAGCCAAGCCCTCCTGCTGCTTGTGTTCTTATAATAAAGTTTTATTTGGACACAGCCAGGAAGTGGGGCTTGTAGGTGACCTCTGCACCCCCTCCCTGGGGAGGACCACAAAGATGCAGGAGCCAAAGGGGGTCCAAGCATGGTGGCAAAGACAGGTCCCAAGGGTGGGCTCAGGTTGACTAGGCGCGGAGGCGGGTAACAGCAGCTTGCATAAGCAGGAGGGCACGTGGCCACGGGAGCAGCCAGCCTCTTGGCCACTATCCTGGCAGAGCCTCCTGCTGGAGTGCTGCCCCCCAGACCCCTCTCTGGCACTCCTACCCCCATCTCCTTCAAGACTTAGCTCCCTTCCCCGTTGGCCTATTTTGGAAGGCAGGCCCCAGCAGGGCCCCCCCACCCCCACCCCGTCTCTCCCCTCTCCCTGCTGTGTCAGTGTCACCTGTTTGTCTGTTTGCCTCCCTCAACAGACCACACACTGCGCAGCTCTTGTGCTCACTGCCCCCAGCAGGCCTGGCACATAGTAGGTGCTCAGGACACTCCTCCTGCTGCCAACCCTGAGCTCAGAGGTTCACATCCAAGTGCAGGCACCTCGGAAGAAAGGCAGGTACCTACTCAAACCAATGTGTGGGGCACAGCTCTGCCCTGACACAAGTGGGCCTCACCCCCACCACACACACACATACGTGGGCCACTCCCTGACACACATGGGACCACCCCCCGACCCGCGTGGGGCCACTGCAGGTCGGAGGAGAGTGACAGCACTGGGTTTCCCCTTTCTTACCCTTCACCCTTCCAGCTCCCCAGCCCTGTGCCAGCCTGCAGACAAGTCCCTGAGGGTGCCATTGGGTGAAGGCTGGGGGTGTGATCTCCCATCACTGACCCCAGGGGGCCTTTGAGGCTCAAGGAAGGGATGCTGGGGAGGGGTGAGTTGGGTCCTTCCTTCCCCATTGTTTCCTCCTCCCTCCCCGCTCCCCCTTTCCATTTTCAACCCACGGATGGGTGCTTCTTCATTCTCTCTGGTTCACCTAACTCGCCCACTGCAGAGCCCACCTTTTAGAACGCACGGTTGTGCGGGGTTCGATACGGTCATGGGCTATCCGTCTGTCACCGGAGTCTGCTCACTGAATATCTCCACCCCAAAGGGGACCCATCGAGCCCATTGTGACAGTGACCCTCGAAGGCAGAGTGAAGCTGCCCCTACGGGCTTCTGAGCCTTTCAGTCTTTGCAGGAGTTGTGCTGTGGTCAGGTGCCATGGAGTTGGTGCCGACCCATAGTGACCCCGTGCACACCAGAAGGAAGCACGGCCCAGTCCTGCACCAACCGCACCAGGGATGCTGGGCTCGAGCCCGTGGCTGCAGCCGCTGTGGCCTTCCTCTTCTTCACTGTCCCAAGGTGTCCTTCTCCAGGGACTGGCCTCTCCCGACAGCACGTCCAAAGCACATACGAGGAGGTACCCTCGTCCTGGCCTCTGAGGCACCCTGGCCATACTTCTTCCGAGACAGAGAGGTGTGTCCTGTAACAGCCCGGGGTCCTTTCAGTGTTCTGCTCCGGCTCTGGTTTGCAGCGCCGACTGAGCCACTGCCCCCCTAGGGGCCCCAGGCAACAAGAAAGCCAAATGAAGATGGGGTGCCCTATGGAGAGTGGGGTCCACTAGCTAGAATCAGGGTTCACTTCCTGGAGATGGGGTTCTTTGACTGGAGACAGGGTTTCCTAACTGAAAGTGGGGTTCGTTATCTGAAGGCAGGGTTTCTAACTGGAGATGAGGTTAACTAACTAAAAGTGGGGTTCACTAGCTGGAAATGGGGTCCCTTCGCTGAGGATGGGCCCCCTGATTTAAGGTGGGGTCTACTGGCTGAAGGTGGGGTTCCCTAACCAAGGGTGGGGTGTGCTAGCTGGAGAGGGGTTGCCTAACCAAAGGTGGGGTGTACTAACTGGAGAGGGGTTGCCCTTTACTATGAGGTTGAGTGTGTTCTTCAGGCCCTGGCCGTATGCCCCCCCCCCCACATGCAGCCCCTGTCCCCACAGCCAGCCGTGCCTGCCCTGGACCAGTGGGCAGAGGGTGCCCAGGGTTGGAGAGAAGTGGAGGGTGGCCAGTGGCCCAGTGATGGATCAGGGGGGGGTGTCGCAGTGAGCTGGGGCACCCACAGCTTTCTGGGGTTCCCAGATCATGTCACCACAGTCTTCCAGTGCCTGAAACCCCTGCCGCCTGCCCCCCCCCCCCAGTTGGCCCCTGGGTTAGCAGCAGAGTGCTTGACTGTTGTGCCACCAGGTGTATAGCGTGCACCCCTCAGACTCCGCCCACTCTCCAGGGCAGCAGGACCACTCTCAAGGCTTTACAGCCGCGCCATCGAGACCCTCTCGAGAGACCTCAACTCAACACCCTCTGGCCCATGCCCACTCACAGCCTCCCTGGAGGGCAGGGCAGAGCTGGCCCTGGGGGTCTGGGCAGGACTTGTCCTCAAACTTCCCATTTCTCTGTGACCCCCTTCCCGCAGGCTCTCCAGTCAGCACACTTGGTCGCAGCACGCACTCTGGGCAGCGCGCACGCACTCGCACGCCATGCAGGGGAGGGAGGAGGGGGGAATTTGACAGGTGGGCCGGCCCAGCCCGTAGCCAGGTGGAGCCCTGCCTCTTGGCGGGGGCTCCCCCTACAGCAGGGCATCAGGAATCCTCGTGGCAGCAGCTTGTCAAGTTTAATTTCTGCCAGGCTTTGCCCTCCCTGGGGCCCCCCAGCCCACCTGCCTCGCTCCCCATGGGGGGCTCTGAGCTAGGCCAACTTAATTCCTTTGATCTCGGCTCACAACAGGCTTCTGGCGGATCCTGCTGCAGCGTGGCTCCCCCCCTAGGGCCCACATGGGACCCTGCTCAGCCCGCCCCCGGGCATCCTTCCCCTGGTACCTGCCTCCTGCTTTTCCTGGGGGCCTGTGCTAGGGGAGGAGGGGTGAGCGGGTGAGGCCTGAGCCGGTGGCCTCTCGGTGAGGAGCTGCCCTGGATGGCCAGGACTCTGGTCCCCGTGAACCCTGTTGCCATGGAGTGACCTGCAGGACCCAGGACCGACCAACCCATCCTGCATGTGACCCGAGCCGGAGAGCAGGACCCAGGTGGGCCACCAGAGCTGGAAAAGTTACTTCCAGGATGCTCTACGCCCCCTGCCCCACCCTCGGCTGCCCAGAGAGGGAGCAGCCAGCTGGCAAGGTGCCCTGGGCCCTCCCAATCCCCCGCCCCTGCAGCTCTGGACACAGAGAAGCCTCGGAATGGGCACAGCAGTTCATTCCTGAGCCGCACTGTGCGAGCGCTCTTAATGAGGCCTAATTAGACTAATTAGCTTTCCAATGAAAGACTCGGTTTTTCCTTCTCTCCCAGTCCTGCTTTCTCCCCAATCTCCTTTTGGGATCCAAACCTGGATAAATATTGGAATGGCTGCGACTTGGCGGGGGGAGCCAGGTCAGAAGGCCCCTCACGGGTCAGGAGAGGGCTCTGGAGGGAGGATGTGGGCTGCCCCTCCTCATCTGTGCCCCTCTCCTCCGTGGCCCCTCCTCTCCCTTCCCATGAAGATCCCCAGTCACAGACCTGGGCTTCCTGGGACGCCCTCAGTGTGCTCCACGCCCTCAGTTCACCCACACTCGGGGCCCGGGGGCACCAACAGCTCTGTTGCTTAACCTCTGTGATGGTCCGCGTGTCATTTCATAGTTTACCTGTCCTCATTTAACTGTGGGAGAATACATATAAGACTTGCCAGTTTACCTAGACACCCCCCTCCACCCACGTTTGCCCCCCATAGGGGATGTCCAGGCGACAGAGGCTGACGGCAGAGGGTGGCACCTCGGGCCGGCCCCGCCCCTCCTGGATCAGACAGTGTTCGTGGCACTTGGGGCCCCCAGGACGCAGGCCCCTGGGGTGCTGGCATTTTGGAGAAGTGGGACCAGAGGACTGGGACCCGGGCCCTGCTCCCCTCCTGTCCTCCTGCCCCTGGCTTGCCAACACTTCTGTGTCCCCGTCCCCAACCCAGCAGGCCAGACTGCTGGTCAGGACCACTGCCCACAGGAGGAGCAGTTCCTTGGAGGCCAGTGCCGCCTCCCAGAGGAGGCCCAGGACCTCCTCCTGGACACCGTCCCTGCCCCCCTGCACACTCTGTCACAGGAGGGTCCGGGACTGGGGCTGCACGTCCTTTGCTTCTAGGGGGGAGGGCACCATTTTCTTTGGCAAGGGTGTCCTATCACCCCCTCCTAGAGCCACCGAGGCATTTATTTATTACACATATTTCTCCCCCCGGAGGCTGAGACCCTCAACTGAGGCAAACCCCCCACCTCCGCCCCAAAGGAGGAAGTCTGACAACAGCAGCCCTCCTCTTCCCGCATCCAGGGGCTACATTTGGGGTTCGTTGAGAGATAAATGGAATTACCCTCCCCAAATCCTGAAAGTCGTCTTACAGGGTTTTGCCTTACCGGGACCTGCAATCCATGCCCACGGAAGCCACCGGCCAGAGACCAAAGGGCACATTGCTGTGGGGCCACTGGGTTGCACAGGCCTCTCGAGAACGCGGAAGAGTGAGGGGGCGCCTTTGAGGACAGAGGAGTTCTCCCTGGCCTCCCGTGCCTGTGGGAGATGGACACTGGATCAGGAAGGTGCTTGGATGAACGGACGCGTTTGACCGGTGGGGCTGGAGAGGATTGAAAGTGCATGGATGGACAAAAGGACCGGCCAGCCTGTCTTGAAAGAAGTACGGCCGGCTTGCTCCTTAGAGGCAAGGATGGCGCAACTCCGTCTCACGTACTTGGACACGTTCTCAGGAGAGACCAGACCCTGGAGAAGGACATCGTGCTCGGTCCAGTGGAGGGGCAGTGAGAAAGAGGCAGGCCCTCGGTGAGATGGAAGGACACAGAGGCTGCAGCCATGGGCTTGGGCACAGGAACCCTGGTGAGGCTGGCGCAGGACAGGGCAGTGTTTCACTCTGTTGTGTGTGGGGGCGCTATGGGTGGGAGCCAACTGGATGGCACCAAAAACCGAAGCAACGACAACTCCACAAAGAGGGGGTGGAGCCCCTACAGACAGCACTTGATGCTGCTCAGGGTCCCCCAGGATTCCCAATCCCCCTTTCTACAACCACCGCCACCCTGCCCCCACCACCTCCCACCTGCAGCCTCTGACTGCTGGTCACCTGCACCAGACCTCCATCTCACCTGCCCCCTCCCACCCCTCTAGCTTCCCCATCTCGCCCCTCCCTACCCAGGAAGACTCCTGGCCACCAGCCCCCCAGGACCCCTGCTGGGTTTCCCTCTGCTCCAGGGGAGCCTTGGGCTACAGCACCCCCCAGGTGGTGCTGGCAGCAGAGTGGGGAGGCCTGTTTAGGTGAGGTCCTGGGCACTCAGGGAGGCAGCCCAGTTGGTCCCCAGGGTCAGCTTCAGGGCTACTCAGGGGGTGGGGAGCAGGGCGCTGCAGCACTGTCTGATGGCCAGCTGGCCCCTGCACTAGGAGCAGGCTGCCGGCTGCATCAGGGACAGGAAGCAGCCTTGGGGGCTGGCCAAGGGGTATCCTGAGCGGCAGAGCTAGGTCTTGGGAGAGAGCCCCGGGTCATCGGGTGGGTCAGGACCCAAGCCTTCCTCCTGCTGCTTGCAAATCTTCTGCCTCCAGCTCTCTGCTTCTTACCAGGGACTCCAGAGTCACGCCCCGAGGGGGGGCTGGACTGTATCAGAAGGGGACACCCACAACCCCAGGTCTCATCCCACCTACTCCCAACCAAAGGGGCACCCTGACATCTTCAGGGTCTGGGATTCTAGGTTCCCCAAAGACCTCTCAGCTTGACACCCCCAGATACGGAAGCTCTGCGCATCCCCTCTCCTCCCCCAGGAAGACCCTGGGCCTGTGTTTCATCCCAGGCCCCAGGCCTAGGAGGAACCTGCTGGGTCAGGACCAGGGGTGACCTGGGTCAGATCAGATGCCCCTGGGAGGGCAGGCAGGAGGTGGGGGTGGGGATGAGCTGCTCTTCCTCCTCCTGCTGAGCCCCCCACCACATCCCCCGCGGGCTGGGAGAGCCCGCAAGCAATTGGAGAACCCACCCACCCCTGCGTGCCAGCACATCGCCCCTCCACCCCCCAGCGGCTCAGCCCCCCCTGCCGGCCCGCCTCCGCCACCGTCAGCGGTACCGCCGGTTCGGTTCGAAGGTCTACTGAGTCCTGAGTCCAGGGGTCAGCTCTTCCAGCTCCTTCCTCTCCGTTTAACTCATTTAACCACACGATTGTTAACAATTTTCATTTTATGACGGCCTGCTCCTCGGTCCAATTGAATTACTAAAATCTCATTTTCTCAGAAGTGCTGAATATGTAATTAGAGGGGGAACCGATGCTCCCGCCTGCCCATTAGGGTGGCACATGCCCTTGTGAGCAGTGTGATGCGGGATGGCGGCCACACCGACGACGGGCCTCCCAGCCCCCATCCTCTACCCCGGTATGGGCGGGGCTTTCCCGTGGGCAGGACCAGCGTGCACCTGTGCGCGCGCGCACGTGTCTGCACCGTGCGGGTGAGCAGACAGCTCCTGACGGAAGAGGGAGTATGAGCTCCTGGGTTCCCAGGCCAGCTCCGTGGCTGAGGGAACTCGATTCCAGCCGATGCCCCTCATGTCGGCTGTGCCAAAGCAGCTGGTGGCAGGGAGGAGCGAGGCTGCCCCGGAGCGGCGACATGGGTCTGATGGTTGGCCCTCCTCCTTTGAAGGGCCCCTCATTCTCAGCAGGGGGCCAGGGAGGAACATGGGAGCTGCTTTCTGATGGGGTGCCTCCCACCCCCAGTCCGGGAGGCCCTGCTCTGGCAGCCTGGTGCCCTCTGGTCATGGACACTTGAGACTGTGTGGATTCCCGCTGCCTCCAGGGGCCCTGAGCTCCCAGGGGAGTGGGCCTGGGTTGGGGAGGAGGCTGATGATAGGAGAGCAGGTGGGGTTCTGACTCACACCCGAATATTGGGTTGAGGGTAGCCATGCTGTGTGCTTCGAGATGAAGTCAACCCAAGCTAGGCCGGCACCCAAGGCCCCTGAAGAGGCCCTCCCACAGGATGGCTGAGGGTGCAGGCTGGAGCTAGGAGTGTCTGCAGGCCTCTGTCCACAGGAGGTTCTGCGGGGACCCATCTCTTACCCCAGACCCCCACTCGGGCCCCATGCAAGAGGCCCCAACCTCTGAGCCCTGAGAGGCAGCTTACACGGCATAAGCTTTCTCTATCAGAGTTTCCTTTGTGGTATAATTGTGCGGACCTATGCCCATCTGTAGATACGAAGGAGCACACCAGGTGGTGCTGTCTGACCCCTGGTGGCACAGTGGGTTACACGTTAGGTTTAGGTTGTTAACCACAAGGTCAGCAGTTCAAACCCACCAGTCATTCTGCAGGAGGAAGAGGAGGCTTTCTGCTCCGGTAGAGTCACAGTGTCAGAAACCCACAGGGGCAGTTCCACCCACCCTGTAGGGTCACAAGGAGTCAGAATTAACTCGATGGCAGTGAGTTTGGAGTTTCATGGCACTGTGAGCCAGCCAGCTGGTAGGCTGCTAATCACAAGGTCAGCAGTTCAAACCCACCAACCACCTTAGTTTAAAAAAATGAGGCTGTCTGCTCCCATAAAGACTTATAACTTCAACATCCCTCTGTTGGGTCGCCATGAGTCAGAACTACTTGCCGAGAGTGATTGTTTGGAGGGGGGCTGTTTTTGGCTCTGTAAACATACAAAACGGGAGGGAATCGGAGCTGTCTGCTCCTGTGAGGATGGACAGGCTCGGAAACCCTACCTACACAGGGTCACTGTGAGCCGGTACCGACACGGTGACGTTGGTTTGGTTTTCCTTGGAAGTGGGGTGAGCAGGTTGGGATCTAGACATACGACACAGAAAAAGAGGAGTCTGCCTGCTCCGGTGAAGTTGGCAGCCTCGGAGCCACACACAGGTGATCAGAATCCAGTCTGTGACGCTGAGTGAATGTAGACACAGAAGGAGCTTTTGCCGCCCGAGCCGTCATGAAGCGTCAGTTCAGGGGCATTAATCAGGCTCGTGAGATGGTGTAACCATGTGTTTCCAGAGGTCTCACGGCGCCGAGTACACGCATGTGCACGCTCACATGCACACACACACACACACCCTTCGCCAGCTCTCCACCTCCCCCTGCTGCCTACTAGCTGGCCGTTTGAGACTGATGTCCTTGTGCGGGTCCCCTGGGAGCTGCCCTGTGGCTGGCTCTTCTCCTGGGCCTGAAGCAGGCCTTCCATCCTCGCCATGGCCACAGAACAGCGCGTTGGGTGGATGGACTGCATTGTGGGCATCCTCCTGCCCGAGGACAGGCACGGGCACGTTTCCTGTGACTTGGCCGTGCAGGACTCATTGTCTCATCTCTTCCCTGCCCCCCGTCTGCGCCGAGCTCCCTCCTCCAGGATGCCACCACCCCCAGAGGCTTTCCACCAAGACCCGGCCCAGCCACACTGCATTCTCTGGCTAGCTTGGGCCTCTGGGCCTCACGCTCCCAGCATGGCTGATGCCCTGAAAAGGACAGATGACCGAATGCCAGCTGCAATGTCCACCAGCTGCATGGGGCCAGGGGTGGCAGGCGGGCCGTGGGTCAGCACAAGGCTGGACTCAGGGAGGGAGGGGCAGCTACTAGCTTTGCTTACACTCTCAAGCCTGAGACCAGCCACACATTGGAGTTGTGGCCCCCAGGACCACTGAGACCCCAAAGGGGTCTCCCTCCCTGTTCTTGTGGTCCAGCAGAGGTCTGCGTGCACCTCAGGCCACCTTCATCACCACCAGCCCTGCCTGGTCAAGGCTCCCACCTGGAATGTCTGGGGTGCCCTTGGGGTCTGGCAGTCTCTAGACCCACCTGGTGTTTCGGGAGCAGCAGTGAGGAAGGGGGCACAGGACAGACACTGCAGCTGGATTTGCTCCCTGAGCCCAGATTTACTGCCCCGCCACCCTCCACTCCCTGGGCTTAGAGCGAGCAGAGCCCAGCCTCTTGGCCTCTGGCATCCAGGGACCATTCTCAGGTTACTCCCTGGTCTCTGCAGTCCTGCAGAGGGAAGGGGCCTTGCCACTGGAGGCCTGATTCTCCCCACGGCAGCGGCCCCGGACATGGGACACATGCAGACCCCCAACTGAGCCCTGAGCTCTTGGTGTCAGGCCGGTGTCGCACCCCCTCCAATATTCAAGGAGAGTGAAAGTGAGGGTGAGGGTGAGGGTGTGAAAGTGGGAGTGCATATGGAACTGAGTGTGTGCCGCGCACAAGTACATGTGTGGGTGTGTGGGTGTGCACGGTGAGTCTGTGTCTACGTGGGGGTGTGGATGTAAGGATGTGTAGAGGGGGGTCTATGTGAGTGTGCAAGCATGGGTAAGGAACAGGGCGAGTGAGTGTATGCCTGGGAGTACTTCCATGCAGTCAGATGTGTGGAAGTTTGTACACGAGTGGTATGTACAAGAGTCTATGTGAGTGATTTGTGTGTGCGTACCTGAGTGTGTTTATGGGTATGTGGATGTGTGCATATGTGTGGATGCATAGGGGTGTGACCTGTGTGTTTGTATGTGTACACATGAATGTGTGTGTGCATATGTGTGCATGTGTGAGTGGTCTGTGGATGTGTGTACCGCTGAGTATGTGTATGAGGGTGCGTGTACACACTTGCAGATGTAAATGACAGGGAGGGTGAGTGTATGTATGAATGGGTATATGCATGTGTGCATACGGGTGCATGTGTGGCTGACTCTTGGGCGTGTGAGTGCGGTGTGTGTGCCATCTCCCCTTGTGTACATGACACGTGGCAAATTTTGTGCTGACCTGCCCTCCAGGCAGGTGCCCCTGCATCCCAGGTGAGCTGGGGGAGGGGGGCACTGGGGCTCACACCCCTCAGCTCCCCTGCCCCTTGGTCTTCACTGTGGGAGTATGAGACCATCAGAGGGCTGGTGCAGAGTTGCCCTCACCCTCCGCCCCAGCGGCTCCCACAGGTCTTGGCTATAGCTCTCTATGGAGGAGGGAGGCGTGCAGGGGGAGATGAGGGCCTGGATCCCAGCCCAGCATGGTCCCTGTCCTCAGTGGGCTCTGTGCAGTCAGTAACCAACCCCCTCTCCACACCCAGTCCAGGACCTGGCTAGAGACTGCAGAGCAGACAGCCAAGGAGGGACTTGAGGAGAGGGCACAGGGAGGCGGCGTCAGGGGAGAGGGTGTGAGGAGGGGCTGCATATTAGCCCCACTAGTCAGAAGCGTGGTTCACTGGGGCCTGGGGAAGCATTCCCACCCCAGCCCCAGCCTTCGTAGCTCCAGTAACCACCACCGTCTGCCAGAGGAGGCTCACGTGTAGCTGCCTGGGGGCTTCCAGACTGAGACAGATGAGGAAGAAAGGCCTAGAGATCTACTTCTCTAGTAGAGAAAACCCATCGTTAGCCACCCCTGCAGCCCCTGTGTGAGACCCAGCACATCCCCACTGCCTATAAGGGCAGGGCAGTCCCCCGTCACACGCAGGCCTGTCTGGGAGACACCTGGGGCTTGGGCAGTCCAAGGCTCCTCCTGGGGCAGCTCTTGGCTTATCTGGGGGTGTTCTTTCCTTAAATGGCCATGCTCAAAGCAAGAGACAGACTGCTGGCCTCTGCCTGGCTGAGAAGGGTCAGGCTCTGGCTCTGGTGCACCCCTCCCCTGGTGGGAGGTAGGCTGCCCTCCCGGGAGGGTCCCCTTCATCTGTCCTGCAGTGTTCATGTTCAGACGTCCACTGCCCACTAAGCCTAGACCACTCCCTGGCTCTGGTTGGCCCCAGAAGCCTGTTCTTCCATCAGCCTACCCAGAGGTGACTGCAGGGGCAGGGGGTGTTACAGCCTTCCTACCTCAGGCCCCGTCCTGAGGGATTAGAGGGAACGTGGAGGCGGGTTCTGTGTGGTGAACAGGCCCTCAGGCACACATACCCCAACACTGGCCCCCAAGCCCAGTAACTTTCCCCCACATCCCCTCCCACCCATTATCCGTCGCCTCCTGGGGTCTCCAACCAAAACGCAAACCATCGTGTCTCCCACTCCCCTCCTTCAGCCAGCCCCTGCTGGGCATCACGGGAGGGCTCCCTCTGGGAGAGAGTCAGGAGCCCTGGGGCCCAGTGGGTTGTGATTGAGCTGCTAATCGCAAGGTCATCAGTTCAAACCCACCAGCCGCTCCGTGGGAGGAAGACAAGGCTGTCTACTCCTGTAAAGAGTGGCAGTCTCAGAAACCCACTGGGGCAGTTCTACCCCCTCCCGTAGGGTCACTGTGAGTCGGCAACTACTGGACGACAGTGAGTTTGGTGTTCAGCTTGGGGAGGGGGTTAGGATGGTACCGGCAGGTGGGGGACCGGTCCCTCCTGGCCTTAAGGCAGAGACTGGTGAGTTTGGGTGAGGCCGGATGCCCCAACGCACAGCGCCCACATGCTGCCCGCTCCTGCCCCATTCCCCAGACCAGCCGAGGGGCGGAGCGTCCTCATCCTCGGTTGCTGATGGGGGGTGGGTGGGGGGAGGTATTTAACTGGCTGGCTCTCAGCAGTCGGCCCCCAGGCCTTTCTTCCTAGTCTCTGACTCTGGAGGTTCCTCCTGGAACCCGCTCCTCAGCGTCGCAGGAGCACACGGACAGGCGGGTGGTGGCTGTGTGTGACTCACACCTTGGCCCGGACTCGAACCTGTTTCCCACCCCCAGAAGATGAGCACCCTGGGATTGTGCCCCACCACTGCCTCAGTAGCAGTGTGGTGGACACATAGGCCACGCTGCCTGCTGGGGGCTCTTTGATCTCTCACACACTCACCCTCCGTGCAGCCAGTGAAGTGGGCACAGGTGGCCCCATGCCACAGGAGGAGGCGCTGAGGTGAGAGGGGCGTGGGCACCCACCCACCCTGTGGAAGGGCCTGGCTGAACAGCCCCCACTTCCGCTGTCGAGTCTGAACAGCCATGGGCACTCTGTACAGGCCTGGGTGTGGCTGGGTTCCGATAAAACTTTATTTGCAAATCCAAGTGGAGGGCCAGCTTTAGCCCAGGGCCAATAATTGGGTCATAGATGCCCTGGGCTCACCCTGCTGAGGGAGGGCCAGGATAGGCCATGGACAGAGTCAGTCAGCTCCTGTCCCAGACAGGACATAGGGCGGCCGGGCAGCCAAGCCACTGCCCCTGGGACGGGGGAGCTTCGCAGCCGAGGGTGGCTGTTTCCCAGCATCCGGAGTTGGCATTGCAGGGCAGCTCTGGGAGCCTGGCCCAGCAGTGGACACACTTTGGGCACCCTCTCTGCACCCAGAGCTGCGGTGGGGGAGGAATAGGGGGGCAGACACAGCCTCAGGGCCTGGCACTGGACATGGGCCGGGCAGCCCCCTGCTGAGTGGTGGAAGCCCAGAAGGCCTGGGCAGGGCTGGTTTGGGGGCATCGGTGTTGGCAGCCCTGCCTGGAAATCCCCAGAGGCTCCGTGGCTCGGCGCCCGCAGCCGCCACCCTGGAGGCACCTTGCTGAGTCTGCACCCGCCTCCTTCGGCCTTGGCCTGAAATCTGACACCCTGTGGCTGTTGGGAGGGAGGAGGAGGAGGGGAACGGGCAGGAGGCAGGAGTGGCTCTGTCCCCTGCCATTGGGACCTGGAAGGTATCAGGACACCTCTCTTAGGTAGGCAGGGGTGGGGGCCACCTCCTGCCCCTACCCCAGCTGTGACCCAGCGCCCCAGTGCAGCCCCATCTCAGAGCTGGTGGCTCTTATCTCAGTCCCCCAAGGCACAGAAGGCTGGGGTGCCCCTGTCACCCTGCTCTGCTGCACCCCAAGAACTTCCCTGTCCCCCTCCTGAGCAACTACCCCACCCCCTGCGCGGATGCTCAACAGTCCCCTGTCATGGTGCTCTGAAATATACATGAAGGCGGCGAATGCAGACAAAATTGCACCATTTGCCGCATGAATATTTCATGCTGGCTTTGCTCCGAGGTATCCGTCTGATGGTGCTGGAACCTGTGCCCGGCCTGCCCTGGCTGGCCGCCGCCTGGCCAAAAGTGGGCAGTGCTTGCCATCCCGCTGGCGGGGGGCCGCGGCAGGAGGCCGTGGTCAGGAGCTGCTAGGCACCCAGGCCCGCATGGCGGGGGTTTGGCACAGCAGTGGCACACTCCAGGGAGGGCAGCGGCCGGAGCACCCACTCGCTATTTCTCTCAACTACTCGTGTGTGGCTGGCACTGCGTGGGAACTGGTGGGCAGAGCTTAAGTGCCCTGGCAGGGAGATGGCCCTTCCAAGTTGCCTAAGCCAGCTCTTCACACCTGGCTCTCCTAATGCCTGACCCTAGAGGGCTGGGCTGCTGCCCCAGGACTGGGGAGGGACCCCAAGGGGACATGGGCCTGCAGGCAAGCGGAAGAAGCTGGGACATGCTTCCCACCTGCTTGTGTGTGCGTGTGTGTAGTGGGTATGCGTGTGTGCATTGTGTGTGTGCGCATGTGTGTATGCATGTGTACATGGGTGGTGTGAATGTGTGTTCGTATATGTGACATATGCACAGGTATGAAAGCATGTCAGGCTGTGCATGTCTGCACACATGGACACGTGCATCTGCATGTGTGTACATGGGTGGTGTGGACATGTGGGGGGGGTGCATGTATGATTATGGGTGTGTGAATACATGTGTACACGCCTGGATGGCGAAGAATGTAAGTGCATGCATGTGGCCCCCAGCCTCCCTCCTGTCACAGCAAGGACAGATAGGTGTCCTTGGGGCCAGGAGAGTAGGTTTTCTGTGGCCAGGTGCAGGCCCTGCTGGGGGCAGCTGTACAACATGCTGGCAACCCTCCCATCGCTGCCACCCTAGGCCCCGTCCTCAGTCAGGCCCAGCCCCTCCCCCCCAAGGCAGGCGCTCATGTCTTCCGTCCACCCATCA
>NW_022111358.1:48614922-48631891 GCF_000313985.2 Echinops telfairi | reverse complement strand
AGGGTTGTTTGACCCCCAAAGGGGTCCTGACCACAGGTTGAGAACCGCTGTTCTAGAGTCTTGGATCAGTGCTGGTGGCCAAGCACTGTCTAGTGTTTCGGTCTCTCGGCCAGGAGGTGGGAGTTCTGGAATGTCCAGGAAAGGGGTGGATAGGAGGCAAGGTGGGGGAGATGGCGTATGTGGCGTCCACTGGGGAGAGATGGGCCCCACCAACCCTGTCCCGCCTGCTCAGACTCCATTCATTATCCTGGGCATGGGGAGGCCAGGGAACCTGTGGGGGTACCAGCGGCAGGCCTCATTTCACAGGTCGGGGACCAGGTACAGGCCTGTGGGACCCCTGCCCCCCAAAGTACCTTTGCTAGGGTCTCACCTGCCTGCTATTGTCCCCTCCTTACATGCCTCCTACTGCAGGCGGAGCCCCTGTCCTCACTCCTGCCTGGGCCCCCATCATGACACCCCTGTTTCCAGGATGCAGCCCCAACACTCCATCCCCACCCCACCCCACCCCCAGCCATCCTGCAGCGTGCCTCCTATGCTCCACTCATCCTCCCTGCGTTTGCTTGTGTAGAAGCTCCGTCCCCAGTGTAACCTGGTCAGTAACAATAAAGCCGTCACATGGCCCTGGCCTCCGGCCGGCCTGGCGGGGCCTTGCGTGGCCCTCGGGGTGCCCGTCATATGGGCTGGGGGGCTCTCTGTGCCCCACCTTCCCAAAGCCCAGCACTGCCTCAGGGGTTAGGGTTTGTGTTGGCAGACAAGTCCCCCTCCCCAGGAAAGTTCAAGACCACCCCCGGGTCATACAACCTCAGCCTCTGAGTGGGGAGGGGGAAGTGACGTCTGTCCTCTCCTGTCACTGAGAAGGACCTGGACCAGGCCAGCGTTAGGTGGGGACAGTGCTTCACCCTGCCCTTGGGCCCTGACGGGCTGGCTTCCAAGCCCTCATCCCTTAGACCAGGCCAAGTTTGGGGGACAGGCGGGATGCACAGATAGGCAAAGTGGCTAGCGGAGGGAGGTCATCTGAGGAGGGGCCGTGGGGGGTCTGAATCCCTCCGGAGGGTGGGTCTGCGATACCCGGACCTAGGAGCAGGTGGCATGAGCTCTGGAGACATCCAAGTCAGACCTGCCCAGAGGAGGGCTGCGGGCATCACGGGGAGCCATCACCTGCTCAGGGCCCAGCAGGGGGTGGCCAAGGGACTCAGAGCCAGGTGCTGACCAACACCGAGGGTCGGCAGGGGCCCTGGCGGTATTGGGATCAACACAGGGCTGCTAGCTGCAATGTCGATAGTTCAAACCCACCAGCTGCCCCCCAGGAAAGCAAAGAGGCTGTTGTCTCCCGCAGAGTCAGTCTGGGAAAGCTGGGGGTGGAAGGGGGGGCGCTGCTGACATGGCTTGGGGGGGACCTGCTGCTGCCCTCCCAAGGGAGGGACTGTCTGGGCGTCACCCCCAGGGATGGTACGTGATGAAAGGGCTGTCAGGGCACCGGTGTGGTGCCCTGGGGCTCTGCCACACCACAGCATCCACGTCCTGACATGCTCTGGGGTCCCTGGTCCCTGGGCTGGTCCTCCTCACAGAGGTGCCTTCCTCCCCTGGCAACCTCCGCTGCAGATGGGCCGGCCCAGGGCACTCCTCCAGCCCTGGGGTGTTGGGTGGCAGATGGGCCACAGGCCCTCGGCTTCTCGGACAGCAGCAGCTTGGAGGATGGCCCGGGGCCAGGCAGGCTCCGTTCTGTAGTAGCAGGGGCCAGCGTGAATCCGAACGGCTTTCACTGGGCAGCTGGGTGGTGAGCAGGCTGGGTAGGCTCGGAGGCTGCCATGTGGTTTTGGTGGGAGACCGGCCCCCTGGGCAGGGGTGGAGAGTACACACAGTGTGGTGCTTCCCAGAGGATAAAGGGGGGGCAAGGAGTGCAGGAGAGTTGGCTCAAACATGCAGTTCCTGAGCGGGCATACACGTGGGTGGGGTGCAGAGCAAACCCCCCCCCCTCACTTTGGACATGACTCTTGGAAGTGCCACCATGCCCACTGCAGCCAGGAGAGATCGCCCGCTTCCTGAGAGCCGGTGCCAGACTGGGCCAGAGAGCAGTCACAGCTTAGTCTCTACAAGACTGCACACCGGGGTCCAGCCCATCCTCCTCTGAGTGGGGGAGACAGGACCCCAGCCCATCCCCTCCTCACCTGCTCACACTGAGGAGTGACTTCTGCCACCTTGCCCGGGGGCCCCAGGGTGAGGCAGTCTGCCACCTGGCCAGCCCTGCTGGGGTCCGAGGGGCAGGCAGGGGCATCCTGGAGGAGTCTCTAGAATGGACTTGCCATTCATGCCAGCCACGGGCGATGGGCCTTTTCAGAGAGGATGTTCAATTAGAAATTGATTTTTCCATTTCATCTGGGTCATCATGAGTCGCATTCAGCAGACCCCTCCTTAGACACCAGCCCATCCTCTGTCGGGGGGCCAGGTTACACGAGGGGAGGGGGCAGAGGGGTGTGGCGTGGCGCAGTCAGGGGAGTGAGGGCAGGGTTCTGTGGAGCGGCTGCGTCTTCAGAAACCTCCCTTTCCTCACAGCACGGCTTCAGGATTTGGTTCCCATTAGTGCAGACAGTACCTGGGAGGCATCATGGAGGAGGGGCAGCGCCAGCTTCCCTCCACACCCACCCACCCACCCACCGCCGCCCAGCTCCCACCCCTCTCCCTACTCACCCGCCCAGGCGTCAGGGACAGAGGGTAGGCCTGGCTCCCCACGAGCCCAGACAACCAGACTTGGGGAGGGAAGCACTCGGGCCACACAGCTTAGCTGGCACCCACCCCCCACCATCAAGCCCCTCTGGATGCAGGGTGAGCCTGCAGGACAGAGGAGACCTGCCCCTGTGGGTCTCCAAGGCTGTATGTCTTGACGGGAGAGAGCGGACACACCGCCTCATCTTTCTCCCTGGGACCACGTGGTGGGCTTGAACCGCTCCAGGTCAGGCGGACCCAGGTCCTCGGGGCTCTCCCCACCCCTGAGCCCCTGCTCAGAGGGCGCAGGCATGTCCCGCGGCCAGCACTGGCCCAACTGACTGTCCACCTGGCAGCCACCACCCACATCGTGTTTGTGCAGCGCTCGGTCCCCAGTCGGTGACATGGTCCCCAAAACCTGTGGCTGGGACCCACCCTGGGGAGCCAGCCGGGGGCTTTGCATGCCCACCTACTCCCCACCTTCCTCCTGTACTGTTCTGCAGCCTGTGAAGGGCCCAGAGGGAGCCCCCAGCCCACCTCTGAATGGGCCTCATTAGTCATTCCACTGAGCAGGGTTATTCTCTGCCAGTGTGAAGAAACCCCCTCCCCCACACACACAGCTTGGCATCCTGGCCCCCTGAGAGGACCCCCTGAGGAACACACACACACACACACACACACACACAGCTTGACCTCCGGGCCCCCACAAGCCTCTCCCTTGATAGAAGCAGAAAGCAAGAAGAAGGCCTGGGAGGGCGTGGGCCCACCCTGATGCGGGTCCTCTCAGGCCCTCCAGCCCGCTCACAGGTTCACAGTGCCCCCACGCAGGCTGCACTTTCCCAGAGCATCCAGAGCGCCTGCGTTCTGCCACAGAGGGGCTGCTCCACGTAGGGGCTGGTCCAGTGGGAGGAGCTGCAATCCTTCACACCAGGTCTGAGCGTCAGGGGCCTTGGCCCTGTCCCACGATCTCGGCGGGCCTCAGTTTCCCCTGTACTAACTCTGGGGCCTGCCATGAGCAGAGGGTGTAGGTGAGGAGGCCTGGCACGGTGGGGTTCCCCGTGTCCCAGTGTGCACCCACAGGCCTCGTGCCCTCCGGCCACCTGGGCACCCAGGGTGGGAGTTGAACCTGACTCCTCTGATACCCCCTCGGCCAGCGGGCTTAGCGTGCACTCGGAGAGGCTCAGACTGCAGACACCCCCGGAGCCTCAGTTTCCCCTCTGTGAAATGGGCCATGTGCCATGAGGCCCGTGAGGACCCACCAAGGAAGCTTCCAGCAACTGGGCCTGTGTGGCAATCACCCAGCAGACAGAGCCGCCCTCTGGGCTAATGGGACCGTCCTGGGGTCTTCCCCCCCCGCAGGTGGGCAGCCTGACAGGAGCGTGGCCGGGGAGCCTGCAGGTCCCTCCCTTGGGCCTGGAGCTCTGCCTCTCCTGGCCTTGGTGCCCCAGCAGGAATGCAGGGGGAGGGTCGAGAGGGTCCTTGCAGCATCCTGCTTGCTGGGACCTCCCCTCCCTGCCCCTCCGGGCCTTTTCTGCCTTGTAGGAACTCCTGCTTTTCCCACCTGCCAACAGACACTGAGTCTGGTCCTGGAGAGTTGTCTACCCGCCCTGCTCCCAACCCTGACTGTCCAGCCTCTCCCAGGCCCACCATCCCTCTGCCGGGGAGCTGCTGCAGCTCACATGGGTGGGAAGCCAGGGCCCGGACCAGCTAAGCAGGACCACTATGGGGATAGGGATTGCCCACAGCAAGCTGGTCCCCCACTGTGGGGGAGGGGGCAGTGTATCCATGCACCTGTGTTCTCCGATCCGGCTGGGGGTGGGCTGTGTGTGTGTGTGTGTTCTCGTGTGTGGGTGTCTTAGGTGGGCAGGTGCCCTGGGGGGGCGGGAAACGTACAGGGGGCAGGACCCAAGTATGTGCCAGTGCAGGAATGTAAGAGTGTGGACATTGTGCGTGTGCATGTGGGTAAGGTGGGGGCATGCCCCGCACCTGGGTGTATGTGTGCTGAGTGTGCATGGTATGTGCACGGCACCACGTGTGAGCATGACTTGTGCATGCATGCAAGCTCGGAGGTGAGTGTGCATGCGCAGTGTGACTGCTGGGACAGGGTGCACTGTGTGGCGTGCACACCGCCTGTGTGTGGCGTGCACATGAGCGTGCCAGGAGTGCACATCAGGGTGCCTGCACTTGCGGTACAGGTGAGGCACATGTACAAACCTGCACTGAAGGTGGGAGTGTGCCTTGCACACCAGTGTGAGGGAACCAGTGTGTCTCTGTGGTGTGCGCCTGCATGTGCACCCATGGTGTCTGGGCACCCTCTCTGGGTGCCTGTGTGGTTTGTGTCTGGGCATGCTCCCTGTGTGTGTGTGTGCTGCGTGGTACTTAGGCATACCCTGTGTGTGCCCATGTGGATCTGCGTGATGCCTGGGCATACCCCTGTGTGTGCCCATGTGCGTGCCATGTGGTGCCTGGGCATACCCCTGTGTGTGTGCCCATGTGGGTATGTGTGGTGCCTGGGCATACCCCTGTGTGTGTGCATGCATGCCCACATGGTGCCTGGGGGTCATACACCTTGTGTGTACCCATGTGTGCCCGTGTGGTGCCTGGGAGCGCCCGTGTGCGCCCGCTGACTGGCTGGGAGGGGGGGGCGCTGCCATGCAGCCCCCCACCTGCCAGGGTGCAGCGTCGGCAGGAGCAGAGCAGGCATGGCGCCTCCATCTCCGGAGGGAGCGGCCGGCAATGTGCTGAGGAGGCAGAGCTGCCGCGCAGCAAGTGGAGCAGACCCAAAACTTCATTAATTAAGGAAGCTCATTAATGTGGGACATTTAATCAGCTGAAGAGGAGAGCCGGGCTTGCCTGGGCGTCGAGCAGAGAGCGGGCGCCTCCCCGCCAACCCCAGCCCTCAGGCCTCCTGCCCAATGCCTGGCCTGCTGGCAGCCAAGGCTCCCTGGGGGGCCAATCGCTGCTCTGGGGGGCATCCGGGCAGTTGGATGGGCAGGGTTGTAGGTGAGGGGCTATGAGGACACCCAGCCAGGGGCTCTCCACCAGCACATTCAACAACATTCCATGTGTCACAACTAGGGTGGGGGGACCCACAGGGCCTGGGGCAGTCCCCAGAACGTGGCCCTGCTCCTGTGCCAGCACTTCCAGAGCCCAGAAACCCTGGCCAAGGTGGGGACAGAGCGTGGGGTGGGGTCAGGGCATGAACATGTGTGAGCGTGTGTGACTGTGGGCGTGTCCAAATGTGACTGACTGCGTTGTGTGAAAGTGCATGAGTGTGAGTGTGTGTGTCCTGTGTGAGAATGTGAGAGTGAGTTGTTACAAAGTGTGTGTGAATGTGGTGTGTGTGTCGGTTGTGTGAGAATGAGTTTGAGTGTGTTATTACACTGTGGTGTGTGTGTATAAGTGGCTGGTGATGTATGACTATTATTTAAGAATAGTGTATAAGTGTGGGCATTAAGACGAGTCTGCATATTATACTGTGTGAGTGTGTATATGTAAGAGTGTAGGTATGTAGATGAGTGTGTAACAGTGTGAGAATGAGTGTGTTTAAATGTGCCTGAGAATGGGTGTTTGGAGTGTCTTCAGATATGAAAGCCTGTGTAAGTGCCTGTGCATATGTTAGAGTCTTGTTATGTGACGGCATGAGAACGTGTGTGTGCATGAGTGCATGTGTGAGTGTGAGCGAGCATGTTAGATTCCGATGAGTTTGCTGTAAGTGCATCCTGCTTGAGTGTGTTCATGGGGGTGTACTTGTATGTGATCACGTGAGTGTGAGTGTGTTCAGCTGTGGTGAGTCTATGGTGTGAATGCTTGCATATGTGAGTATGTGTTTGCAAGTATGTGTGGCTGCCTGTGTGTTAGACTGATGTGTCCGTGTGCGTGGTGTGAATGTATGAATGCCTTTGTGTGAATGAGCACATATTTTTGAGTGAGACTATGTGTGTGATTTGGACTGTGATGGTCAGTATGGGTGTATTGTGAGTGAGACCATGTGTGAGTGTGTTAGGCTGATAGGGGTGTGTGTGTGTGTGTGTGTGTGTGTGTGTGTGTGTGTGTTGAGCACATTCCCGGAACTCCCCACAGGGGTTCAGAACAGCGCCGCTGCCAATGGCATGAGGGACAGAGACAGGCCGAGGGAGTTGGCGTGAGGCGCGGGGCCACGGAGTCGGGCTCGGCTGTTAAGCGTGTTAAGTAGAAAATTGCCACTCAGGGTTTCAGGCCCTGAGCGGACTTGGCTGGGCCCTGCGGCGGCTATCTCTGGGAGGAGATAGCCCGATCCCAAGAGCGTCTCCCGCTACCTCCCTCCCCGGGCTTGCTGTCTGAGGACTGTGCGTGGGCCAGTCCCCAACTGCATCTGCATGGTGCCATCCTGGGGACATGGTGCTGAGGGCCTTCCAATGCCCTGGCACTGCCCCACCCCCACCCCTGCCCACGCCCACAACTCAGTCCCCAGCCACTGCCCAAGCCCAGCTCTGGCTAGGGGTGGGGGCGGGCCCGTCTCCATCACTCTGGGGAAGGTGCTGGCTCTGCGTGAGAGTGGAAGAGGGCAGGGCAGCCGGTACGTGCATGGGGGCACCTCTTGGGTGCAGGTGGAGGACTTGATGGACAGCCTGGTGTGGGGGAAGGCGGCTAACATCCCTGGGGTCAGTGGGTACAGACAGGAGGGGAGGGGCCAATTCAGTGTCCTGGACCTGAAGGCTTTCCGGCCAAGGGATTTGGCCTCTGCCTTCCTGGGGACCGGGAGGGATGGACTGGCCACAGCTGGGCGTAGGACGGGGACACAGATGACCCTGGGCAGTGCTAGAGGCCAAGATACCCCCAGTCCTGCCCTCCCAAGGCCCCAGATACCAGGTGGAGCCCAGAGTGATGGGCACAGCGAGGAGGGCATGAGGAAGACCCCTGCTCCCGGGAACACCCGGTGGCTGTCCCACGGGTCTCCTATGTGAGGTGGGTCTGGAAGTCCAGACCAGACTCCTCAGCTGACACCACTACCTGTTCCTGGAGAAGACATCTCCGTGAGTCTGGGGTCTTGGGGTCCCTCTGCAGGGCCCCCCAGGTATTCCCTGTGCTCTCCACAAACCTTGCCAACCCTACCAGCCCCACTCAGATGACAATGCTCTGGGCTCCAGCAAGCCTCTGTCTGCATCTGAAGTGGGCCCTTGCTCCCCCAGGTCCGGTGGCACCTGCCATGCCCCCCTAAGCCCCTGCTGTCCTTGTGGACAGCCTGCAGGGGTGCTGGCTTGGTGCCCTCCTGGGCAATGAGCTGCCGATGTCCCAGGGCAGGGTTGCAGTCAGAGCAGGGGTGTGTGTGTGTGTGTGTGTGTGTGTGTGTGTGTGTGTGTCCTGACACCCTAGTCTGGGCTCAAAGGGGGCCACCCATCCAGGGAGGCTCAATAGGAGTCCAGAGTCCCCTCCTGCGTGCCCTGAGCCTCTGCTCACTCCTCACTCCTCACCAGCCCGTGCCCCCAGGCCTCCTCTGCCCCTCCCTGCAGGTGAAACTGCCAGAGTCAGGGTCAAGGCCACTGCCCCCTGAGGCTCTGAGACCAGGACCCCAGAGCCTTACAATCCTAGAGGGGGCATCGCCTCCCTGCTGCCTCTTTCTCTCCTCTTCCTGCCTGAATGGCCCCTCTCTGTCCCAGGGTCCCAGGACCCCCAGGTGGGGCTCAGGCACGGCTGAGTGCTGAGGTGTTTAGAATCCCCTCCCCCGGACTGAGGTCTTCTCTGTGTGTCCCCAGTCGGGGACAGAGGAGCCTGTGCCTCTAACTGTCCCAGGGCCCAGGCTGCTGTTTCCTGGACCTGATTGAGGAGGGGTCTTAGCTCGCGGTGGCGCATGATGTGGTCATCCAGATGCAGGTGTGTGCCCCTGAGCCTGTGTGCTGACCGGACCAACATAGGACAGGGCGGCCACAGGGGCACCGGGTGGCACAGGGGTGCAAGACATGGTCCCAGAGGGCAGGACCCCTTTCCTAGATACACCCACCCCCACAGGGCCCTGGTGTCGGCAAAAGAGTTGTCCCAGGCCAGCCTCTCAGCACCCTTCTGTCCCTGTTCACGGCGTCCCAGCCAGTGGCAGTCTGGCTGCGGGAGACTTATGTAATCGCCTTTCCAGAGGTTTGCCTTCCTAATTACATTTTGCTAATTTCCATTGAGTCGGCCTTCTCAGTGCTCAGGAATCGGTGGCTGCGGGAAGCCTGGGGCTACCGTGGGAGGGGGAGGGACCATCGGGGACCGGAGTCTGCCCCCACCCTCCCCCGCCTGCCTGCCTCCTGTCCTGGGCTCCCCCTCTCCCGGATTCCATTTGCCGCGCGTGCAGCCCACGGCCCATTAATAATGCTAATATCCCTTAATGAATATGCAGACAGACAGTGGAGACTCCCTAGGGCTGGCAGAAGGCTCATCTTGGGGGACAGTGGGCAGCCCTGGAGCCCGTGGGTAGGTTAGACAGAGCCGTGGTTCATCCTCTGGTCACCCTGGGGGACTCAGATACTGTTTCTTTGGGTAGCTGTCATGAGGACTGTCCCCTAGCGTGGTCTCGCACACCCGGAAGGGAGCACCAGGTGAACATGCCCTCCTTGGCTCCTGGGCCAGGACCCAGAGCCACCCCCTACCCCCGATTGAACTCAAGGTCCCATGCCGACTTGCACGCTCCCACGTTCCCAGCACCACCCACGGCCTCCAAGAAGTGCCAGGACCCGTGGGGGAAGTGAAGACCACAGCTATGCCATGTGGCTTGGAGGCCTTCCTGGAGGGGCGGGGAGGAGAGCTGGGTGGCTACAGTCTTGGTAAAAGACCGGAGACCAGGGTTGTTTGTGCTGTGGTCCCCAGAGACCAGGAGCTCGACAACCTAAACCCAAACTCTTGGCAACTCTTGGCAACCTTATAGGGCAGGGCCAAACTGCCCCTGTGAGTTTCCAAGACTGTCACTCTTGGTGGTCACAGAATGCCTCCTCTCGCCCCCGCAGAGCGGTTGGTGGTTCCAAACCATTGACCTTGTGGTTAGCAGCCCAATGCATAGCCACTGTGCCACCAGGGCTCCTGTCAGCAACCTAACGGGGTGTTGAGTGAGCCCAGGAGGTGCTCTGCAAGCGGGCGGCGCCTGCCTGAGCAGAAAGGGAATTGGGGGCGGGATCGTGTGGGGGCTGCAGTGGGGGTGCGTCTGGGAGCCCACAGGCACCATGGGCAGTTGTGTCTCGGCTAGGGCCTTCTCGGGGACCTTCCCTCTGACTTCCCAGCCCTGCCAACGCCTCCTGCCCCCTCCTCTGACTGCTGCCCCCACCCCTGCCTGCTAACCCTCAGGTTTCTCAGAACCCCAACCCCCCAGCCAGTGGGGGGCAGAGCTAGGGAGCAGGAGGGACAGGGGCCAGATCTGAGCCCCTTTCTCTTAGAGGGGGCAGAGGACTTCAGTGTGCAAGAGGAGCCTTGGGCCAGCCACTGGGTGGCCTTGGGCAGGTGGGTCAGCCCCCAGGAGACTCACCTCTTTAATCTGTACAACGGTCATCGCAGGTCCTGGCAGCTGCTCTGGGGGTGGGTGGGGTCACCCATGGGACTCAGCCTTAGGGCAGTTGTGGGGATGGCAGGGATAGAGGTCTGTCTCTTCAGCACCTCCCCACCCCTGGGCATCCCAGTCCTGGAAGCCCCTCACCACCCCCACACTCTCCCACCCCTGCTCTCCAGATTTCATCAGCCCCACCCCCAAAGGGGGTTGGGAGTGGGCAGGCAGCTCTAGTGGGGGACATGTGTGGAGGCTTGGCCTACTGGAGCAACAGTGGCCAGCACCCAGCTCCTCTCCACCAGTGTCCCTGCTGGTCAGTGCAGGGACTGACCTGCACCTGTCCCAGGGCTGGCTGGGTGCCCCTGGTGCCCACAGCACAAGCACACGGGTATGTGCAGAGCGGGCACCAGGAACTGGCCAGAGGGCCCCCTCCCTGTCTGCCAGCAGCTTCCAGCTGGGCCCAGGTCCCCAGGAGTCTGCGGAGAAGGCCCAGTGGAGCCTGGCCTTGATTGACAGGCTCAGCACCCAGCCCTGTGCTCCTCCCCACCCCCACCCTCCCCCCACTGACTTCCTGGCAGGGAGAGGGTTTGGGAGGCACATTATTTATCGTTTGTATGCACTGAGCTTGGAGGGAATTATGGCTTAATCGTGCGAAAATCCGTTCCCTGGCTTGGGGCTTTTCCGCTGAGATGGCACCGGTCTGATGAGGGAGGGACTGGGGTGGGCGCTGTGCAGGTGGGGGCGGGGTGCCTCAGTGCTCATCCTTGGAGGGCTAGACTGGGGGGGTCTCTCAAGGCCAGAGGGTCTTGCCATGTCTGTACCCTGGGCCCCCTTGGCATCTGGGGGAGCACATAGTCACAGCCCAGAGAGAAGGCTTAAATGGGTAAAGTGGGATCCAGAGCCCCTCCCTCGGGCTCTGACACCCACCCAGGTACAGCCAGTTGTCTGGCTGGGGGGAGGGGGTACAGGAAGGCCAGGTGGGGACAGAGGATTGAGTGGGGCTCCACCATGGGGTGTGTCACCTACACACAGTGAAGGAAGTATCAAAATGTTACATGGGGGGCACGGCAAAGATCACGGCTGGTTCCCTTCCTCCTGAACCAGCTCCCTCCTGGCGTGGCAGCTCACCAGGCAGGGTCAAGGCCTGGGCGGGATCGTGCACCTTACACAGGCACACAGGCCGCACATGGGGTCACACAGAGGTGCACAGAGCACACGCCAATCATGCATAGGGCTCACAAGGAACACACAGAGCACACATGGGGAGCATACCATGCTCCCAGATCCTACATGGAGATCATGTGGCATACACAGTACACATGGGTCCCACATGGAGTTAGCACGGGGCACATGGCCCATCCAGGGAGCAATAGCACAGTGCACCATGGGTCACACACAGAGATCACGCATGGTAGTCACAGCACACATAGATCACGCGTGAAGACTATGCAGTGTGCACATGCTGGACGCAGGTCATGTGTGGAGATCATGCAGAGCACACACCGTGCACGTGGATCAGACAAGGAGATCCGATGGAGCACACAGAGCTCTAGGGGAGCATGCCCTTTCCTTCGGGCCTTCCTGCCCACCTGCCCACCCTCTGGGATATGGGGCCGCCCCGGCAACAGAGCCCTCCTGGCAATGAGATGAATGGAGAGGAGGAGCAGAGGGCCTGGGGACTGTGTCTGGGTCTCGGGGGCCTCATGGCCCCTGAATGAAGTAATGTTCCATGTGACAGCTGTCCGACAGCCCTAATTAATAAAGGATATGAGAGAGATTAAACTGGCTGTCCAGGCAGAGTGGACCGGATTGGGGAAAGAGACGAAGACTTGGGGAGGCCCCCGACCCTGGAGCCCCATCCTTCTGAAGCCCCCACCCCTGAGCTTCCTGTCCTCCCCACCACCTCCTGAGCTGGTGCCGCCCCTCCAGGCTCCAGAATGTGTGGTCCCAGCCCAACTCTGCTCATGGTCAGTGTCCGCTGCTCTTGCTGACTGCTGGGAGTTGGTGGCCCTCTGGGGCGTCCCCAGGGGTGCAGGTAGAACTGTGTTCCTTTGGGTTGTTCGAGGCTGGGCCCTTTGGGGTCCAATGGCCAGGTCCGTCTTGAGACACCTCTGGTTTAGCTACCTCCATTTGCACCTCCCGTTGGCAGCTGGAGGCTGGGTGTGCTGACATGTTTACACAACTGGATTTGGCAGGCACTGCAAAGCAGAGCTCTCTGCAGAGCTGGTCCTGAGCAGGGCGGGCTGGCCGGTGCCTCCATGGTGAGGTGGGGGGGATGACGAGGGCCTGGACAAGGCCCATAGCCATCACAGAGGTCTGTCCCCTTCCCACCGGGGAGCCCACCGACCCTTCCTCACAGGGCTGGGACCTGGCAGGGCTGGAAGGATCCAAGGCTGCCATCACGTGTGTCTGCTCATGTGCCAGGGAAGGTGCCCCCACCCCCACACACACGTGGAAGCTACTCCAAGGCTCCCTGACAAGTCAGCGCCCACTAGATATGGCAGAGCCACAGGCCTGGCCCTGCCACTGCCTTCCACCAGCAGCCCGGGAATTCCAAGTATGAGCCCGAGCCAGACTCCAGAGAGACCAGTGGGTGGACCCTGGGAATTGCCCACGTCATTCCCCGCAGCGCATGCGCGGTGGGGGTGGGGGTGGGGTGTCCGCTGTTCCCGTGCCGGGACCCCTCAACCGGGGCTCCCCTGGTGTCTGTGGTGTGTCCAGAGGTGTATCCGTGGAAGAAGCCCAATCCCCTCTGAACTCACTCCGTGGCAGCCCCGGGAGAGTCCACCTCTCTGGGGGCCGACGTCCCTCTAGGAAGCGGGTGCCACCTCTGCAGGGTCCCAGCTGACCCAGCCTCCGCAGACATGTCCCCACAGGAAGCCCTTGTTGAGGTCAACAGCTCTCCCCAGCCCCGCCCAGCCTGAACAGCAGGACTGGGATCCTCCCCCGAGTCTCTTCGTGGTGGGGACTCACTGCACCCTCCAGTTTCTAGCTTCATCCGCACCCCTTTTCCAGAGTGCTGCCCTCCCTCCCCTCTTCGTTGGCCTGGCAGCCGCATGGTAAACCACTGAACAAAGTGCCCATGAGGCAGGCTCTTCAGTGTCCGCAGAAGGAGTGAGCCCGGCCTTTCCTCGACTCCACCTTAGGTAGGAAGGGCTGTTGACTGCTGCTCAGGAAAGCCTCTAGTGACAGATTGGGGTGGGGGGTGGGCGGCACACTGCCCATGAGGGGCGCTGGGTGGGACTCGAGCCTGGGTCTCTTGCGTGGAAGCAGGAGTTCTACCCCCACCCCAGGACTGCCCGTCCCCTGGCTGCTGCTGCTGTCCTTGGGCGGTGCTGGCCCATAGCCACCCCAGCAACAGCAGAAGGAAGCGTCGCAGGCGGGCCGTCCTCACAACCGTCCTTATGCCCAAGCCCATCCCTGCAGCCAACACCTAGTGGAAAGTCTGCCTCATCCTCACTGCCCCTCCACCTGACCAAGCACGAGGCGCCTGTCTGTGTGCCTGTGTGTGCCCGAGTGTGTATGTGCCTCTTAGTGTGTCTGTGTGTGTTTCTGTGTCAGTGTGAGTGTGTGCGCGTATCTTTGTGTCTGTGTGAGTGTGTGCGCGTGAGCATGTGTGTCTGTGTGTGTGTGTGTGTGTGTGTGTGTGTGAGTGTGTTGAGTGGACGCACACCCTCAGCATCCCCAGCAGGGTAGATGGGGTAGCACTCCTTAGAGTTTGTTTCCAAAGCTGTAAACCTTTATGGCATTAGGCTGCCGCACCCTTTCCCAGCAAAGCGACTCGTGGGTTTGAACTGCCAGCCTGGTGCCTAGCCACTGCTCCTGGGCTCCTGAAGCCTCTGTTCCAGCTGCATATTTGCATCAGCCATTGTCGTGGACAGAGAGCTTTGTGCTAAGGAAGTTTTCAGGTGTGGTGGTCAGGCTGGTCAGCAGGTGGACCGCTCAGGTTGAACGTTGATTTGAAGTCAGTAGGGGGCGGGGTGCCAGGGAGCCTCCAAGCCTGCTCTTCCGGCTTTCCGCTGATTGGATAAGGCTCACCGTGAACAGGGCGGACTCCTCACCTGGCTGAAGCCAAGAGTCCATGCCCGCTCACCGCGGACCTGCAGGACAGGGTGGAACTGCCCCGGCTTCCAGGGCGATAACTCTTGATGGGAGCAGAAAGCCTCGTCTTTCTCCCACAGGGTCCCTGGCGGTTTCGAACTGCTGTCCTTTGGAGTGTCAGCCCAACACGTAACCTGTTATGCAACTAAAACCACACCTGGGGTGGGGTCAGATGGGCAGCTGGGAGCTGAACGGCCAGGTGGCACAGAGCCCTCGGGGTCCTACTGGGACATGACAGAGGAAGTGAGGGACTCCGGAGCATGAAGACGGTCACCCTCGGCCTGATGTCCCCTTGGTGACGTGAGGCTCCTGATATCCACCCCCTCGGTCACTGGGATTCAGTGGTCATGTTTGTGGTTGGCATATGCACATCGGGGCCCTCAGTGAGCCCATCTGCCTTCTCCGTGTGTCCCAAGCCTGCTATCATGCGATGGCCACAGGAACCCAGCAAGACCAGTGGCACTGGGCCCGGGTCAGAGAAGTGGACCACCCCCCACCCCAAAGCCAGTGCCCCAGGAGGGCAGGGACCCCACACCCAGGGTAGTGTGTCCAGGGGCCACTGTCTCTGCTTCTCAACCACTACTCCCACCTGCCTGGAAGCTGTCCTGCCTGCCCGTCCATGGAGGTGGGGAGATGGCCCAGCGCCCAGCCTCTGCCGCCAGCCTCCCTCCCATTGCCTGGCCTGGGGACCCTGGGCTCTGCATGGCGCCCTCAGGGGCACAGGAGTCTGAGAGGCAATTAGCTTAATTGTCCTGCGGTTCCTGGGAGCTGAGCACCCGGAGGGGGTGTTGGGCAGCACTGTGTTTGGACCGAGCCCAAAGGTGGGGGCGGGGGGTGAGCCAGGGCCTGACTGGGCCGTGCCCAAGACTGAGCAGACACCGGCTGGACCATAACACCCCAACAAGCTGGACGCACGCTGGCGGGGACACAGAACGGTGCCCTGGGACAGATACTGCACCCAACCGGTCACCTGCCGTGAGACCCTGGAGAGGCAGGCAGGTGTGCTGGCTAGCAGCCGGCTCGCCAGGAGGGGGTGAACTGAGGTGCGAGGTTCGCCCATTCCCAGAGCATAACTCCCCACGAGGGCAGAGTTCACGGAATGTGGAGCTGGCAAGAGATGCCCCCTACCTCCACCGCAGGCCCCCTTGCAGGTATGGATGTCCCCTGGAAGGTGACCTGATGTACAATGGAACAAAACACCACCCGGCCCGCTCCAGCCTCACGATGGTCCCTCCGGTTGAGGCTCTGGTGGCAGCCACTGTCCGTCCATCCGTGGAAGACCTTCGGCTCCTTCGCTGCCCCGCCACGTTACCAAGCACGACGTCCTTCCCCAGGGACTGGGCTCTCCTGACAACGTGCCCAAGTCCAGGAGATGAAGTCCCGCCGTCCCCACCTCTGAGGAGCGTTCTGGCTGCACCTCTTCCGAGACAGATCTCTTTGTTCTTTTGGCCGTCCGCGCACTTTCAGGACCCTGTGCCAGCACATCCTTCAGATGCGCCCGGTTCCCCACTGTTGCCCTCCTTCCAGCCTCTGGGGCGATTGAAAACGCCATGGGCCAGGAGCACCCGAGTCCTCAAAGTCACACCCGTGCCCCTGAGCACTTGAAAGAGGTCCTATGCAGCTTGACCTACTGCAGTGGGACGCATGGTCTCTTGACGGCTGCTTCCATGAGCACGGATTGCGGAGCCAAGCAAGACAAACTCCTGGACCGCTCCGACCTTTCTCCACTGATCATGAAGTTACCCCGAGTCCCGTCTTCTTTGCGATGAGCTGCGATCCGTCCTGCAGGCTGCGATCCTGGATCTTCATCAGCAGGTGCTTCGAGTCCTCCTCGCTTTCTGCAAGCCAGGTGGTCTCGTCTGTTGTTAATAAACCTTCCTCCGATCCTGACGCTGCGCGTCCTTCTGATCATCCTGCTTCTCCGACGGCTTGCTCGGCGTTCAGACTGAATAGACGGGTTCTAACTGCCCGCTGTTGTTTTTGGCGGGGGACAGTCCAGAGCAAGTGCTGGCACCGCGCAGGATCTGTGTGTCAACATAGAGATGGTATGGTCAATTTTGCAGGAACTGTGTCAACGTAGAGATGGTATGGTCAATGTTGAGACCAGTCTGCAAGGCCGGCAGTGACCGTGACCTGAGAGCCACAAGCTGCGTGTATCGTGCCCTGAAAGACCTGGAGGCACCCCATTTGGGGGCTGTCTCCCAGCCCACCCTGGGCCCCAGGGAGGCACCTGTGTCCAAGGGGAGACAGGAAGGAGATGGGTGAGGGGGTGAAGCCCTGATCAAACGTTCATCAGGTAACTGACCTCTCCTGTCCCGGTGCCCACTCTGTCTTCAGCACCCTCACCGCTCCCTCCTCGCCCACAAGTCCCAGGTGCCCAGGGTCATAGCCCTGCGCCTCCCCTCTCCCCTCCCCCTCCTTGCTCACGCCACACCTTACTGATAGTGGGCAGGGTGGGGGTTTGTGTGTGTGTGTGTGACTGTGTGAGTGCATGTATATCTCTTTTTGAGTCTGCTTGTCTCTGCGGGGCAATGTGTGAACGTGAGGGTGTGTGTGTGTGTGTGTGAATCTGTGCGTGAACCTGTGTGCAGGGGAATGTATCTGCGTGTTGGTGAGTATGTGCAGGGGATGAGTCTGAGTGTGTGAAGAGGTATCTGTGTGTGAGAGAGAGAG
>NW_022111358.1:48605660-48614822 GCF_000313985.2 Echinops telfairi | reverse complement strand
GTGTGTGTGTGTGTGTGTGTGTGTGTGTGTGTGTGTGTGTGTGTGTGTGATGGTAGGTGAGCATGTATCTGACTCAGCATGTGTGAGCCCATATGGAAAGGTTATACACGTCTGTATGCAAGGGTGTGTGTGAGTCTGTCTGTAAACATGTGTATTGTGAGGGAGAATGTGTGTGTCTGTATGTAAGGGTGTGGTGTGTGTGTGAGTGTGTGTGTAAGGGCCTGTATGTAAGAGTGTGTGAGTGTGTATATAAAGAGGTGTGTAAAGATGCGTGCTGTGTGTGTGTCTGTATGTAAAGATGCGTGCTGTGTGTGTAAGGGGCAGTGTGTGGCACGCACGCAGCCCTCCCTCTCCCCCTGCGGCTGTGGAGCCCAGCGTTGCCCTGGCTCAGTCTGCAGAGAAGAGAAGGGGGCAGCGTTGTTGGCACGGAGGCACCTAGCTCGAGGCACTGAGGAGCTGGGCTCCCCCTCTGCGTCCTGTGGTTCCATTGCTGCAACCCCATCACCCCGCTGCAGATGTGGAATCTGGCCACTGTACCTGGGGTGCTCAGGCGAGAGGTGGGATCACCCCGAGACCACCCAAGAGGGGCCTGCTCCCAGCCAGCCTCCAGGTGTCCACGGTGGAGGACAGGGAGGGACAGAGCCAGAGTGCCCTTCCGCCCCCACCCCAGCACCAGAAAAACAGTTGCCCCGACAATGGACCCCCGGCGCCCCACGTGTCAGGATGGCACTTGGCTCCACGGGGTCTCGGGCTGCTTGTCCAGAGGCAGGTCTCCAGGCCTTTCCTCCGAGGCACCTGTGGGTGGACTCGAAGTCCCAGCCTCTCTGTGAGCAGTGAGTGGGAGTTTAGCCATTGCACACTCGGCTCCCTGAGAACCCCCCCAGAGCTCCTTTACCCCCAGACTGCTGGTCTCCGGGCCGGAAGTCGGTGCAGGCTGGGACTTCTAACACACGGTGCTGGTGCTGCTGGCTGGGGTCCCACGCTGAGCACAGCCCTCCAGGCACTGCGGAGCCACCTGAGCAGCTGGTGTTGGCTGCAGGAAGGGGTGCCTGTCTTGCCCCCATGGACAGCACCTCACCATAAGGGCCACTGTCTAGGTCGTCTTTGTGTTTGTGGACTTTGAACCAGACCGCACATCCCACTCTCACACAACCCCTGGTGGGCTGCATCCCGCAGACCCCCTCAGCCTTGCTTTCAAACCTCAGACCCACTGCAGATGCCTCTGTTTGACCCGCAGGGACCCTTAGGCCAGAGCCGTCACACACACACACACACACACACACACACACACACACACACACACAGTGTCCAAGGCTTCGATTTCACAGTAGTCGATGGCCTCATCAGGCCTCAGAGCAGCCAGTGGGTTCGAACCACCAACCTCTCCGTTAGCAGCGGAGCACTTAGGCAGTGTGTCACCAGATGAGCAAACGTCAGTCTCTGAAGCTTCCGGGAGGCCCGGGGCTAGGGGGGTGGGCGGTGGGTCCGGTGTGGCTGAGCGAGCAGCAGGAGGTGTCTGGCGTTGGTGGAACCCGCTGTATCAGAATGTAGCGATGTGGGCATGCTGGCTGTGACATTGTAACCACCAGGCAACTGCATCCCCAGAGCTCTGTGCGCAGAGCCACGGGGCCCAGACCACAGAGCAAGGCTGAACACTGGACTCTTTCTTCTGGATTCAAGGTTGGGCTGGGGCGGGGGCGGGGGACCTGAGACATGATTTTCTGGGCTTGTTTTGAGGAGACAGACCTGTCTTGTGGCCAGAACTCGGTGCCACCAGATGGCACACCTTCAACGGCTCCTTCTGTGGCTCCTTCTGTGCCGTGGGTTTCACCTAAATAATGCATTTATTAAAATAAAGAAGGCGTTACATAATATACTTGAGATCCTATGCGCTCCTGCCTAGGCTCAAACTGCGGGAGTGTCTCATGGACTCTGAGCCATGCTGGTGTCTCGGGGACCACCCCTCCAGCTCAGAGCCCATGCCCCATGCTAGGGGTACCCCCACTGAGGTGCAGCAGGCACTTTGATGGGCAGGGGCTTCCATGTGCAAAGGCGCCAGGCTAGAGAGGGGATGTTAACCAGGCCCTTCTCTCTCCCCACAGGGCAATCAGGACGCCACGGCTCCCCCAGAAGCGATGGCCCAGCCCTATGCCCCGGCCCAGTATCCCCCTCCGCCACAGAACGGCATCCCCACCGAATACGCCCCTCCTCCACCGCACCCCGCCCAGGACTACCCAGGCCAGACGCCGGTGCCTCCTGAGCACAGCATGACCTTGTACACGCCAGCACAGAGCCACCCCGAGCCGCCGGGCATCGACGCCGGCACACAGTCCATAGCCGGGACCCAGACTGTGCCGGTAAGGCTGCCCCCGTGGCCCTGGCCAGCCCAGATTGCCCAGGGGGCTGGTTCGGCCGTCAGGGGAGCTGGGCAGGGTCCTGGGCCCTCCCTGGGGGTGTAAGGCAGGCCCACAGCAATCCTCCCCTGAAAAGGTGCTTCTGGGCCCTGCCGTCCACACTTCCCCATCCAGACAAGGGTGCTGGGAGGAGAGGGCTGGGGGGAGGCATAGGGAGGAGGTCAGTGGCCTCCTGCAGGCCCCCACCACCTGCTGCCCCCTCCCTGCACTTCAGGCTCTGTGGAAAATAAAGAGTGCGGCCTCAATCCCGGGGGTGAGGGGCGGGTGCTGGCAAAGAGGAGCAACAGCACTCCGACATGGGGGAGCGATGGCACAGAGGACCAGCACTCCAATCTGGTGGGGGGTGGCTGGCAGGAGGGCCAGTGCCCAGTCTGCTGTGAGGGGCTGGCAGGGAGGAGTGGGGAGGGGTGAGGGGAGGAGGCCAGTGTCCGGTTGCAGGCACTCCTATCATCCCTAATCACTTGTAATCTACCTGCTTGGCCGCTCTCCAATCAGATCACTTCAATTATGTGGCTGTCATGCAGCTCCAAGAAAGTGCTGAGCCCAGATTCTCAGACCTCCCGAGAGCCAGGGAGCTCACGATGGGTGGGGCGAGTGCCCGCCTAGGAAGACACCCCACCCCAACAGGAACCACTGCCCCCTGCCCAGGCCCAGCCTCAGGCCCTGAACTCCAGCCTGCACCATCCAGGGTCCTCTCCACCTGCATGCCACACATGCCTGCCCACCCCCACCACCACCACTGGCTGTGTCCCAGCAGTTGGCTCCATGGGCTGGCGGGGGCCAGGCATCAGGCCAGCTCCATCCGCACTGCCCAGGAGTGACACCACGTTGTCACTACGATGGCTGCCCTCATGGTGCCCACCTCCTTCCCATGTCCCAGCCTGGTTCCCAGGACCAAGTGGGGCCCCCAGTAGCACCTCCTCCCCTGCCCAGCATGAGCCTGCTGACCCCTCCAGTAATGCCCAGCCAGAGCCCTCCTTGCCCGGACTTCTCCATGCCCTCAGCCTCCTGTGCCCGTGGACCCCTGAGCCCCATGGCCAAGGCCCACAGGGTCCTAGGGGAAAGTTGAGTCACATGACCCAGCCGACAGGGTTTCCGATTCTGACCATCGAAGCCAGCCCAGGCAGGGCTGGGACGAGAAGGCTGTGCCCAGAGCTAGGGCAGGTTCACCACGGACACGCCCAGTCAGCGGCAGCCCCTTCCTCTTTCCCATGGACCACATGCTCAACGGGCTGGGGTCAAGTCTCTGGTCACTTCCTTGTGGACAGGAGAAGGGTCTCTCACGGAACCACAGGGATGCTTCTAGTAGGAAGGCAGGGAGATTGACAGGTGGCACCAGGTGGGGACAGAGCCCCAGAAGCAAGCCCAGAGGCCTTCTCGGCCCCGGGCCCCTACTGCCATCCGCACCCAGACGCACACAGCTGTGTCCATCCGCCAGGTGCTGAGCAGGTGCTGGGGGCAGAAGAGATGGGTGGCCCTGCCCTCTGGTGGCCACCAGTCCCCACAGCAAGGACAGAGGGAGAGGAGCCCTGGGCTGGCCCCAGCGCCTCTGGGCAGCCGGAGCCTGGGAGGGGCTCTGGGATCTGCAGCACTGACAAGGTAGATGCTGAGGCCAGAGAGGCAGGACGTCCCCCTGGGCAGTGACAGTGTCACCACGCACGGCTCAGGCCAGCGGCCACATGGCTCCAAGGAAGGGGCCTGACCAGCCGAGGCCTGGGCCATGCAGACCTAATGGGGCAGCGGGACTTGCCCTTCCTCTCTCCTGGGATGCAGCCACAGACAGCAGGTCCTGAACCCCCAGGGGGACCCAGGAGCCCCCACCCCTGCCCAGAGCCTGTGTTTGAGCTGCAGCACTCACTGAGGGAGGAGCAGGAGTCAGGGGCGGGGCTCCCAGCCCACGGGGTGTCCTTGTTCCCCTAGTGAAGACCCTCAATCCCTGGGGACCTCCTGGTGTGGGACCGGGGACAGGGCCACAGGATGCGTGGCTCAGAGCCAGTGTCCAGCCCACCACCTCCTGGTAGCTCCACACACGCCCAGGGATTATGTTCAGAGACACCCGTCTGTGCCTGCTGGGAGGCCCTCCACCAGGGCACTCACTGCACGCTTGGGTTCTGAGCACCTCCGTCCCCTGGAGTCCTGGGCACTGTTCTGGGACAAGGGTGCCTGCTCTGCCATCTGTCATCACGAGTCTTGGGACATCGAGGGGCCCTCTCTTCTAAGAAACCACCTCCTGTCTGAGGGCCACTCTGCCCCTGCTCACGCCCCAGCCTCCCAGCACCCACTGCACCATCCAGCTCCACCCAGAGCCCCAGCTGCTGGCCCTGGCCTCGCTCTCAGCAAAGGGAGAGTGGCCACGCTGGAGGAGGTGAGGACGAGGACCCCCCCACCAGAGCCTGCTTGGGGACCCCAGCTAGGGGCGTGTCCTCCAACTGCAGGCAGCAGCCACCGTCCATGTGGACAGGACTGGGTTCCACACGGGGGCCGACTAGGGACTGCTCACCACTCTGCCGGGGAGGAAAGGTGCCCTGAAGGGAGTAGGGCTGCCCCAGTACCCACCCACCCCCACTTCCCAGGAACCATTCCAGTGGAAGGCAGGGGGTTGTGGCAGAGATCCCTCCCAGGGTAGGCAGATGCCTGCCATGGGGGGAGGGGTGTCAGTGGATGGGTGTCTGCCATGAGAGGAGAAGGCTCACTGGGAATGAGACCTCCTGAGGCAGACTGGGTGCACCTGTGGGGGGCGGGGTCACTGTGGTCTTTGAGGCACCCGGTGAAGGAGCTGGGTGGCTGGGCGGAGGTCTCAGAGCTGTATCCTCTTGTGGCACAAGGGGCAGCACTGTCCCTCGCTGGCCCACCTGGACCCAGAGCAACCCCACCACAAGGGTCCAGGGAAGCTCTCTCTCAGCCCAGGCCGCGGGGCTCCAGGCACCTAGGGTGGGGAGGAGGGGGCCCGGAGACAAATGCTCTGACAACCTCCGTCGGGGCCCCGCCCTGGGTCCCCAAGTCATATCTGGGCCCAGAGCCACCAAGACCACGAAGGACAGGGGCAGAAGGGGTGGGGCTGTTGGGAGGCAAAACTGCTGCTTTTTAAGGGTGTGGGGCTGAGCTGCTGTAATACATGGTGGGACAGATTCTGACCCCTCAGGTGGCGAGCACGGCAGCCTGGGGTTCTGCGCACACCCTACAGCTTCACAGCCCTTGAACCCTGTTATCTGCCTCTGTCCAGAGCGGAGGGGTTGGGGGTGGGACAGGAAGGCTCTTCTTTGCCTACACCTCTGCCAACCCCCAAACCAAGCCAAACGCACTGCCTTCAAGTCTGACTCCCAGCGACTCCGTGGGACAAGGTAGAGCTGTCAGTCTTCCCTCAGTAGACAGCCTCGTCTTTGTCCTGCAGAGAGGCTGGTGGTTCCAAACTGCTGACCTTGCAGTTAGAAGCCTGGTGCTTAACCCACTGTGGCACCAAGGCTCCTCATCACCAACCCAGTCACCCCATTTCTCCTCCATTAGAGGTCGGATGTGTGGTGCTTGTCCTAAAGAGGGAGTCTGACCTGGGAGGCACACAAAAAGACAGGCCTAGGTTCCGCAGGAGCTCCAGACACCCCAACATCATCACCGACAGCCCTGTGGCCCCAAATACCGCACTGAGCCCCAGCCTAGCCTGGCCCCATGCTCCGCTTCCCTGGTCACAGGGCCCTTCCTGTTGGGTGAAGCACTTGCCCCTCTTTCCTGACCATCTGGCTAGACTGACCACTGCCCTCTGCTGGTGTGGGGTCAGCATTGCATGCCCTGTCCAGCCTGGATTCCCCAAATCAGGGCTGAGCCAAGAGCTCAGAGGCTGCCCCGCATTGTGGAAACTGCCGCATAAGATCCCTTCCAGGTGCTGAGCATTCAAAGCTAGGGGCGTCTGTCACTTTGAGGACTAAGGTGAGCCTGATCCGAGCGGTGGCATGCTCAGGCGCCCCACATGCGTGTGAAAGTCGGGCGTGGACTAAGGATGATGGGGGAAGGCGCGGTGCCCTTGAACCGCGCTGCTGGACCACAGCGCGGGAAGAACCGACAGCTCTGTCTTGAGGAAGTACGGTCCGATGTTCCTAGAGGCAAGGATGGCAGGATCTTGTCTCACACACACTTTGGGCATGCTGGCGGGAGAGGCCGTCCCTGGAGAAGGGCGTGGCGTTTGGTAAAGCAGCAACAAAGAGGAAGGCCTTGGACAGGATGGATGGACGCGGCCGCGGCGGTGGGCTGGAACCTGAGAACACATATGAGGACGGTACAGGACCTGGCAGGTTTTCTTCTGTGTCCACAGTGTCGCTGAGTCTGGCCTGACCTGATGGCATCTAAGGACGTTTGTGCCCAGATCTGCCCCCACCCCCGGGGGCTCAGTGTGTGGGGCGCACGCCACCCGGCTCCACTGCGACAGAGATTCCGCCCAGGAAGGCGGCCCGAGGTTGCGGGCTGGACCTGTGGCCAAATCAGCTGCTACAAGGGTCTGCGTGGACCCTTGACGGATGGGTGCTGGGGGGCCCTGGAAATGGGCGCGTCTTCAACAAGAAAGACTGGCCCCATACCAGCGGGGAGAGCCCCCGCCACATCCCGGAAGGAGCTCTGGGTGAGGATGCAGGCCGCTCAGAGCTCAGGGTCTGCTCCCCAGCTGCTCCCAACACAGGACCGGACCTGAGCCCCGTCAAAGCCACCTCTGTAATCCCCAGGAGCAGCCCCCCCGTTGGACAAAACGGGGCCCCTGCACTTCCTGAGACCCAGCCTGGCACCCCCTCCAGGACGCTGGGTCCACCCACAGCCCACACCCCTGCCAGCAGGAAGGGTGCAGAATGCCCCACTGGTCAGAGCTGGGCCAGCCGCTGAGACTGGGGTCACAGTGCATCCCAGCCCAGAGGACTGGGGTCCCTGCTCAAATCTCCCTGCAACTCCGGAATCAGCCAGCCCCAGGCCTGCGTGCGGCTGGCACACTCTCTGCCACCACACTGCTGGGCCATGTGCACTGAAGGACCCAGCCCTGCTTGGTGAACAGACGTGTGTTCGGGATGTGAGACTTCCAGCTGCCCTGCCAGCTTGCTCAGGGTGTTTTTCCTGAGCTGTCTTTTCTGAGCCCCACGGGGTGCTGGCTCTGAGGAGTCAGCATGCGGCCCAGAGCACAGCGTGGCTTGGAGGACTGTGTTAGTCCGGGCTGATTAGAGAAACAAATCTAGGACACTCAGATGTGTAAGAGAGCTTTGCATCAAAGAGTAATTGTATATTAAGAAAACAGCCCAGTCCAAATCAGGTCCATAAGTCCGATATTAGCCTATATGTCCAATACCAGTCTATAAATTTCTCTTCAGACTTACACAACACATGCATTGACGCCAAATGCAGGAAGATCACGGGCCAATGGATGGGAAGTCTTGTGGATCCAGTGGCGGTGGAAGCATCTCAGTACTGGCGTGGGCCTCCACGCGCCTTGTCAGCAGGAAGACGCAGAAGAGAGAATGTGTCTGGCCTCCAGTGAGCTATTTATCTTCATGGCACCTCCAAATGAGGTCATCAAGCTGCGACCTGATTGACAGGCTAGACTCCACCCCTTCACTCTTAATAGTCTCAAGTTGACACCACATTATGTAACTGCCACAAGGACTCACAGGCCCACCCAGGAGGGGCTCCTGCAGACAGCAGGAGGGCATGGAGCCCCAGGTGGCCTTCCAGGGCAGGTCTGAAACCTCACTCCCCTATTCTGTCCCTCCTCAGCCTGGCCAGGGGACGGTGGACACTGGGGGATCACCAAGCCCTGTTTCCAGGAATTCCTCCTCCTCATATAGGAGTCAGGCTGAGTGGAGGGGGTGTCCAGGGGCCTGGGGAGAACTGGCCTTACCCCTGGGCCCTCATAGCCGGTCCTCTCCTGCAGCAGACAGACGAAGCGGCGCAGACTGACAGCCCGACACTGCACCCCGCCGACCCCTCTGAGAAGCAGCAGCCCAAACGACTCCACGTCTCCAACATCCCCTTCCGGTTCAGGGACCCCGACCTGCGGCAAATGTTCGGGGTGAGTGAGAGCCAGCCACAGGCGTCCCGCCCCCACTGTGTGCAGGCAGGCGGGGCCCTGCCCTCCTGAGCCAGGCTGGCCTGGATGGTGGGGTGGGTAGGAGGGTGGGTTCTGCCCCAGCCACCCCAGAACTTTGTAACCAAGTGGGGTCACTGCTCTTCTGGTCCCCCAGGTTCCCCTTTAGCCCTCTTGGGGAGCCCACCAGCCTCATGAATCCCAGTAGGGCTGAGGTACTGCCGAGCCGCTCCCCACCCCTTTCCCCCAACTTCCAGTGCAGGCCCTCAGCCATCCCCCGGGCTTCTCGGGTTCCAGAACCGAGCAGCCAGTACCAATCACACAGATGACCACCAGTGGGTGGGCAGGTTGGGTGCCTGCCTCCCGAGGGCCCGCACTGCTGGCTGCACTGTGGCTGCGGCCCCCAATTAATCCTGAGTGCTGCCCCTGTGGGCGCAATGATGGCGCAGCAGGTGGCAGCCAAGACTCCACCAGGCACTGGGCTTCAAGTTGAAGCACATGCTTCTGAGCCTTGCCCAGACGTGCCCACCTCTGGGACCATCCCTGGATTTGGGGTCTATCAGGACACTCAGAGTCCCCAGAAGTGAAGCCAGGAGGCCTCAGGGGGGTCCAGCCGGCTGGTCTTGGCCCTGCAGGAGTCCAGGCCCACAGTGGGGATGGGGGCTGCCACAGGGATGGGGTGCAGCTCACTCGGGGTGC
>NW_022111358.1:48594371-48605023 GCF_000313985.2 Echinops telfairi | reverse complement strand
TGGGAGGACACTGGGTGGGTGCAGGCTGACATTTCCCCCTCCCCCACCCCCATCCTTTCTGCCTCCACAGCAATTCGGAAAGATCTTAGATGTGGAGATCATCTTCAACGAACGAGGCTCCAAGGTGGGTGCGCAAGAGACAGCCCCCACCCCACCCCCCTTGCTGCTGGATGTCAGTCACCCCACCCCGCTCACAGTGAAATGTGCGTCTCTTTCCTGAGCGTCTCCCGAGGACCCCTGGCAACGTGGGTGCTTGTACCCCCATGCCCCCATTGACTGTGTCACCCAGGGATGCCTGGTGATGTGGGTGCTTGTGCCCTCCCTGCCCCCTGCCCCCATTGACTGTGTCACCCAGGGATGCCTGATGATGTGGGTGCTTGTGCCCTCCCTGCTCCTTGCCCCCCTGCTATCTGCGTCCCTATTGCCTCACTGCTCTCTGCTGACCACCAGGTGGCCTGGGTCCCCACCCTCTTTCCCACCACTCAGCCTGGGGGACTGACCCTGGGGTCAGCCTGGTATTCCGGGGGTAGGGAACTGGGGGTAGGGAACTGGGGGTAGGGAACTGGAGGGTGCCTGGCCACACAATCCCAGCTGCCTCCAACTCTGGGAATGATGGCCTGGTAGAGACTGTCCCCTGGGGTCGGGGACACCATCCCAGATGCACCCCAAAGGCTTGGTGGAGGGTCAGGGCTGCTGTGGCTTTTTCTGACCCCCTCGAAGGGCCAGCAGTCAGTTCTCACACCCAGCCTAAGCACCAGGACAGGTCTCAGGGTCCTCAGCCCACCTGACTCACCACCCCTCCCCTGTCTTCTCTATGCCTCCTTCTCTGTCCTCCCTCATCTGATGTCCTCCCATCTGATGTCCTCCCTCATCTGCTCTCCTCCCTCATCTGCTGTGCTCTCATCTGATGTCCTCTCTCGTCTGCTGTCCTCCCATCTGCTGTCCTCCCTCATCTGCTGTCCTCCCTCATCTGCTGTCCTCCCATCTGATGTCCTCTCTCATCTGCTGTCCTCCCATCTGCTGTCCTCCCATCTGATGTCCTCCCTCATCTGCTGTCCTCCCTCATCTGCTGTCCTCCCATCTGATGTCCTCTCTCATCTGCTGTCCTCCCATCTGATGTCCTCTCTCATCTGCTGTCCTCCCATCTGCTGTCCTCCCATCTGCTGTCCTCCCATCTGCTGCCCTCCCTCATCTGATGTCCTCCCTCATCTGCTGTGCTCTCATCTGCTGTCCTCTCATCTGCTGTCCTCCCATCTGCTGTCCTCCCATCTGATGTCCTCTCTCATCTGCTGTCCTCCCTCATCTGCTGTCCTCCCATCTGATGTCCTCCCTCATCTGCTGTACTCTCATCTGCTGTCCTCCCATCTGCTGCCCTCCCTCATCTGATGTTCTCCCATCTGCTGTCCTCTCATCTGCTGTCCTCCTGTCTGCTGCCCTCCCTCATCTGCTGTCCTCCCATCTGCTGTCCTCCCATCTGCTGTCCTCCCATCTGCTGTCCTCTCATCTGCTGTCCTCCCATCTGCTGTCCTCCCATCTGCTGTCCTCTCATCTGCTGTCCTCCCATCTGCTGTCCTCTCATCTGCTGCCCTTTTCTCCTGTGCACAGGGCTTTGGGTTTGTCACTTTTGAGACCAGTTCAGATGCTGACCGAGCGCGGGAGAAGCTGAATGGCACCATTGTCGAGGGACGGAAAATTGAGGTGCTCAGATAAGTGTACCCTCAACACCACCTTACCCCGAAGAGCCAGGCCGGTGCTCCTGGGCAGGAGGGCCCGAGGGATCAGGGTGGGGTTCACCCTGGCCCTCATGGCCCCCTATGTTGAGATGAGTTGTCAGACTGATCTGAGAGCGTCTACCTCCAAGCCTGATGATCAGCCCCCAACAGAGGGCCCTGAGGGGTCCCTGTCCTGAACACGAACCTGCTTCACCAAGCGCTCCCACTCCTGTGACTCCCCTTGTGACAGCCCTGAAATCAAGGACAGGCATTCTGCCAAATGCAGCGGCAGCCTCGCCCCACTGCCCTGCACCTCATTCCCGCCCTGTCCCCTCACCCCCACTGCCAGCCGTGAGTGGTCAGGCAGCCACAGCAGGGGGCCCAGGACTGGAACAGCCTCTTCCCCAGAGAACCAGGGGTGTCTACAGCCCAGCCCACCCCCCAACGCCTAGTCCACACAGGGCAGTGGAGGGCTGGCAGGAAGCAGGGGTCATCAGCTAACACAGAGCCAGCAAGGTGGCCTGGGAGGGTCTTCTGGAAGCGAGGGGCTGAGGCCCTGTCCTGGGGGACAGTGACAGCAGGATGGGGTGCTGGCCCAGCCCCAGGTGGTCTCCAGGGCCCCAGGAGACATGCTGAAGCTGTAGGGGAGGGGGAGACTCAGGTTTGGCCCGAGGTCCCTTCAATCCACCCTGTTGTCTATGCAGAGGGACCCAGGTCTCAGAGGTCTGAAGAGTGGGCCCCGCAGACCTTCCCTCCTCCCGCCGTCAGTGATGAGCACTGGCCTCTGAAGCTGAGTGCTCCCCCCAGGAGGGGTGGCCATCTCTCTGCTTGGGAGGGAACAGCCCACCAACTACCCCTCCCAGCCTGGGGCTTGGTGCTGGGGGTGTGGGGAGTGACAGGAGGCCAAGGGGCTGGACGCAGTGGCCTCAGGCAAGGGTCCTGGTTGGCTGGGCATTGGCCAGCAGAAGGGAACGCCATGGAGGCTCCCTGGACGGAGGAGGCCAGCCTGGACCTATCTGGAATGTTCCCCTTCCCTGGCGACCACCCGGGAGGGGCCGCATCTGGGCGGGAAGGAGGCTGATGGCACCCCTGCTCTCTCTGTACAGGTCAACAACGCTACGGCCCGCGTCATGACCAACAAGAAGACAGTGAATCCCTATACCAACGGTAGGAATCTAGGCGGCGCTGAGCTGCAGGGCCATCCCGACTCCTGCCCCCGATCAGGGGGGTGGGGGGAGGGTTGCACCCACCACAGGGGCTCCTGCATGGCTTTGGCCCCGTGGCTCCGAGGGACGCCCGTGGTCATATCCTGCTCTCCTCGGGATCACGGGGATCCACTAGAGGCTGGTCAGCCACCCTGGCTGATGGTAGGAAGCCGGGTACTATCAGGAGTCTGCTGGGGGCCCTCGTGGGGTCCTCCTGCGCTCTGAGACTCGGGCCCTTCCCCTGCGGACAGCGGCCATGGTGCGTGCACTGCAGGGCCTTGGAGAGTTCCCGGCAAGGGCCTGGGACAGCGAATGAGTGGAACAGTGACCAAAGGGACAGCTCCCTGCGGCTGCAGAAACACGAAGCGCTTCTGATAAGGCCCCGGGGGTGCAGCCGGCTGGCACACTGGGCTTCTGCCTGAGAGGGGGATGTCCGAGCCCACCTGAGGCACCTGCAAAGAAAGGCCTGGCAGTCTACACGGGGACCCTGAGCCCGAGAGCCCACAGAGCACCGCCCTGCTCTGACCCACAGGGCACGCGAGTCAGAGCTGGTGCAATGGCGGCTGGTTCCCTCGCTGGCTTGGGGCTCGGTGGGCACTGGAGGCTGAGTGCACCCATGTGGGAGCGTCCCTCTATGGCTATTCTCCTATGGGGAGGCCAAGGCAATGGAGGAGGGGACAGAAGGGGACCCATCGGCAACCAGACCCACCCTGCGCCCGCTGGAGAGGCCGCCCCTTGGTGTTGAATGAGGCTTAGGGCAAGGGAAGGACTTCCCCACCTTGGCAGTCAGACCACGGCCGGCCAGCATCTCTGCTGACCAGGGCTTGGCGGGCGACAGTGTTGCGGATGCAGGTTCTGGCTCTAGGGGCTGGCTGAGCCCAGCGCACAAGCTCCAGTGGATCGTTGTGGCCATGAGGCTTTGCCTGAGCGTTCCCCACCACTTCAGACTCACCAGGCAGAAGGCAGAGTGGGCCAGGTGGAGATGAGAAGGGACCGTACAGGTGGGCCTCAGCCCTCCTCTGGTGTCTGTGGTCACAGGTTATCCCCAGTTCCAAGAAGATCCATTCCCAAGTCTGTCGTTACACAGGGTGCGCAGCTCAGTGGGAACAGGTGCCTGTGGGTTCTAGGTAATATCAGTCACCTGTTTGTCTTAGCAGATTGTCTATACTTTATCTCTCTGCATGTATGACACTGTTGGGTAAGTGTCCCGACTGCTAACCTCAAGGTCAGTGGTTCAAACCCAGACACCGCTTCTTGGGAAAAAGATGAGACTGCTCTTGTGAAGATTTAACATCTCCGAAACCTTGCATCATAATCAACTCAGTGATAGTTGAGTTTGTATATAAAACACTTAAGGAATACTTCCAGATAGGCCACAGTGTTTTCAACCTAATCATAATATTACAGGGATAGTAAAATGACTACACAGGGTTCGGTACTGAAGAAAGCATCTGTGTAGGTGTACAGAACTGTGACCGCTTATTCAGTCCGTGTGCTGAGCAAGTCATCAGAGAGGCTAGACTCTATGAAGAAGAGTGGGGCATCAGGATTGGAGGAAGGCTTATGAACAACCTGCGGGATGCAGGTGACACGCCTTGCTGGCTGAAAGCGAGGAGGACTTGAAGCCCTGGCTGATGAAGCTCAAGCACGGCAGCCTGCAGTACAGATTACAACCCAATGCAAAGAAAACAAGAGTCCTCACAACTCGAGCGATAAACAACACCGTGGCAAACGGAGAAAAGCGTGAGGTGCTCAGAGTCTCATCTGACTGAGAGCCAGCGTGCATCTCGCGGGGTGAACACGCTGCCCCAAACCTCTCTCAGGTGTTGACGAGCAGAGATGTCGTGTGGGGGACTGAGGCGCACCAGGCCCAAGCCGTGGCATTTCACCCATGGGAAAGCTGGCCATGAGTAAACAAGGCCGCCCCAGAGTGAACGCCTTTGGAGGGTGGTGCTAGAGAAGATGGAAAGTTCCAGGGACCACCAAACGAACAAGCAGCTCTGTCTCCGAAGAAGTACAGCCAGAGTGCTCCTGAGAGGCGATGGTGGCGAGACTGTCCCACGGCCTTTGGACATGCGGTCAGGAGAGACCAGGCCCTGGAGCAGGACCTCAGGTTTGGCAGAGTCCAGGGGCAGCGACAAAGGAGCCCACCAAGGACACGGATCTGGCGCGGTGGCTGCACCACTGACTCAAACATCACCATGGCGAGGATGTCGCACAACCCGGAACCAACTTGGTAGCGCCTAACAAGAGCCGGAACAGTTGCTGACACAGAGCGGGTAGCAAAGGGAAAAGAAAAAAACACCATGAGAACAGGTTCCTTGTCCTGGTGATGCCTGCCCTACCAGAGGGCATTTATGAGCCAGCATCATGGTAGCATTGATAGGGGTGGGGGGGGTGCGGACGGTGAGGAAGAGGTGGCTACTGCTGGAGACGGTGGGCCTGGTGTTCCAGAAGAAGATGGCCTGGTGCCAGAGAGGGTGGACCAGATGCTGGAGAGGCAGGCTTTAAGTCTCTTGCTGGAGAGAGAGGGTGGGGGTGTTTTTATCAGTGGGGCCAGTCCTGAAGTGGGCGGCAAGAGCTTTTCTGTTCACCCTAAGTGACCCTGCGGCACCTGAGGCCCCCGGTAAGTCCACGGTGTCCTTTGGTGACCCTCTCTGTAGCTTGCTCCCCTGCCCCTGCCCCCTGCCTCCGTCTCCCCCCTGCTTGGGTGAGACGGAAGGCTTCAGCTCCTCGTGAATCAAAACCTCTGTCCACTCTGGAGTTTGGAGGGCCCGGTCTTCCTCCTCACGTGCCGGAGTCTGCTGCCTTCTGGCAGGGGATAGTAGTGTTCTCACCGACCTCTGACTGCCGTTGTTACCAGGCAACCACGGCCTGCCTGGCCTTGGATGGATGCTTTGGCAAAGAGGAACGTTTAAGCCCAGGGCAGAGTTCTTGTGGTGAAAAAGCAATGCTTTTGCAATGGCTTTGCTACCCAGGTCTCTGTACATCCCACCAAAAGATAGGGCAGGGGGAGTAGGGGGGGTTAGTCTGGGTTGGCTAGGGAAACAAATCTGGGGCCACTCATGTGAGTAAGAGAGAGTTTTTTTTTTTTACCAAAGAGTAATTGAACATTAAGAAAATATTCTAGCCCAGTCTAGATCAAGTTCCTAAGTCCAATATGCCTGATACCAATCTATAAATTCCTCTTCAGACTTACCCAATACATGCAATGATGCCAAATGCAGGAAGATCACAGGCCAGTGGATGGAAAGGCTTGTTGGTCCAGTGGTGGTGGAAGCATCTCAGCGCTGGCATGAGTCTCCACATGGCTCCTCCTGCTCCAGGGCTCTAGTGTAGCTCCATGTGTCTTGTCAATGGGAATATCTCGCAGGACATGTCTGTCTGTCCTACCTCCAGCAAGCTGTTTTTCTCCTTAACGGTTCCAAATGAGGTCATCAAGCTGTGACCTGATTGACAGGCTAAATTCCACCCCATCACTCTTAATGGTCTCAAGCGCAAGTTGGCAACGGATTATATAACTACCATGGGGGCGGGGGTGGGGAGGGTGAGGGAGTATGCAAACAAGGAGGGTGCCCCAGCTGGCAAGGAGGCTTGCGGGAATCAGGAGGAGGCCTCTCAGAAGCGGGGAGTGAGCCCTGCAGGACCATCAAGGAGGAAGACCCACGAGGAGAGCGGGTGTGCAGTCCCTGTCTGAAGGCAGAGGCACCAGAGGCTGTAGCAAGGAGACCATGAGACTGAGGCAGAGCAGCAGGTGGGCTTCCTGGCCCACCGAACACAGTAGAGCTCAGTGTGAGTACTGGGACCAGTGAGACGTGGCTACCTGCAGGAAAGGTGCTGCTTCTGGCTTGTGGTCACCTGCTCACCCAGAAACCAAACTCGATGCCGACTCACAGTGACCCGACAGGACAACGTACAACTGCCCCCGTGGGTGTCCAAGACTGTAACTCTTTGCGGGAGTAGAAAGCCTCATCTTTCTCCTACAGAGTGGCTGGTGGATTCGAACTGTTGACCATGAGGTTAGCAACCCAACAAGTCACCTTCCCTATTCCAGACCCTGACTCATGAGTATTGTGGGCGGCCATTGGCACCCAGCTGTGGAGTGTTGTGGGGAGAGCACTTGGTGTCTAGACTGGGCAAGGAAAAATGGGGGCTGGAGGCCTGCCTGATCCCTGCCTGCTGGCCACCCGCCCTGGGCCACTGTGAAATTGGATCATAGCCAGAGGGTCGATGTGGCCACAGGCAGTTTTCTCAGTCACACACTGGAAACGCGTGTCAGTCTCATAGAAAGGGGGCATGTTCTCCCTTGTGCTGCCCCAGGAGCCCCGTGCCGCTGAGGTCACCAGCAGTGTGTGGGTTTCTGTGACTGGCCACAGCCTTTCACTCGAATGCTGACAGCCAGAGGGCAGGGGCATGACCCAGGGGCAGGAGGATGGCGAGGGCCATTTTATAGACCGAATGCAAGACGTGTCTCCTGGGAATGGGTCTGCAGGCGCCCAGCGGTGACTGCGCACCTGCGCAGGGATGCGCAGGGCTCAGGCCGCTCCCTGCAGAGCCACGCCCTCGGATTTCGGCCCCTGGGGCGGTGGGTGGAGCGTGACTTACCTACCTTGCTCTTCTCTAGGCTGGAAGTTAAACCCAGTAGTAGGCGCAGTCTACGGGCCTGAGTTCTATGCAGGTAAGGGCTTGGAGCCCTGGGGGCACAGTGATTGGTGGTTCAGACCCACCAGCTGCTCCATGGGACAACAAGGCTTTTGTAAAGATCGGGTTCTAAACCCCATAGGAAGATCTACTCTGCCCTACAGGGTGGCTAGCCAACTGGGGCGTGGCTTGGTGGGAGGGGGCTCTATGAGGGCGTGGCCACCCCGAGGGGTGGTCAGTGGGAGGGAGCTGTTGGGTGGGGGCGGGGCCAACTGGAAGGTCGGGGCGTGGTCAGGCAGAAGGGAAGCAGTCGGCGGAGGCGTGGTCATCTGGAGGCGTGGTCAGGTGGGAGGGAGCTGCCGGGCAGGGGCCTAGCCAAGCAGTGGTACTCACGCCCTCTGTCGCCCACTTGCAGTGACCGGATTTCCTTACCCCACCACGGGCACGGCGGTCGCCTACCGGGGCGCACACCTGCGGGGCCGGGGCCGGGCAGTGTATAACACGTTTCGGGCTGCGCCGCCCCCGCCCCCCATCCCAACTTACGGAGCGTGAGTACCTGCAGGGGCCAGAGGGGTGGCTGGGAAGGTGGGGTGGGGAGTCGGGAGCAGCCCCAAAGGCTAGGCAGCCTTCCCACACCTCCCAGAGACCCAGAGGACCCAGACCTGTAGCCACCCCCCCTATGAGGACTCCCACCTACTCCCACCGTGGCAGGGCCCTTAGGGGGTAATTCTACCCTGTCCTATGGGGTCACTATGAGTCAGCATTGACTCTATGACACTGAGTTTGGTAGGGTGTTTTAATGGTAACACCTTGGGCCGCTAACCACAAGGTCAGCGGTTTGAAACCACCAGGAGTTCCTAGAGAGAAAGCCTTCCCACTCCTGTCAGTCTCACTGTGAGTCAGACTCAGCTCAGTGGCAGTGAGTGTTTATCGTGGAAGAAAGGAACCCTGGTGGCTTACTGGGTTACCAATTGAGCTGCCAACTCCAAGGTTGGTGGTTCAAACCCACCAGCCTCCCCTCAGGATCAAGATGAGGCTCTCTGCTCTCATAAAGAGTTACAGCCTGGGAAGTTCTACTGTGTCCCTGAGGGTTGCTGTGATGGCTGTGGACGTGGACACATCCCCCTGCAGGGGCTTCTCCAAGCCCTGACCACTGACTGGTTCAGGAAGGCCCAAGGGTCCCCCACCACCGGTGCAGGACAGGGACAGGCCCCCAGGATGCAGTGTCCTCCTCCACCCGGAGGGAAAGATGGCTGCCTAGTGGGGGTGCACAAGGCTGGGCCAGGGGGTCTGGGAGGGCTTGGGGGTGTGGGAGAAAGGTGTGACCAGCGAAGGTGTTACTCTGTCCTTGTACCGAACAGGGCACTGGATCGAACGCTTGTTAAAATGCCGGTCCCGTGGGCAGGGCTGGCCCCGTGCCCCGTCCCCCAGCAGACGCCAGAGCCCGCCTCTCCAGTGTGCCCACCACTCTCTTGTCCGTTTGCTTCCAGGGTCGTGTATCAGGATGGATTTTACGGTGCTGAGATCTATGTAAGTTGCGGCCGGGGTGGGGTGTGTCCCCTGTTCTCCCCCACTGTACCCAACCCCCAACTATCCAAATTTGAGGAGGGGGGTCCTTGGAACCCAGGAGGGGTAAGGCAGTGTCTACTCTGACTCCTGCTCCCCTGAGCCCCTCAGCAGAGTCCGGTCAGGGCGACCGTCCCCATCCAAAAGAGGCCTGCTAGCAGAGGGTCACACGCTGGCCTGTGAACCTCAAGGTCGGCAGTTCCAAACCACCCAATGATCCGAGAGAGAAAGACAAGGCTTTCCACTGCCATGAAGAGTTACAGTCGGGGAACCCACGAAGGCAGATCCACCCTGCCCTGGAGGGTCACCGCGAGTCAACTTCAGCACGAGGGCAGTGTGTGTGGTTGTGTTGGTCCACGGGCAGTGTGCCGGGCTGAAAGGACTAAGGTCCACATCCACCCACAGGCACTCCCAAGAAAGGCCTGGCAGTCTGTGCCTATCATACCCTCGGAGTCCTGAGGAGCACCATTCTGCCCCCCTCACATCCGTAGGGCCACCAGGAGCAGTGGACTCGCTGGAGACCAGTGTGCTGGTCTTCTTGCTGCAGGCCCTGAGACCAAAACCCGGCTGCCCCTGAGCGGGGGCACTGCAGAGACAGGACTCCCAGCCCCTCCCTGCTTCACGGCGCAGACTTGCTGTGCCTGCTCTAAGCCCTATCTCCTGGTGGTCCTCAGACCCCACGAGGCCAGCGGCTGAGTGTCCACAGCACCCCTCCCCTCTGCCACACACACACCCCAGCTGAACCTCACTGCGCCCACTGCTCACCCTCACCCCTCTCCCCTCTCCCCCTACAGGGAGGCTACACAGCCTACAGATATGCTCAGCCTGCCGCCACCGCTGCCTACAGCGACAGGTGAGTCTCCGGGCAGGGCCCTGGTCAGGTGGGCAGGTAGGGCAGGGAGGTAGGAGACAGGAGGAAGCCACCCCTGCCCTTGGGACCCCGGGGTGCCTCCAGGTGGTGGGTGCAGGATCAGAACCGAGGGAGCAGATGGGGGGCCCTTGGAGTGCCCTCACCCCACCCAGTGGGGGGAGGCAAGGCTGCCCCACCTCTGCTCCAGGGCCCCCCAGGAGCTCCCCTGGAGCCAGAGTGTCACCTGCCTCCTGGAAGGCTTGTGGTCCAGCAGGGCTGGGCAGCGGGCACCAGGCACCAGTGCAAACAGCCAGCCCCGCCCACCTGTGAGCTGTGAGCATGCCCAAAGGCAGCCCTTGGGGCAGGCCCCCCAGAAGCCCCTGTGCACTGGTACAGCCTGGATCCTCTCTTCTCAGGAACATGAGGCCTTGTTTGGGGCCATGGGTGGGGCCACTGTGCCAGGCACCCGACAGACACCTCGTCTTGTCCGGGGGTGCCCACAGCACCTGGCTTCATCTCTGTCAGGTGTCCAGCCCAGGCTGCCCTGTAAGGAGCTGATAGATAAACAGGAACTGAGGCACTGAGGGAAGATACACGCATAAATACACACACACACACAGAGCCTCGCTCCAGTCCCTTCACACACACACACACACACACACACACACACAGCCTCGC
>NW_022111358.1:48590036-48594271 GCF_000313985.2 Echinops telfairi | reverse complement strand
CACACACACACACACACACACACACACACACAGCCTCGCTCGCCACCATTTAAATAGACACACACACACACACACACACACACACACACAGAGCCTCGCTCCAGTTCCTGCCACACTCCCTGACTATGCCTTCTCCCAAATGAGCTGCTCCCCCCCAAGCCCCTTGGGCTCCCCTTCTCACCTGTGGAGCCCCAAGGACAGCAGGACCCATATACCTGTCAGCTTCCTCACACTCCCCCCCCTACAAAGCCAGGAGGGAGGAGGGCAGGGGGCCACACTGGGGGGAGGTGGAGGCTGCTGCCCCCTCCTCACTGTGCCCTCCCCCGGCTCTCCCAGTTATGGCAGAGTGTACCCCGCCGCTGACCCCTACCACCACACCGTCGGCCCCACAGCCACCTACAGCATCGGAACCATGGTAAGAGGCTGGGGCGGCGTGGGGGTGGGTGGGGGGACAGTGTGTGCAGAGCGGCTCTGAGCCCCCAGCCTGGGAGATGGGCCCCTTCACACCCTTGCTGAAACTCGGAGGCAGCCTAGATGGGCTTGCACCCTGAATCTTGAAGTCCTGACCCTGCACATTCTCAGCCACTCATCCGGCTGGCCAGTGCTCCAGAGGCAGAGAGGGGCTGGAGGCCTGTGAGCCACCGCCTGTCCCTCTGCACTTCTGGTCACCCACACATGGCACCTTCTCCCCCCTTGGAGAACCAGGGCACCTGCGATTCCTTATTCCTCCTGACCACTAGGCCAGGTGGGCACTCCCTGGAATAGTGTGGCTATAGGGGAGGGGGGCTCGCTGCTGCAGGGGTACAGGCGTGTGTGTCTGTCTGTCTGTCTGTCTAGCTGTCAACACATGCAACCTAGCTCATCTTAACCCAAAGCCCCCTCCCAGTGCACACCACCCACCCCAGCCAAGGGGCAGGCGTCCCTGCTGGCATGTAGCTAGCTTAGTCTCCTGCATCAGAGAAGACACCATGTTGGGGCACTCAGGGCAGGGAGACACCCTCTCCCAAGGGGGGTGTTTTCTTTGCTTCTTCTTTGGTCCTGTCCCCCAGCAGCTGGTGGTGCTGCTGGCCGCCATGGGGTACAGGCCTTCTGGGGCCCTACACCCCACCAACAGGGCAGTCGGCCCAGCCTACCCCCATCCAGCAACAGCTGTTCATTCACAGCATCCCTCACACGTGGCTTCCCTTTCACTGTTTAAGATGGGTTATCCTGGCCCCACACACAACTGAGGGGGCCCCTCAGGCTGTGCCTGGTGGGGCAGTTCGGTGGTCCCTGGCTCTTGAGGGGCCCCGTGAGTCAGGAAGCTAGACACTGGCCTGCCCTAGAGTGGCCAGTCCTGAGCCCAGAGCTGTCCCCACAGCACCAGATCACCCCACACCCTCCCCTCCCCCAGTCACAGCTGCCGTCCCTGCTCCCCCAAGGAAAAAAAAAAATCCCTGTCCTAGAGTAGATTCCGACCCATAATGGCCCTGTCTAGGGTTTCTGTAGGGGAGCAGACAGGCCTTGTCTTCCTCCCAACAAGTGTCTGGTGGGTTTGAACTGCCAACCTTGTGGGGAGCAGCCCTGCTCTTGCCCCAAAGACACCACCAGGGCTCTTGGGACAAGTTGGGAGCAGACCGGGTTTATCGATGGTCTCCTTTAAGTCAGTTTCACCTGACTCTGGTAGGCTTGTGCAGCCGCCAGCGGTCAGCTGGCCTGTTCAGTCTTCCCTGTTGCAGGCTAGCCGCTGCAGAGAGGGCACGGCCGCCTCACCCCCCACGCATGGGGCCATCCGGAGTGGTAGGCACACTGCCTGCCTCTCACAAACGAACCAGCGCCCACACGCAGGGGACAGCCCTGCCCTGCCTCTGAATCCCAAGTTTCCTCCTTGATTGGGGGGTGGAGGGGGTGCCATAGGTCCCACAATCCCGACTTTATGCAAGACCCTGCCCAGGAGGCAGGCCACGGAGCACCCCCCAGCCCCTAGCCCTCAGTGCACAGCCTGGCCACCAGGGAACGGGTGCTCCTCGCCGCCCTCCACCCGGCCCATGTTCAACAGAAACTTTTTATTTTTATCAGTTTATCGGGGGCTCATACCACTCTTATCACAATCCATCCACCCATCTGTTGTGCCAAGCGCATTTGTACATTTGTTGCCGTCATCATTCTCAAAACCTTTGCTTTCTCCTTGAGCCCTTGGTATCAGCTCATTTTTCCCTTCCCTCAAGAACCCTTGGTCATTTGTAAATTATTATTTTTTCATGTCTTACACTGCTTTTAATTAAACTCTACGCATGACGCTTCACAGCCGTAAATGTGTTGCCGGCTCCTGGGGGGGACTCGACCCTAAGAAGCAGAGATTCTGGGTCTGCCAGGGGAGCACCCCCTCCCCACCCCCATCACCCAGGAGGGGCTCAGGCCCACCTCCCCTGGGTGTGTGTGTGGGACTCAGGGGCCTTCTGCCAGGGGCCCCTTCAGGGGAAAGTGGGGATTCAAAAGCAAGCTGACCCCTGACCTGGGCCTGCCCGCGGGCTTGCCAAGCAGCCTCTGCCTCCATAGGCTGAGAGGGCACTGCTGGGGTGGGGAGGGCAGCCTCGCCCCCAGGCCCGGTGGAGGCCGGTCTTCAGCTCAGCCCCCCATTCAGGGCAGGCTTGGGGGCCGGTGCCATGAGGCCGATCCCGGGGAGGGGCCTCTTGTGGCCATGCCCCCCGCCCGGGCCCCACCCCGGCTGGCCATCGTGAACCAGCCACGAGGCCACCTCTTCTGTTTCTGTTGTAGTGAAAGCTTCCGCCGTTTTCTCCTTGGACCATGAAGGGCAAAAACAAACAAACAAAAATCCCCCCCAAAATCACAAAGCAACACAAAAACATAAAACGAAACGAAACGACACGAAGTTACGATCCAAGCGACCGCCCGCCCGAGCAGGAGGTGTCCCTGCGTGCAGCCCGGCGGGCCGGCCCCCGCGGCCAGGGGGAACGCGGCAGCAGGAGGCGCCGTGAGGACGGACCGACGGACCGGCGGCGGGCGGACGGGCAGAGAGGCGCGGCGCCCCTGGAAGCACCCTCTCTGTCTCAGGCAGTGGTGGAGAGTTTGGGGGGTGGGGGCGCCCTTTTCTATCAAGTCTTCCTTTCGGCAGCCCACCCCCAGGCGCGTGGGGAGACAGCTCAGCACCCAAAGGGGCCCGGCCTCCTCCGCGCCCACAGTGCTGGGCCTGCCCAGCAGGGGCTGCAGGGACCCGCGGGCAGGGAGGACGAGGGGCCTCCTGGAGGCTGTTGGCCGGTCTCCATGGGTGGGCTCTGCACAAGGGCTCACAGGGCCGGGGCACCAGAGTGCTGCCACTGAGAGAGGGCTCGGCTACACAGAAGATACAGGGCAGGAACAGCTTGGGCCTAGTGGCTCAGCATGCAGGACCTGAGGCCCCTCCTCCTGGCCATGCCTCCTCCTTTCCAGAGGTGACCACGAGAAAGGGGACAGGGACGGGCCCAGCTGGGAGTGGAGGCTAGAAGTTGGGGTGTCGGTGCTATGGGTAAGAGCAGGGACCCCCAGGCAGAGCATGTGAGCAGCAGGCCTGGACGGCCTCTCCTGCAAGGGTGAGGTCAGCTGGGCTGCAGACCCTTCCCTGTTCACAGGCCAGGCCTGGGGGTCGGGGGTGGGGGTGGGGAGTAGCTTTAGCCACCAGGGGCAGAAGGATCAGGGTTGGAGGTACCCCCAGCAGGGCAGGGACAGCTGAGGAAGGGGAGGCAGCAAAAATAATAAATACACACACACAACATACAACCCTCCACCCACGGCCCAACATGGCCCCAGGGCCTCATGAACCTCAGACTCACGCACACACACCTCACTTTCTATCCGGCCTCCGCTCCTGACCGGTTCTCCTTTTCTATCGCGGTGTACATAGGCTCCTGGGCTCCCCTCGCGTGGCCCACTCCTGTACAAAGCCCCCGCCGCCCGCTGCCTGCCAGCAGCCCTGTGCCCCTCGGCCCCCCAGGACTGCAGCCGGCTTCCTTTCTTACCATCCTGCGTGCTTCTAGGTGTGACCACGCCAATCAGCAGTGTTATTGATGATGACGATTATTAATAAAGATTCCTTTCTTCAAAGTAGGATGGCTCTTTTTGTGTCTGGGGCAGCTCCACCCCAGGGGGTGGAGGTCACAGGTCTGACCTTTCCCCAGTACCAGGCAGGGACCGTCAGGTGTGTATTCTCCCCTCCCCACTCAGAACCAGCCTTGCCCCTGCACCCTGAGTGGACCAGC
>NW_022111358.1:48585857-48589306 GCF_000313985.2 Echinops telfairi | reverse complement strand
GTGACCCCACCTCTGGCTCAGACTCCAGAGAATGGTCAGAACCAAATACTGTGGTTCTGATGGGTTGGTCATGGCTGACGAGGAGGCTGAATGTTTTCAACTTGGCTGAAGGGGAGAATGACTCCAGAAAGGGAGAGATTGGGGGTAGAAGACGGAAAGGGGAGACTCAGAAGCATGGTGAGGCCTGCCGGGAGCCAGAGCCTGAAGTATGACAGTACCACAGACAGGCCTGTGGAGGGCGCCACAGACTCAGCCACCATCTTCCTTGAGCCTGCCACCGTTGCCTCCAACTCTGCCAATCAAGAGGTTCCGGTGCCTTGCAGCCTGTGAGTGGCTGGTGTTCCGGGAGGGAGACCCCATTTCTAGCAGAGCACCCACCCATCATTTTCTCCCCATCCCCTTATTATCCCAGCACATCCTCCTTTTAAAATAGCGGGTCTCTTGTGGTTCCACTTTGTGACTGACCAGAAAGAAAGCCAAAAACACTGTCGAAGACAGTGCTTCCTCGGGGTCAATGTTTGCTTCCCCACCTCGCCCCCACGCCCACCATAGCAGAATGTCGTCCCAAACGCTGCCCCTTCAAGGGGACAGTCACGACCGCTCTGAGTAGTGTTCGGAGTTGTCTCATGGAGGGCCACCCCGCTTTCTTCTTGTTGACCCTCTAGTTTACCAAGCGGATGTCCTTCCCCAGGAACCGGTCCCCCCTGGCCACATGTCTCAGGAACCGAGTCTGGCCCTCCTTGCTTTCTCCGGCTCCCTGCGGCTCACGGTCTCACCCATGTTCTTCGCCCGCTCCCTCCTGCGCAGGCACGGGGCCTCACCAGGCCTCTCACTCCTTGCCCGGCTGCCCCATGCCTGTGAGGGGATCGGGAGACCCTCGTTTGGGCCGGGCTCACCTTAGCCCTCAAAGCCACACCTCTGCTTTCCAGCACCTTTGAGGGGGGGAAGCGGGAATTGTGCGGCAGGTTGGCCCGAAGCTATGATACGCATGCCGTCTGATGTCCTGGCTGCTCTTCCCAAGTGCTGCATGCCATCGGCCTTGACTGCACTCCCTGTGATGTGCTTCTCGGGCCAGCCATGAGGGGTTTGGGGGACCGGATGGAAAGGGAGTGGGGTGTCCCCACCCCTTGTTCTGAAGGCTGTGGCCTTTGACCTTCATTGGCCAGGGCGGCTAGTCCTCTGCCTGCCACGCACGCAGGCTGCCCGCGAGCCCTCCTCCAGCAGGCTGCCTCCTTCAGCGCATCCAGCCTCTCACGATGATTAGCTCAGCTGCTGCTGCTACCCAGTCCACCTGCCTCATAACCACCTGCAGATAGCCCTACAGACACAGCCCGGACACAGCCCGGACGCATGCCTGGCCTGGCGTCACCCCACCCAATGCCCCCCTCATGGCCCACAGGCACAGTGAGGTGTCCCGGAAACCCCATTCTGGCAATGCTTTCCAAGTTTATTGGGAGCCGCCGCGCAGTCGGATGGTGGCGTGTGGTCAGTGAGGCACACGGGAGGCCTCGGGGAATCTGGGGCCGGTGGCCCTAAGGTGTGACACCCAGCCCTGCTGACACCGTCCCACAGGCTGGGGTGGTGTGGGGCTCAAACTCTCAGCTACCCAAGGAGTACACAGCCTCCAGCCTCGACAGGAGCAAGGAAGGCCCGGTTGGTCCGGCCCCATGTCGGGTGTCCCCTCTGCTATCCAGCCTGCGCCCCTTTCTTTCTCACTGTTCAGCAGGGTGGGGCCACAGATGCAGGCCAGCATGTTCAGCATCCACTGGAACCCCACCAGGAAGTGTTCTCTCCGGAACTTTCTAGACTAAACGTCCCCTGGTCATTTCATATGAAACCCCAGACTAAGAAGAAAGCTAGGATAAAGGCGGGGTCCCATTGCCTACGCCCAGGGGCCCCTACCCTCACCGTGGGGCTGACAGGCAACGGGGAGCACCTAATGACTATCAGGGGCAGGGCTGGTGTAGAGCAGGGTGGCCCGGCCCCACTCAGCCTGCGGGATTGAAAAGCCCTCCCTGGGGACAGGCTGCACCAGGAACTCCACGCGGCCTCTTCGGCCAGGCCCATCGCTGGCCACAGCCAGGTCCACGACACGGTACTGGTTGGTGAACGCCAGGCCCAGGAACTCAGGCCTCTCGGGGTCCAGCGGCCCCCCACCCTGGGGGCCGCTCGCTGGCTCCCTCCGACAGTGGACCCAGAAACAGCGGGCCTGGGGCAGCGGGAAGGCCCAGTGCAGGGTGCAGCTCAGCTGGAGCTGCCTGGACCGAGTGAGGCCCCTGGGCTCTGGGGCGGCCGGCTGCCAGCGGACGTGGGAGATTGTGACAGTCTGCACCTGGGGTAGGGGGCTCAGCAGGCTCTGGGCATCCACCACCTGGAAGAGAGGGTGACCTCAGCACGGGAAGGGGGCACGTTGCCACAGGGCTGGGTCCCCAGGGAGCTCAGTCACCTGGATCTCCCCGAGGCGGCAGACAAAGGTCTCCTCCTGATGGCTGTTGGGGGGCCGGGAGAAGCTGACGAAGAGGTCCCGCAGCACACAGCCCTGCAGCATCACCTTGAAGCAGCTGTGGGGGGAGGTGGGGGGTGTCACAGGGGCCAGGAATGGAGGGGGGACCCCCAACGCCCAGCCTCAGCAAACCCGTGATGACCCCGTGGCCCCAGCTTGATGCAGGAGTGCTGGCCTTGTCTGGCTAAGTGAGCCAGGCTTCCTAGGGAACCCTTACACCCACCATGTCCACCACCCTGAGCCCAGCAGGTAGGGGGCACTCACCGCTGGACCCAACCCCCTGGCAGTGGCTGGCCACATCGGCCGGCCCACCTGGTCAGCTTGGTGGGGGGCACACGGAGGGGCTGGGCACTGTACCTCCGGCTCGTGTCCGCTGGGGGAAAAACAAGCTCTGTCCAGGCTGCAGCCAGGCCTGAGGGAGCCGGGCCCAGGGCTTGGCCAGGTGACCAGACAGGGCCCAGAGGTGGGTGCAGACAACCTCTGGGTATGGGGGCGTGGTTCCTCCACAATGCGAAGTGCGTGTCTGGGACTTGTCACCTCTGGCCCTAGTCTGGCCCTCTCAGATGCCACCAGAGCCCCCACCCACTTCACATGTTCACACTCCTCGGTGGGCTCAGCAGGGGCAGTGGGGGACGGGGGATGTCAGAGAAGCGCTGCCATCCTCCCTCACCCCCAGGCAGCCCCACCCTCAGAGAACAGAGCGGGCAGTGAGTCCTGTCCTCACCGTTCAGGGCTGAGATACTGCCAATGTGACAGCTGTCAGTGTCCCCCGTACTCAGCTCCAGGGCCACCGTCACGGCCGAGGGTCCTTCAAGCTTATACACTAGGGACAGGAAGATCTTGGGGGTCACAGGGACCTGCAGGGAGAATAACCTGGAGGAGGGAGGGTACCCCTGTGAGGGGCCAGCCGGGGGTGGGTGGAGGGACTCCACTCTAGACCTGGCCC
>NW_022111358.1:48575465-48585711 GCF_000313985.2 Echinops telfairi | reverse complement strand
CCCACAGCTCATGCTCCCTGAACTCACCTACCTCACAGCCACGTGCCCCACCTCGGGGGGGATGGCCCCCCGGATGAGCAGGGAGCTGCCCCCGTTCCAGGCCTCGGCCAGGCAGCAGTGGGTCTTCACCCAGCCCCCACCACCCCCCTCCTGTCCGTGCTCCCCAAGCAGGGGCTGCGGCTCCTGGGCACTGAGGTGGTACCAGGGCCCCGTGTTCACCTCCTACGGGGAAAGGTGAAGCCAATGAGAGCTCAACTCTCAGCCAGGCCACCCTCCATCCCCAGACACACACACACACACACACACACACACACCGACAACCTCTGTGAGACTGAGGTGCCCACACACCTGTCCGTAGCAGACCCTCCGTGTCCCCAGCCCCAGGCAGAAAGAGGTGACGAAGGGCAGGGAACAGAGGCTGTGCGTGGGCAGGTACCGTTCCAGCAGGCTCCAGAACCTGTGGAGAGACACAGATGCAGCAGCTCGGCCAGGGCCTGGCTGGACCAGAGAGGTCGTCAGAGGGAGGTAGCCCCCAGGGCCCCAGCCTGCAGTCTCTCCTGCTTAACTGACCCTAAGACCTGCCCTCCAAAGGTGGCCATGGGCTGGTTCCCTGCCCTGGGCCCTGAGCTGTCCCTGGAGGGTCCCCAGAGGCAGCAACGCACCTGTCCTGGTTCTGGAAGAAGTCATTCTTCTCCAAGCACTCGTACACCCAGCCAGGCGCAAACAGGGCAGCCGAGAAGCCGTGCTTCCGGATGAGCTCCAGGGACTGTGGGGACAGAAGTCAGACCACGGACTGTCTCAACCCCAGCGACCTGAGGGTGCAGATCCCCCAGCCTGTTGCTGTTGTTAGAGCTGTCCTGGTGCCAGCGCCACCCCTCCCCCACCCCCACCTCACGGCAAGCACAAAGCAACAACTCAATGACACGCTGCCCATCCCAGAGGGTCACCAGGCCTGCCTTCCTCATCTGTTTTGGTCAGGAAGCTCTGCAGAAACCCACTCAGCATCAGAGCAGCCGCCAGAGGGTCTGGGTGGTGGCTGGGCGTGAACCCGGGCCCCTGGAATGGGAGGCAAGGGTGCGCCCGCAGAGCCGCAGCTGCCCACCTTTCCTAGCCCCATCTCCCAGTGACCGGCTCGCATCAGCCCCCAGTGCGTCTGTGCAGCACCGCACACCCGGGGTTTCCAGTGGCCGTTCTCTCAAGAGCCGACTGCGGGCCTTTCCTCAGCAGTGCCCCTGGAGTGTCCTCCAGCCTCCAGCCTTTCGGGGAGCAGCCAAGGCTGTGAACCACTTGCCCCACCGTGCAGGCAGATCTATTCAGCCGAAGGCCCTGGTGGCGTAGTGGTTACAAGCTAACCACAAGGTCGGCAGTTCAAAACCACCGGCCACTCTGGGGGAGGGAGAGGAGGTTTTCTCCTCCTGTAAATTCTCTGAAACCCACCTGGCTAGTTCTACCCTGTCCTGTAAGGTGAGATTTTTTTGGACTTTGAGGCTTCATCCATCCCCGGCAGTTCTATAAACTGACCGGGAGGGGGCAGCATCAGGAGCCAGAGGTGAGAATGCTGCCCAGCCTCACCTCCAGCCCTCTCCTGAGGTTATCAGGATCCTGGGCAGAGGGGGGCACAGCAAGGGGGCAAAATGTATTCGCTAACAGAGGAAGGGAGGGCAGCAGCGCTGCACAGGTGGGTCAGCCGGGAGAACCTGCCAGGAGAACTGGGCTTTTGATCTGTAGCTGTTTCCCTGAAGCCCCAATCCCAGCACCCTCCCTCCCTGGTAAGAGAAGCAGTAGACCCCGGTGGTTCCCTCCCTGCATGCATCAATGACTGACTGAGAGGTGAGAGGTTGGAGCCCCTCTCCTAGTGCCTCAGAAGAAAGTCCTAAAGATGGCCACATCTGATGGGGCACCTCCACCCTGGAGCACACAGGTCACAGGGGGTGGGGGGAAACCCCTGGATGGGAGTGTCCAAGCCCAGTCCTGCAGCAGCCCTAGAAGCAGAGTGGGCGGTGTTCTGTGGCTGAGTAAAAGGTGGACTATTGGGTCCACAGGGGCCCGAGGGCAGGGGCAACCGAGGGCACCCGAGGCCTGTGGGGACACTGTGAGTCAGAATCCAGTCACCAGCAGTGGGTTAGTGGGAGGTATGGTGCTGCCAACTTCAAGGTCTGAAGTTCAAGACCACCAGCCTCTCCACAGGAGAAAGATGAGGCTGTCTGCTCCACAGAGTCACAGCCTCGGAAACCCAGTTGGGAGTCCACCCCGTGGCAGTGAGGTTGGTTTGGGGACCCCAAGGTACTAGGATGTTAACGTCATGCTCATAAAGAATGCAGCCCTAAAGGGGGGGTTCGAGCTGGCAAGGTAGGGGCAGCTGGGAGAAGAGGGTGTCCCCTACAGCCAGGCGACAGCATGCCCCCTGATTGCGTGTAGTTAGGATGCTCTCTGCCACGGCATGCATCTCCCCAGCATTCCTGTGCCTCAGTTTCCCTTCTCTGGCACGGCCCACCTTGTGCGTGTCGAAGCGGCCGCCCACGACGTTGCTGCGGGCGAAGACGTCCACCCCCACGTACACATCAGCGCGCCGCGCCCCGGCCTGCGCCACCATCCGCTCCAGGTGCTCCTCCCGCCAATTGTAGTTGGAGAAGAAGCCGTCACAGGCCTCAAAGAAAGATCTGTGGGCGGCCCTGCCTGTGAGACCGGCGGGGCAGCCCCCCACTGCCCAGCTCCACCTCCCTGGGCTGCCCCTAGCACTCGGCCAAATTGCCAGCCTCGCTTTGCACAGCTGGTCTGGGGGGGGGACTGCTCTCCACGGCAGGATCCGTGTGAAACCCAGCCCCGGGGAGATGGTTTCCATCCAGACAGGGGCCCACGTGGGACCCCCATGTATGCACCACGCCCCTAGGAGCCTGGGCCAGCCCCTACTATGTGCCTGGCAGGGCCCCACCTATGCACAGTTCCGGGAGCTTGAACCGGCGCGAGCAGCACTAAGCTGGGGCCCCAGGTATGCATCGGGCCCCGCCGCATGGGAGGCTGGGCGGGGCGGGGCGGCCCCACCTGTTGCTGTCATTGAGTTCGTTCTGCCACTTGAGCTGGCCGCTGTGCACTACGCTGTCGTACCAGAGCACCAAGCCCCCCGGCACGGCGCGATGCAGCTCCCTTGTCAGGTACCGCAGGAATCCCGGCGTGTTCCCCACCGCCGCAGTCTGCCAGAAGAGACAGGGCGTGCCCGGTCAGGCGTCCAGTAACTGGTCACCAGGACCCGCCCCATGGCATCCCCGACCCCCCTCCCCTTGAAGCAGGACGGGTCCCGACACACAAGGCAGTGGATGGGGTGCCAAGGCGGGCGTGTTGAAAAGAACAGAACTACCCCACTGGGGTAAAGACAGGCTTTATAGGAACAGGCAGCCTCTTCTTCCTCCTGCAGACCAGCTGCTGGGCTTGAACCACCAACCTTGCATGGAGCGTGTAACCCACTGCACCACCAGGGCTCCTTGTGGCCAAACAAACAGACCCTACCCCCCTCTACCACTGTGGCTTGCTGTCGGGTAAGCATTAGACTGCTAACCACCAGCCGCCCCAGAGAAGAAAGAGGCAGCTGTCTGTTCCCACGACTGACAGCCGTGGACACCCAGCACTGGGTCACTGTGAGCAGAACCCACTCAATGAGTGACTTTTTTGGGTGTCAGAAAAGGAAGTCACCAACCCCGCCAAGCAGAGATGGAGAAGGAGCCCGGATCCCACACATCCACCCACACAGAGCTGCCAAGGGCACCAAGCCCCTAGATTTTGGTGCTGCCCCCATCCCAGGAACCCTTGGGGAAGGGTTCCCACTATGAGCCCCAGGGGCCGAGGGAAGAGAGGCTCACACTCAGAGAGTTCTCGATGTTGACCAGCCAGCCATCAAAGCGGAAGAACTGGGCAAGACGGACGAGCTGGTCAGCCACAGCCCGGTAGGAGCGCTCGTCCCCAGCCAGGAAGGCTTCGCACAACTTTGCGCCATCGGTCCACTCTGTGATGACCGTCCCTGCGGACAGGAGACAGGAGATCAGGCGACCACAAAGGTGCCACCTGGAACCCTGCAGGTGCTCACAGTGGGACCCGCAGATATCTGGGAGCCAGCCAGTCAGGGGCAGGGCCCTTGGTGACCAGGCTGCAGTCTGGTGAGACCCACGACTGGCAACCACCACAGCCACCACCTGGCCATGCAAAGGGTCTCCCTGAAACACCACCACAGATGCCAGCTGCCTGGAGTTTCCTCTAGGTCCTGTTGCCCACGGGTCAGAGCAGACCTGCGCTCCACGGGGTGCTCAGTGGCTGCTTTTTGGACAGAGATCTCCAGGCCGTTCTTCTGAGGCACCTCTGGGTGGCCCCAACCTTTCAGTCAGCGGCCAGACGCAGTACCCTGGAGGACCCACCAGGGCCTCCCACTGGACAGTCACCCCGTCTGTTCTACCGTCTGTGGGGACAGCAGCAGCAGAGTGACCCAGAGACTTTTGGAACAAATCTGCCCCTCCTGCCCCCCACTGGACACCACCCCAGGTGAGCGCTCTGCCCCTTGCCAGGCAAAGCAGGCCTGTGGCTCGCAGGGGCACCTGCAGGCATTGGGCGGAGGGGGAGTGAGCCCGGGGTCTTACCGAGCACGCAGACCCCGTGCTTGTGGGCGGCGTTGGTCCAGCCCACTGGGGGGATGGTGACCAGGTGGTGACTAAAGTAGACGAAGATGTCGATGTACTGCCAGTGGTAAAAGGAGTATTGCTGCTGGGCGGGGGAGCCCTGGATGAACCTGGGAGGGAAGTTCCATCAGGCTGGGCCGGGGAAGCGACGGGCCCTGTGAGGGGCCAGCTTCTCCTCAGCCACACTCTGGAAACAGGGGAGGAGGGGGACCCCCACCACACTCACTGGAGACCCTGTCACTAGCATCGGTTGGCATCTGCCACTGGGACCCAGACCTAGCATCGTGGCCTCGGGGAGAAAAGGAAAGGACCGAAGGCTCTCCCTGCACCTACAGCCAAGCCTCCCCTTATCAGAGACCCCCAACCCCATGCAGGGTCCAGAGAGATCCAGGAATCTGCAGACCAGGCTCAGAGGAGCCTGGGTCGGTTGCTCGGTTGCTCACTGTCCATTCAGCCTGCAGAGGACTCTACCTCCCTCCCACTCCAGGCCCGCCGGTGGTTCCCAGCTCTGGTCACCCAAAGGCTGAGCACAGCCCTCCCCTTCTCCACAGGGGGCTTGGCCACAGAGGCCAGAGGCAGTAGGTGGTGCTGTCTCCCTCACCTGTCGTCCAGGTACCCGCCCATCATGTCGTGACACACCAGGGTCCGGGGCCGTGGGCTGCTCAGAGGGGGCTGGCGGCCCACGGGGGGTTCCAGGGCCACGTTGAAGCCATCCTCCACGGTGGGCCTCCAGGCCAGCAGCTCCTCCAGCGAAGTCAAGTAAAAGCTGACGGGGCTGGTGGTGTCCGTATCATAGTATCTAACTGGTCAGAGGAGCGGGCAGTGAGGACTCCCTTGGGGGCTGCCCTGATTGCCCGAGCCCCAGCTGCAGCGCCCACCATTCTCACCTGGTAGAGGGTCCGGGCTGAAGCTGACCACTTCTCGGAAGACCCCCTCGGCCTGCTCCTCTTCCATTCTGCATAAAGAAGGGGACAGAAAAAGAACATTTCTCAGCAAACGGACGAGGCCCCACGGCCGTCGAGCCAATTCAGACTCACAGAGACCCTGTCTATACAGGGCGTCAGGGGTGACAAGTCTTTCTGGGCGCATACAGCCTTGCTGTTCTCCCCGGGAGCAGCTGGCGGGTTTGAGCCACCAACCTTGCGATCAGCAGCCCAATGCTGACCTGACAACACTCCCAGGGCCCCTAGTTCTCTGTTTTTAATGCCAAGTGCTGATACAGGATGGTTCCTGTGGTGGGGTGGCAATAGAATTCTTGTGAGCGATCCTGGTTCAATTCTCAGCCAGGATCCCTCATGCACAGCTCCTACCCACACACACACCTCCCCCAGCCAGGGGAGGGCAGGCTTGCAGGACACTAGCCCACTGGGCAGGTGACAGCGGGGTTTCCACACTAAAGAGGGCTAGGAAGAATGGCCTGGTGATCTACTTCCACAAATCAGCCCAGGAAACGCTTGTGGGCCACCACAGTGTGTGCCCATTGTGCAGGGGGTCACTGAGGGACCACAAGGGATGTAGAGACAGGAAGTGGACATATCACCTAAGGGGCAGCTTCTCAAACTTTTGTCTACCCCCCTCCTCCTCCCAGGCCCCTCCTTGCCACTGTCTCCATCATTTGAGCTTTGGGACCCACTCAGCTCCTCTTGAGGAGTCCCGGTGGCAGAATGGTTATGCGTTGGGCTGCTAACCACCAGGGTGGCAGTTTGAAACTCCTAGCCACCCTGAGGGAGAAAGTTAAGGCTTTCTACTCCCGTAAAGAGTTACAGTGTAGGAATCCCACAGGGGCAGTTCTACCCTGTCCTGCAGTAGTCGCTGTGAGTCAGAATGAGCTCGGTGGCAGCACACTGCGACTCTCAAGTTTTCAAAAATCCACCCACACCCAATACTGTGTGATCAATGCAGGCTCATGGGGACCAGGGGGTCTTGGCTGTAGTCTGTAAGGCAGTGAGGGCCAGGCTTTCTTCCCTAATGCTGCTGGGTGGGTGGATTCCAACTGGCAGCCTAAAGGTTAGTGGTTGAGCAAACACTGTTTGCACCAGCTGGGGTCCTCTGTAAGCACACACACACACACCCCCAGGGAAGAAGACCATGTGATTCCAAACTCGCCAGCCAGCATGCCACCTCCAGCTCTCCGGCCTGCCCAAGGCTCTGTCTCTAAGTTACAAAGCAAAGGAGAGGGCTCTTGCTTCCTGCCTCTGCTGCCCACTGCCTCTACTTTCTCCCCACTGGTGTTTGAACCACCTTGAGGTTGGTGGCCCAATGATTACTGGACAGAGTTACTAGGGCCCTGGCATGAGCATTGGTCATCTTAATGACTCAATCACTTGGCTGGGAAGTCCTGAGCAAGTGCTGGTGGGACGCTAGGACCTGGTCCGCCTCCCCGCCCCAAGCCCCACCGCGAAGGCGTGGTGACCCACTTCTCAGATCAGGAAACTGAGGCTGCAGGTGTAGGCAGTCAGAGGGCAAGAAGGTCAGCGCCAGACCTCGCAGCCCGGCCCTTCTCTCCCCGCTGTGCCCTGCAGCCACTCGGGTCCGCACCCCACTTCTGGTCAGCAGGGGGCCAGGTGGTCAGTTTTGGGGGAGGGTGGCAGGGGGCGGCAACCCACGACCAGAGACGGGGCAGGGAGTGATGGCTGCGTCCCCGCGCTGTGGACACTGCTCGGAGTGACCCCGCTTCCGCACCCGCGGCCGGGGCACTGGAGGGGTCACGGGTCCCGCCCTGGGGCTTCGGGGGAGCCGAGGAGTTCGGGGTGCAGCCCCGGGCCGGCCCACCCACCTGCGATCAGGTCGCGGCCGCTGCCGCCGCTTCCGAGCCCGCTCCGACCAGTCCCCCGCTGCCGCCTTCCGCTTCCCTGGTCCCTGCAGCAGCCGAGAGCGCCGCCTGGCAGCCCCCGGGGTCGCCCGCTCAGCCGCGGCCTCCATAACGCCGTCAGCCCCAGGCTACCGGGCCGTCCAATCGCCGAGCAAGGTCCGCCCCTGATGCCACCGCCAGCCAATGGGAACTGCGGAGCGCTGCTCCTTATCTCGGATTGGCTCGGGCTGGACTCCAGCTGCAGCTCTGGGCTCTTGCCCCCTGCGGCGGGGACTTTGTACCTCCGGAACAGGCGGGGAGGGGCGGGGCCGATGGTGGGCGGAGCCTCCAGTGAGGGGCGGGGCCTGCTCCTGGCTATCAGAAGCCACCTCTGCGGGATCCCCATCCCCTTCCCTCCCGCTGTTTTAGAAGGTCCCACAGAGCTTCCTCCAGTAGCATTTCCTAAAGAGGTCAAGATCTCCCCCTGAGGGGCCGGGAACCATCCCGGGGGGCGCTGCACACCTACACTTTAGTCCTGGAGGGTGGGCTAGAAGTAGTTTTTCATTGCCAGGGGGCGCTCAGTAATTTTTTTTTTTTAAATAAAGGGCAGGGGCCACAGAAGTTTGGGAGCCTACGAACAATTTCCCAAAGGCTGAAAGGCTTTTCCCATGCAATGAGAAAGGGGGTTTCTGCTCTCCAGAACAACCAAAAATCCAAACTCACCGCTCTCAAGTAGATTCTGAACCATCCGATCCCTCCCAGAGGCACAGTTAGGTGTAGAGAAGCACCACGTGAGCGAAGGAACCCCTGCAGGCTGCTAGCGTCTGCGGAGGAAAGATGTGGCAGTCCTGGGGGTGGACCGGACAGCCTGGGAAACACTCCCCACCCCCGGCAGTTCCACTCTGACCTGCAGGTGCCTGTAGGAAGGCACCGCCAAATCAGGCTTGGCTTGTGGCTTAGGTCCCAAGCACAATCCCTCTGCCCCTATACAGCACCATTTCCCCCAATTAAAACATAAAAACCATGCTCACACGGGTCTAGACAGGAACAAGAAAGAGTCTGAGGTTCATCCTGCAGGTTCACCTAGCGGGGAGCCAGGCAGGTGTCAGAGCCTGTTGAGATGAGTGAGACCCAAGAGAGATCCCCTTAGCGAGGAGGAGGAGAAGAGAATGCAGGTGAGATGAGGCAGGGCTGGGTTCTCCTCCAGGTGGAAGGAGGTCTCAGAAGCTCCTGAGCAGGACAGTTGCTGGTTTTTTGTATTTTTGTAGTTTTTCAGTATATGAAGCAGAGGAGGGGCAAATGTTTAGCCAGTAACGGGCAGTGTCATTCTGCGAGCAGGGAGGGGGGTTTGGAGGGAAATGGGGTGTAAATAATGAGTACAGGAGGCGGGGAGGGTATTCTAGAACTGACTGTGGTGAGGGATAGCCAACTCTTTAAATACGACAGAACTGTGGAAGTAGATGCTATGTGGATGCTATCTCAATAAACCCCTTGGCAACAGAGAAGTCACGTTAGGACAACCCTGAGAATGCCCGGCTTGGCTGTGGAAGCTTGACTTCTGGAGCTTAGAGGAAGACAGAGGGTCACCCTCCTTGCTTCTTGCCTGATTGGAAGAATAGCTCCATTATTATTTGTTCCCAATAGTCTGATTGGAAGCCTGGCTTGTTGGCGAGTCACCCTGCTTCTGTGTTCAGGTAGCCTTCTCTCCCTACAAGACAGAGGCAGCTCCAAAATGATGCGCGTCGGATGGTGTCTTTTCTCAGCCCAAAATCCCACAAACATTTCCCAGTTCCAGGAACGAGATTTAAATTCTTCTCATGGCTCTTAATAAACATGTGATCTGACCTTTAATAAAAAGACAGTTGAAATGGTTTTAAGTAAGCCCCCCACCCCCTTAAGAGACGGTGTCTCCCATCCTTTGCACAGGTGATCCAGAGGGACCGGTCCTTCTTGGTGGAGTGGAGGGTCCTGGGAAGAGAGGAGGGAACCCTGAGGACATGGATGGACACAGTCCCGACCACGATGGTCTCCCACATCGCAGCCCGTGGGGGGTCAGCGAGGAACAGGGCAGCCTCTTATTCTGTTTCACATGGGGTGGGTAAGAGTCCAAGCTGACTCGACAGCACTGAACCACCTCCACCGGGGCTGCCTGCGAGCCAAGGCTGACAGCACGGGGTCCATTGCCACACAATGAACCGGATGCGGGGGCAGACCTGTCCCTGTGTTTTGAATGCCCCCAAACCTGTGCTATGCATTAGTTGCACTTCTCCCTCTCCACCCCCGTTCCCCGGAGTTTCCAGGCCCCAAAAGTGTCTGGGGGAGTTGGGGTGGGGTGGAAAGGATGGGGCTTCTGGGCCGGGATGGAGTCCGCAGTCCAGGTGATGGAGGGGAGGCTGAGAGGTGAGAAGAAGCACAGAACCAGGAAAGCCAGTCTGAACATCTGGGTGCTGCAGGGCCAGATGGGGCCCACCTAGGCCCCCAGTTGGTCGCCTGCTGGCTCTGGAAGTTCCTGCCCAGGGTGGGGCACTGCAGCCAAGCCACTCTGAGTGGCTGCCTGTTGCTGCTGGTTTTGAACTTTATGAGCCCCAAGCTTCCATAAACTCCGAGGGTGGAGGCCTGGATGCGGCCAGAGGGTCAGGCAGGAGGCCAGGAGCCCAGCACTTGCAAACCCTCCTCGACCCCGCTTCCGGGGGCTCTAGGGCCTGGGCCGTATACAATGAGAGTAGGTGGCCCCATGCGGTCTGTATTAGTCTGGGTATTTTAGGGAAACAAATCCACAGAAACTCATGTATAA
>NW_022111358.1:48566978-48574989 GCF_000313985.2 Echinops telfairi | reverse complement strand
GCCAGGTTGGCACAATAAACTAACTAACTCAGGGTCTCAGGTGGCGCTTGGATCCCATGTGGCACTCAGACTGCCCCAGAGTGTCCCCTAAGCTGGCCGCTCTGCAAACACAGGTCCCCGGAGAAGGTGGCCATACCACACAATGGCCCCACCATGCTCGAGTGAACCCCGAGAACCTTGCCTGCTTGGTCTGCGTGGAACCAGGTCCTCCCACGCCTCTGCCTGCCCACAGCCTGGCAGCATGACAATAACAAACGCATGCGCACACGTGCAGCCACCGAGCAGAGTACAACTCCCGGGGACCTCCTGGGGCAGAGTAGCACTGTGCTTCATAGAGAGCCAAGCTTCGATTGTTTTGTTTTGTTTTGATTTTCAGAAGGAGGTCAGCAGGCGCACCACGGCCCTCTCTTTCTGGCCAAGGTGAAGTGTAGTTCTGAGGGGCAGTGTCAACAGCCTGTGGATACGGCTGTTTCTAGGGAGCCAGACAGACATTCAGGTCCCCCACTTCTCTATAACCCTCCACAGGGCCCCCTCTAGTCTAGAGCTGTCGGGAGGTGCAGGGTAGCTGCACCCCTTCCAGGAACTGCCAACAGCCAGGCCTTAGGGCCACAAAGTTGGTTCCCAGCTGTGGCCTGTCCACCACCCCTCAATGCCCTGTGGCCCCAGATCTCTCTGAAGGGTCAGGCTAAGCTGGTAGTCCCCACGCCTGCCACCGGGACCCAGGCCCTTCTGAGCCCCTAAGGCTCTAAAGAAACAAAATACAGGCTGCCCCACAGACTTTAAATTCCAAGTTAGCAATGAAGAGGGCATGCGTGTCCTAGAAAATCTATCCCTTGTTTCTTTAGAGTTCAAACGCAACCTGGTCGTGTATTTGTGAAGTCTGGCAGCTCTACCTGGGGGTCCACACCACAGACTTGCTGGGTCACCAAGTTGGGGGCTGCCGGCCTCCCATTACCTTCACCCCTCCTCCCGAGCCATGCCAGATAGGGGCTCAGATTTTCTCTGCCTAACCCCTGACGGCCACCACAGTACCACGAGTGTCCACCCACTCCCCGACGAAGATGGGCAGGGGAACGTCGTGGGGAACTGCTTCCAGAACCCAGTGGAGCACAGCAGAAGACAAGGCGAAGACCCTGAGCAAGGAGGCACTTGGAATACACCGTGGCCCCAACCATGGAGCGGGCTGGGGCTTCGGGGTGGCGCCAGACCAGGCAGAGCTCCACGCCTGTGTGCGTGTGTGGCGGGGGGGCGGGGGGGGGGGGGGGGGGGCGGGGGGCGGTTGAGTCAGCACCAGGTGGACGGAGGTAACCACAAAGCCCCACACAGGCCGGAAGAGGCAGGTGTGCTGTCGAGAACCTGGGCATGGTTTGCTCAGCTGATAGGCGGGTAAAGGTGGCTCCTTGTTTTAAGGGGAAGAGGTGGGACTTTTCCTGTTGACTCACCTACCTTTCTGGAATGTGGTGTTTCTTCCATGGTAACTCCTGCTAAGGCCTTTGCCCTGGAGGCCAGGGTAGTTTCCGAGACTGTAACTCTAGACGAGAGAAACAAATCCAGTGACACTCATCGATGTGTAAGGAAGAGCTTCATATCGAGCATTGTGTCTCAGGAAAACATCCCAGCCCAGTCCAAGTGACGACCATCAGTCCCTCTGCAGACTCACGCAGCCACATGCCGTGATGCAGAGTGCAGGAGGGTCACACGCCGGTGGGTGCAAAGTGGTGGTGGCTCCATCTCAGGGCTCTGGCAGGTCTCAGAGTGGCTTACCAGCAGGAAGGTAAAGGCAAAGAGAGGGTGGGGCAGAGGTTCCCAGGACCCTCCTTATGAGAAGGCCACGCCCACAAGGAGTTACCATCAGGCTGTGACCTGATTGACAGGCTAAACTCCACCCCAACACTGCTGTGTATCTTCAAGTTGACATGAGATTATGTAGCGACCACATGGGAATAGGGAGCCACATCTTTCTCCCTTAGAGGGCCTGGTGGTTTCGAACTGCTGACCTTGCAGTGAGCAGCCCAACGCATAACCACCACACCACCGGGGCTCCTCCTCAAACACATATAGTTGGCAAGTCGATGTGCAGCGGTGGTGTGAGTTCCCTGCTTTTTGCAGCCAACACCAACTTCCAGCGCCCACGCGCACCAGAGTAACGGCTCTGGAGGATCTTCCGTGGCCGATTTTTTGGAACTCAGTCTCCAGGCCTCTCCTCCTCTCCTCCGCTCCCTTTCACTCTTTCCCATGGGCTGAGGGCCAGTGTACAGATTAGATTGGTCGTCCATTCAGCAAGGCAGACTCGTGTTGGTTGTTGACATGGATTGCAAGTGATCTCCATGATGCACCTGGCCCGAGCCATGGCATCTTCCGGCTGGCTGTTGGAGAGGAAGTCCTAAGGAGAGTCAACACGTGTGAATGGCGGTGCTGATGACGACTACTGAAACTGCTCCAGACTGCTAGAAGAAGAAGCGCAAGGTCTTGGAAGTAATGAGGATGCTCCCTGGAGGCGAGGACGGAGAGACTCAGTCTTACAGACTGAGGACCTGTCATCAGGAGAGAACAGGCCCTGGAGAAGGACGTCACGCTGGGTCAAGTGGAGGGGCAGCGAGAGAGAGGACGGGCCTCCAGGAGACGCACTGGCACTGTGGCTGCAACAATGGGCTCCGTCGTGGGAAGAGTTGTGAGGATGAAGCAGGACCGGGAAGTGTGGTGGTTGTAGTGTAGTGTGGTGTGGTGGTGTGGTGTAGTGTTGTGGTGTTGTCTTATATTGTGTTGTGTTGTCGTGTGGTTGTGTCATGTTGTGTGGTGTTTTGCTGTGTTGTGGGTTGTGGTATAGTGTTGTGGTGTGTTGTTGTGTTGTGTTGTGGTGTGTTATAGTGGTGGTGGTTGGTGTGCTGTGGTATTGTCTTATGTTGTGCTGTTGTGTCATGTGGTGTGTTGTGGTGTGTTGTGTTGTGGTGGTGTGGTGTGTTGTGGTGGTGGTGTGGTGTGGTGTGGTGTGCTTGTGTTGTGTTGCATTGTGGAAAGGGCCTCTGCGGGTCAGAACTGACCCGATGGGACCTCACAACACCACCTAGCCAGAACACCCTTGTGGGACCCTTTCCATCAGAGCAGTCAGTACCCTGGCCGGGCACCACCTAGTTCTTCTGGTCTCAGGTTGGGAAGGCTGAGGTTCACTTGGGTGGTAACTGTTTCCAGGTGTCTCTGATCTTCTCCGTTCTTTGCTCTTTGGACAAGGAGAGACCTGTGACTGGACCTTCATGCAGACGTCTCTTTTGAAGGGCTCTGGGCAGACTCAAACTTCCGGCCTTCCCGTTAGCGGCCTGGTGGTAAACCGCTTGTACCCCAGGAGGCCTTTCTCTTGGGGCCAGGACTTCTTTTGTATTCAGGGTGTTTTCTGTTCCAAGATGGTCCCGTGGATGATCTTGCCCTGGAAAGACTTGCTCCTCTTGTTCATGCGGGCCGTCTCCGTGTCAGGCCATGAAGATGCCTCTCTGCATCCTCAGCCCAGAAAGGTGCGCTGGGCCTGCGCTCTGTTCTGCCTTCAACACCCACAATGCCCGGATGCCTTTGGGGCGGCCGGTCTTTAAGATTCCAACACTGTGTTTTGTTAGTGGCCCGTTCAGGATGTTGCTCTCTTCTTCTGGTCCAATTTCGATCATAGCTGTTTTCCCAAGAAAGGTGCCCATTTCACTGCGGTTTTCAAATGTGGGGATGAGCTCGTTTGCATGTATATTTTTAAGTCTGTTGGTGACGCTCTCTCTTTTATCAGCTCCCTTTTTTGTTCTTCTAAGAGTTTTCCCTAAAAACAAACAAACAAACAAAAAAGCCTATTTGGTCTTTTTTGGGGGGGAAAAATACAGGCTCTTGGTTTTAGTCTGTTTTCTGATCCATTAATTGCTGCTTTTATCTTTTTTGCACCTGTTTTCTTTGGCTCTAACTTGTTCTTTTTAAGGCTTCAAAGGCATGGAGCTTTGTGGGAAACTGACATGGAGGGAAAGATGACCAGGACAATTTTCCCTAACTTATCACAGAGGGAATCTGGAAAGCTAGTGTTGCACAGTAGGAAAGCCACCACTTTGGTAAGTTAGAGATAAAGTCCAAGTGCAGGATCCTGCTTTAAATCGCATTCCTTAGATTCTCCCTAACAGCTACGCTGCCTTAAAGTGAGCACATGGTTGATTCTGTCTCCTGATGGAAGTGGTTATCTCCTCCGGCCAAGGCACCCAGCCCCCCTCCTGCCTTCCCCCAGTGCAGGTATTAGGTTTCCTCACCTGTGAGCTCAGGGACCTTACTGTAGTTACCACCCACCTTGTGACACATGTAACTACTGAATATGTACATCTTATGGCTACCTATAAATATCCCAAGTTAATAAAGACGCACTTTCTCCTCCCTCTCCTCTCCCACCTACCTCCACATGGACCACCAAGAGGGGCTGTGGTGAGCATGGTACCACAAAATGTGTCTGACTCCCTTATTTTACTCTCTCTCCTAGCTCTCCTACCCTCGAGGACTTTGTTATGATCTTTATGTATTATAACCGTATGGTTGCGCCTAAGGACCCTGCAGTTGCTGGAGGCTGATTTCCTCTGACAGAGCTTGGTGGACTGGGGTGTGTTATTTACGCCTGTGTTCTCATATTGCCAGCAGGGGATTCGCTTCCCTCCGAGGATCAGCCTCACGCAGTCTCCCCACCCTCGAGCTCCCTCGGGTTGTGACGTGTAGAACTTGCGCTTTTCTGTAAGCGGCAATTTCGTTCTTCCTCGGATCCCTGGACCGTGACCCTCAAGCCCAGGCATCACATCTGCCAGGGGAGGCCAGCATGTGAAGGAGCCTGGTGGCTGTTAGGGGTTTCCCCAGGGCTAAGCCCTGATCTGCCTGTTAACCTCAGGGCTGGCCACTTGAACCCCAGGGTCCGAGGACGAAAGGCCTGGTGGTCTCATCCTGTGAGCATGGCAGTGCAGCACGCCCCTGCACAGGTTCCAGCAGAACTTCCAGACTCAGGTGCAGCGGGAAGGCAGCGGGCCCACGGAAACGCTATGGGTCGCAATGGCCTGATTCACAACGCGTCGTCGCAGAGGCAGCCAGGTCAGGGGCCTGCACGAACGGGACTAACAGCGGTAATAGCAATGAGCCTTCATAGTTTCAAACGGGCCGTCACCTTCGCTCTCCTGTCCTGGCAGGTTCCTCAGTTGACTGCCCTTCCCTTCATGGCTACCCACTGCTAACGAGTGCTGGAGCAGACACGGAGAGAGATGGGGATCAGTTTGTTGTGTTTCGTCTGGTGCTCCATCCACAGGCGAGGTCTTGGTTTGGGGTCATGCTTTCAGGGCAGCTTGGACTTCTTCCCTCGGCACCATCAGTTCTCACGCCTGTGTTGCCTCCTGACGTGGTTGGATGTCGACTAGTTCTTCCTGGCTCCGCCACTTCCTGGATCTTTCCATCTTCCTTTGATGTTTCCCGCATCGTTCAATATTTGGCTCTTGGAATCGTTCAACGGTGCAACTCCGGGTTTGGCGTTGTCTTATGTTCTTTCAGTTGAAGATACGCGGAGCCTCTTCTTCCTGTTGGGGTTTCTAACTCGAGGTCTTTGCACGTCGCATTATGATATTTGACTTTGTCTTTTCAGCTGCCCTTTGAAATGTTCTCTCCCGCTCTTTGACACCATCATTTCTTCCATGTGCCCAATTGAGTTACAGCCCACCTGACTTTAATGCATGGCTAATATTGTTAGAAGAAGGTAGTATACTTGTCTCTTGGGAATGGGAGTCATTCAAGGACTTACCAAACAGCTTCTTTTGCCGGGAGGATGCTCCGTCGGGCAGCATCCTAAGAACAACCAGGTTCTCTCTGTGTGTGGTCCACTTGTCTCTCCACATTGTCAACTGGAGCCGTGCGGTCACATCTGCCTCACTTCCTTGGTTACTGAGAGGTCCCGGGGAGACCTCTGATCCCTGGGGATCCCGAGGACAACAGAAGGAAACACCAGGTCCTGCTCCCGCCTCACCATAATTCTCTTGTCTGAGCCCCTTGGTTAGACTGTGTGGCAGTTACATCATCTACTGTCAACTTGAGGAGGGGGTGCAGTCTAGTCTGTCAATCAGGTCACAGCTTGATGACCTCATTTGGAGGCACTGAGGAGATAAATAGCTCACTGGAGGCCAGCTACACGCTCTCCCTGTGGGACATTCCTGTTGACAAGCCACATGGAGCTAAGCTGATGGAGCCAGAGCCCTGGAGCTGGAGGAGCCACGTGGAAACCCACGCCAGTGCTGAGATGCTTCCACCCCCACTGGGTCCACAAGACTTTCCACCCAGCGGCCTGTGATCGTCCTACATTTGGCGTCATTGCATGATCTGTGTGAGTCTAAAGAGGAATTTATAGACTGGTATCAGACTGGTGGACTCAATCTGGACTGGGCTGGGATGTGTTCTCAATGTGCAATTGTTCTTTGATATGAAGCTCTCTCTTATACTCATATGAACGTCTCTGACTTTGTCTCTCTAGTCAACCCGGACTAACACAGCCTGCCTTTATCGGAAAATCCAGCACACTTACAGAGAAGTACATGAAAGACAGAAATACAGAGGACTGCAGTTTATCACATCAGAAACACCCGGACCTTCCACCCTGAGCCTGCAGGCAAGACATAGAAAATGATCAGAAGCCCCACCCCCCACTTCCCTGCTCCTTCCTGAAAAAGCAGGTCGCCGTCATGACCTGACGTCCCACAGAACGAAGCACTGCTCAGCCTAGCAGCATCCCCACACTCGTTCTATGTCCCCGGGGTGCATCCGTCTTGTCGAGGGGCCTCCTCCTTGTCACTGATTACTTACCCAAGCAAGGTGTTCTCCTTGTGTGAGCCCCCCTTGGACTAGAGAAACATTCATAGACACTCGTGTGTGTGAGAGAGAACTTTGCCCAGCCCAGTCCGGATCAAGTCCATAAATCCGATATTAGGCCATGTGTCTGATGCCAGTCTATAAATTCCTCTCCAGACTCACACAACACATGCAATGACACTGAATGCGGGAAGATCCCAGGTCAGTGGGTGGAGAATCTTATGGATCCAGTGGTGGTGGAAGCATCTCAGTGCTGGCAGGAGCGTCCATGTGGCTCCTCCAGCTCCAGGGCTCTAGTGTAGCTCCATGTGTCTTGTCAGCAGGAATGTCTCGCAGGGAGTGGATCTGTGTCCTGCCTCATTCTGTCGCACCTCCAAATGAGGTCATCAAGCTGTGACCTCAGGTTAACCTCCATCCCTCCACTCTTAATCGTCTCAAGTTGGCACCAGATTATGTAACAACCACACACACCACCACCACCACCACCACCCCCCGGGACTAGTCTCTCTCCTACTTCTTACTGGCGTGGTGTGCACACACAGACAGACAAGGGTCAGTCCAGAAGCACTGCCACTCGGGGTCCAGTTCAGACATGCACGGGTTTCTTCCAAACATGGCATGGGCAGACAGATCCCTGCTATCTGTGGGTAGCTTCAGAAGAGGCCTCACAGTCACACGCCTGTCTTCGTCCCCGTGGGGAGGAGACGCGGTCAATAAAGTCCACGGAAAGCCATGGCCTCTGAGGACGATCTGCAGGGCCAGTTAACTTCAAGGTGGAGGGTCAGTCCAGCTGAGAAGCTATGGCGACTGTCTCCGGGAGCCCAAAGGGTCGTCTTGATAGATCTTCTCACGGGGACACAGGACATTCCGGGGGCTTGTTAGGAAACTTTGGGACAATGGAAAATGGCCTTGGTGAGGAAAGGCCAGGCAGCTTCCAGCAGGAACTGTTCCCCATCAGCACTAGGTGCCCACTGTTTCTCGGAGGGCGGTGGGCGAGGCTGGCCTGGGAGAACTTCCCTGGGACGCGTCCCCATCCCCTCTCCAGCCCTGAGCCTTGCCCTGCAGGCTTCTTTGTGCTTCCCAAACTCAAGGAAGATTTCCAAGGAGCAGGAGCTGAGTCCCCCAAGGGTCCCCGAACTGCCCTTCTGAAGTGGGGTGAAGCAAAGGGCACAGA
>NW_022111358.1:48563828-48565044 GCF_000313985.2 Echinops telfairi | reverse complement strand
CCCAGAAAGCCTCCTTCCCCTTATCAGCACGTACGTCCTTGACTCGAGCCCTATAGATGTCCCACTGCCTCACTGCCAGGCGCGACTTCCCTGACCTAACTCGTTGGGTCCCAGAACCTGCCCGGGAGCTCAAGATGTTCCCGTCCCTTTCTCTTGTCTCCCTTCCCTCCCGGGAGTTCTTTCCCTCAATAAAATCTTTCTCAACTTCACATTCCTGGCTGAATTCTAGCTCTGCTCTGCGCCTCCGTTTTCCACCTCTCACAGCCAGAGCGCATCTTAGAGGCCAGGATGGCCAGATTGTGTCTCACGTCCTTTGGACCTGTCCCCAGGAGAGACCAGCCCCTGGAGGAGGACATGCTGCTCGGTAGAGTGGAGGGGCGGTGAGGAAGAGGAAGGCCCTGGGACATAGGAGCAATTGTGTGGACGGTGCGGGACCAGCGGCATGTCATTGTGTGGGCCAACCATGTTTCTGTGAGTCAGAACTGACCCCACAGCACTCACAACAACTGACAACCACAAGCTGCTTGTCCTTCCCCCAACCCCAATCCTTGCTACCTTCTCCTTCCTGTTGGTGGACCCTGGTTGCTGCCAGACCCCTGGGGATGCATCCACCACCATTGGACCCACAAGACTTTGCACCCACCAGCGGGTGATCGTCCTGCATGCTGCATCATTGCATGTGGCTGCATGAGTGTGAAGAGGGACTATGGACTAGCATCGGACTGATGGCCTTGATCTGGACCGGGCTGGGATGTTAACTCCATATGCAATTGCTCTTTGGTAGAAAGCGCTCTTGACGCACATGAGGGTCCCTGGATCTGTTTCTCTAGTCAACCCGGCCGAACATACACAGTATACGAATTTCTAATCGTACTTGTAAGTGTCTCTAAGTGTCTAAGTTATCAAGTGCCAATGGGACAGAAACGCCGCAAGTGCGTACCCCTAACACACAGGAAGTAGTTTTTCCACGGTTGACCTTTCTCACCCTGCTGTTGGGAGGTGCCAGGGAGTCAGCTCGGACTCTCAGCAGTCCGACGTCTCAGAGCAGGAACCCTGCCCGGTCCTGCGCCATCCTCCCAACTGCTGCTCGTTTGAGCCTTTTGCAGCAGCCGCGTGTCAGTCCATCTCGTTGAAGGTCTTCCTCCCTCCCACAGGCCTCTGTCTGACCCTGATGTTGTCCTCTTCTGGGGACTGGTCTCCAAACACATGAAACAGC
>NW_022111358.1:48561460-48562331 GCF_000313985.2 Echinops telfairi | reverse complement strand
TGGTTACGAGTTGGGGCGCGATCCGCAGGGTCGGCAGTTCAAAACCACCAGCTGATCCTCGGACAAAACATGGGGCTTTCTATTCCCATAAGTAGCTGCAGTTTCAGAATCCCACGGGGGCAGTTCTGCCCGGTCCTCGAAGGTCCCTGTGAGACAGCATCCCCTCGAGGGCAGTGAGGTTAGCTGTTTCTGCAAATCTCAGATTGACCCCAGACACACCCTGCATCAGTCCTGATTCTGAAATGTAACCGATGCAACCCGTCGCCGGGGCCAAGAGAACCGCAGTGTGGAAGTTCAGATTCACGATCCGGGTCTGGAGGAGGAGAGGAGGGTGGCGTTCCCTGTTGACACTACGTTAAGTGGCAATTCCTTGTCCTCACTTGGCCATTTACATCCCAAGGAAAGCATGCTACTTACTGTCTTCCACCTAAGGAAGGGGCTGGCCCCTGGGGCCAGCTGAGGTCACCGTGCCTTTCCAACCCCTAGTCCAGCTGGCTAGGGACTTTAGAAAGCATCATCCTCAATCGGCCGCTCCTTCAAAAATGTTTCCCTTGGCACCTGAGTCAGCCTTCTGCACTTGAGTGATCTCATCGATTGGCCAATTCCAAAGGGCTTGCTCAGGAATGCTCTTGGAAGAACTAACCCTGACCCTCCCATCCCATCTCACTGGCCTCAGACTCCTGGCCCCATCCTCAGCCAAGCTCAGGATGATGAAATCCACTCTGAGAGCCCCTCCCTCAGCGGCTCCAAGCCTTCCCGACCCTACTCAGGAAAGGTCAGCGCACCTGGTTTTGTTTGTTTGTTTTGTTTGATTGTTTGTTTGTTGGGGGAATTGGATATGTGTGTATTTATATATACATCTGAGTTAGTT
>NW_022111358.1:48556544-48559080 GCF_000313985.2 Echinops telfairi | reverse complement strand
CCTCTCGGTGGGTGAGGCCCTTAGCAGGCCAAGTGTTTTCATTCTGGTGATGTACAATGTATCTACTTCTTCCTTCTGCCGCCTTGTCTTTGGTCTTATCTCTAAGACCCAATCCTCGGGGCCTAAAGCTCGATGCTTTCTTTCCCAGGTGCTTTATGGGTGTAGCTCTTATATTGAAGGCTCTGCTCCATTGTGAGTACATTTCTCTATATGGCGTGAGGTAGGGATTCAACTTTATTCTGTTGCATGCAGAGAACTCTAATGGGCTGCTTTCTCCTGTTCTTCCGCCTGTCTGTAACCTAGCGTATTTTTCGTGATCTGGGCAGTGCCCTCTCATTGGATCCCAGTGAAGCCAGCTTGCCATTGTGTTCCCAATGTGAACGCTCGAGGGGATGCACACTTACCATCCCTTGCAGGGCGGCATCTGAGAGTGATGAGGTGCCTGGGGAGGACTCACAGCCCAGCCCCGCGCCAGGTGGCAAACCCCTGAGCAGTAGTCCTCAACCTTCTTCATGCAGCGACCCTTTCATACAGCCCCTCATGAGGTGGTGAACCCCCAACCATAAAAATTATTTTTGTTGCTACTCATCACTGCAAGTTTGCTACTGTTATGAATCGGGCAACCCCTGTGAAAGCGTCGTTCGACCCACAGGTTGTGAACCGCTATGAAGGGGCCCTTGTCTTCTTTAGCTGACTCACCTGGTTTTCATGAAAGTGCTAACGTTTGTGGTGCTGGTGCACCTACTGGGTTTCCCAGCCCTTTCTAGCTCGGGCAGTAGAGGGCAAGGGACCTTGAGTGGCAGGCGGACGCTGCCTGGGGAGGGAGGGAGATGGAGCAGATGCCTTTGACAGAAGCAGGAGCCACAGTTAAATTCTGGTCAAGTCCTCTGACAGGCAGCACCGTACCTTGTTGGCACTTCCACCCACCTCCATTGCCAAGTCCTGGATCTGGCACACGGCAGGTGCAGGGTGAATATTTGAACAAATGGGTGGAGACCTAAATGCCAACGTGAAGGGGCGAGGGTGGAGCATGCCCTGAGGGAGGGGCACCGGAAAGGACCATCTGCTATCGGTGAGCACCAGCCCCTCCCCCAGGGAGCCACCAGGCAGCTCTGGGGCAGCTGCTGCCCACCCATGCCAGCTGTCTGTCCTGAGGAGAACATAAACAGGGCACACCTGTATAAACCTGGCTCCCTCCTCCACAAGCCTTGGGGGCAACACTCGGGCCTGTCCCAGCTGCCTGGGAAGCAGTGTTCTAGAAAGCCCTGAGAGGGGAGGTGAGGGCATGCCCTCATGCCCATGGCTTGGCCCTGGACCAGAGCTGGGCATGACAGCCCTGCTCCCCCCATGGCCAGAGGTGAAGGAAGGAGGACACTGGAGGCCTGCTGGCACCCATGGGTGGGAGGTGGCATCTGCGCTGCCCACCGGCACTCAGACTGAGGGCCCTGGCCACCAAGCCCGCTGGCAGTGGGCACAGAGAAGACAAACCAGCATGAGTCCTTCATGGCTCTACTGGAGAGGAAGGTGAAGGCCAGGGAACTCGCACCTGGAGGCCATTGTGGTGGGCTGAATGGTGTCCCAGACCCTAGCCTCCGGGCCCCGAGGATGGGACCTGACTTGGAACTAGGGTATCTCTCTGCCTTGGTGACCGAGTGGAGCATCTCTTGTGCTGTCGGCCTGGACTGCCTGGCTAGGCCCTGGCTCTTGCCCTGGCATGCGAGAAATCGGCGGGCAGTTTCTACACCGAGGAGAGTCACCTGCAAAGGTGGAGAGGGGCTACACGCCAATGATGCCCAGGGCCACGGGAACGGGAAGGTGACCTGGAAGGAGCTCACCCACAGCTGGACCACATGGCCCGACCGGCCTCCCAACTGCGGGAGAGTCCATGTCCTGCATGTCCGGTCACCAGGCTTGTGATCATTTGTCACAACAGCCACAGGAAGCTCATCCTGTCTTCCCGGCCCCAAGCCAGGCCCAGGCCCGGGCACTGCCTTTCCCAGGATGCTGCATCCTGTTCCAGAGATGACCCCGTCCCTCCTGCCCACCCCTGAGACTCATCTGAGAACAGGGAGTCCATGTGTCCTGGAGCCCCGCAGTCTCTGGCTGCCCCGCCCACAGGAGGACAAGCAATTGGGCGCCAGTGTGCGCCTGCTGGGACTCAGGGCCCGGGGTGGCCGGCACCTCGGCAGGGGCTTCAGGAAAGTGCAGAGCTCCAGTTCAATAACCAAGCAGGCGAGGCTCTCTGCTGAGGAAGGCAATTCCAAGTTTAATGGTTTCTGACCAGCGCGCCCGCTGAGCACCCAGGAGGCACCTCCAGAGAAATGTGAGGGGGTGTGAGCCCTGTAGACTGGCCCATGGTGTGCAGGGAGGGCTGGGCTCCAGCAGGCAGTGCTAAGGGGACTGCCCAGATGGAGGAGATGGACACATTGGACATCCAGCTTGCCCGGCCCTGGCCCAGATGACGGCCATGGTGTCACAGAGAGAAAGGATAGTTGTCCTTAACACGCTCCCAAGAGGGGCCACGATCCAGAAACAG
>NW_022111358.1:48545666-48555982 GCF_000313985.2 Echinops telfairi | reverse complement strand
AACTAACCGTGACAGTGGCCTCCAAGCCAAAGCCTGGAGCCTTCCATGGCTGAGCAGCATGGGCTAGAACAGAAAGCTGATGGCGAGGGCAGGGGAGGGGGCAGGCATGGAGACCCTCCCTGGGGCCTGTGGACAGGTTTAGGAGCAGAGCAGACAGAGCCTGGTGGTCTTAACCTGCTACTGCTCCCATGTAGCCCCTGGACACACACCGTGTGCTGCTGAAGTCAGCTCCACCCGGAGGGGCCCTGGGAGACAGGCCTCTGGCACCTGTTTCTGAAAGCCTGGCCCTGAGAAGACCCCGCAGCCCCGAACCACGCTGACACACTTGAGTCTCCACTAGCCACCACCAGGGGCTGCACGGCCAGCACCCGGTGTGGGTCTCGGCGTTGCTTCTCGCGGGTGTTCCCGGTGCAACTGGGCAAGCATTGAACTGCTCACTGGGGGATGCCAGCTCGTAAAAGCCTGGTGGACCCCTGAGGAGTGCAGCCCCACCCTGATCCATGCAAGGTCATGGGGGATGGGGGGTGGAGTGGCTTCACCCCACCTGGTTTGACTTTTTCGGTTTCTCCGGGGACCCACCAGGAACCTGCTGCCTGGAGTAACCACACCTTGTTCACAGCCTGAAGTGAACGGAGGGGGCTTGACAGGCACCCCCTGAGGGCTGATGTCTGTGTCCCCCAACCCCCCTTGCTGTTGTGGCTCATAAAGCCCTGCTGTGGCAAAGGCATGGGGGGGGCACGGCCGAGCATGGCACTGCTCCAGCTGCCCCCAGGGAATTTGGATGTGGCCCACTGTGGTCTTCTGTGTCCCTGAGCTCTGCCCTCACTCCCACCTCACCACTGAATTTGATTCCACTGTGATCTCACTTCCCAGGCACCCCGTGCGACCCCCTGGAAACAGCCCTCCAGGGTGACTGGGTGGGAAGGTGGGCGTAGCAACGCCTGCCCTGTCTGCACACCATTTGTCCAAACCTTGAGAATTTGCTAATAACTTCCAGAAAAGGGAGTGAGCTGTTGCCCTGGTCCTGCCAAGACTTTTAGGGGTGGGGATGGAGGTCAGTTAAGGACATGCACGTAGAGTGGAGCGGAGGACTCCTCGGACCTCAGGGACCCAGGATGTCACCTGTCCTCGGGGCTCCGTGGGGTCCCCAGCCCGCAGGGTGCTTTCTGCCTGCCATCCTGCCGGGGGGCATCGCGCTCAACGCCAAAGCCAGCCAGGAAGCGGGGACGGGGCGCACGTTGGGAAGCGGGGCGCGGTGGGCTGCTAGGGGTCGGAGGTGTGCTTGACCAGGTAGCCGCTGAAGGTGACGTAGGTGTCAAACTCGTCACTGAAGATGGCGTTCTCCCGCTCGCCCTTGAAGAGGCGCACCCAGACCTCATCCTGTTCTCTCAGCTCCAGCATCAGGCTTTGGCTCTGCATGATACTGCGGTCGCTCACCTGCGCGTACAGGATCACCATCTCCTCCTCGTTGCGCATGATGTGCAGGTAGGTCTCCTTCTGGTTCCAGGTGTGCACGTTGAGGCTGAAGAAGTAGATGCCAGGCACGTAGCAGTAGAACTTGCCCGTGAACATGTTGAAGTGGCCGTAGAGGTTGACGAACTCCGTGTCGAAGACCACTGTCTGGTAGTAGTCGTTGCTGTGCAGTGGCTTCCTCCGGCCCACCGAGAAGGCCGCGTAGTGGGTCTTGCAGCGGTCCCCGGGTGCCCCCACTGAGCCCTTCTGCCCCTTGGGGCCCACGTGGCCCCGGGCGCCCACTGAGCCCGTTTTGCCGAACTTTCCCTGGAGGCCTCGGTCTCCTCGGTCACCCTTCTCGCCTGGAAGGGACAGGGGGACACAGAGGAGGTGAGGCGGACAGCTCGGGGATGGGGGGAGGGGGTCTCCCTACTCCGCTCACTACTCATGGCTTTATCCTCTGTGATGATCACGGCACAGTGACCTGCTGGTGGCACTGTGGTCAAAGCACTGCGCTGCTAAGGGAGAAGTCGGTGGTTCAAGCTCACCAACTGCTTCGAGGGAGAAAGGGGCGTCCGTCCGCCTGCTGCTGTCAAAATGACACCTTGGGACCCCTCTGGGGGTCTGAAGGGTGATTTATGGACTTATGGATGTGATCTGGACTGGGCTGGGATGTTTTCTTCATACACAATTGCTCTTTGATAGAAAGCTCTCTCTTACACATAGATGAGTACCCTGGGATTTGCTTCTCTAGTGCACCCGGACTCGCAGACTGCTCCCATGAAGCGTGAGAGCCTCAGAGACCCCCTGGGGTGGGTCTGCTCTATGGTCTGGGGTCACTGTGAATCAGACTCGATTGGAGGGCAGTGCTGTGGTTGGGGTCCCTCTCCCACCCCCTGGTGACCTATGTGTCCGCCTATCCTGGACACTCCCTGTCCCTGGAGTCCTACAGCATGTGTGCATGTGACTGATTCACATCACTCAGCATTAACCCTTTCCAGGTCCACTGCCATGGTAATGAGGACCTGGGATGCTGTTTCTTTAAGGCTGAGCAACACCCCCCCTTCAGCAGGTAGGGGCCACATGGACTGACACCCCATCCCCAGTCACGCTCAGGCTGGTGTGATCAGAGCTCCAGTGAACATGGGGGACCTGTGCCAGTCTGAGTTCTGGCTTGGAGTCTGGAGTCTGTACTCTGGGGTGGGGCAGCTGGGCCCCAGGAAGATCTTTGTTAACTCTCTGAGCAGTTCCCACTTCTGCACCCCCTAGTATCCCCCCACCCCCACCACCATCAGTCAAACCAGCGGGCCCCTCCAATCTCAAGGGGGTGCCTATGTCCATCCAAGCTCATCACCATTGGTTTTCCCCTTCCCAGAAGCCTTGGCAGAGGCCAGGAAACATGTGGGCCTGTCCAGAAGCAGCAGTGTCTGCAGCCAGGCCTGCCGCTGGCTCTGAACACGCAGGGAGCAGATGTGGGCATAGGAAACAGGGTACACCGGCCAGCCAGGCGGGCAGTGGCACTCGGGGGACCCCTGGGTTGTACCAAGTCTTGGGACTGGCGTGGGAATATGCTGGGGGTGAGCAGGCTCTGCAAAGCCCCCTCTCCTGTTTTGGGGGCTGCCGCCCCTTTTCATCCCCTCCCCCTGGATGCCCTCAGCAACTCAATTTCCTTCTCCTCCTCCTTCCCCCCCCTCTCCAGCTGACAGCTGGCTTCTGTGCTCCACCCCACCCCACCCCACCCCTGCCACCACCCCAGCACCAGGGAGCAATTCTCGGGTCCCAGTACTCTCCCTGGAATCACCCACCCCCTCCCCCGTTGGCCCTGCAGCAACTGACCTTTCAGGATGGTGATGTTGACCTGGGGCACTGGGATGGGCTGGTACATGGGGGTCACAGGGTCGCAGCAGCGGAAGCATCTAGAAGCAACGGGCTCCTCTGCCTGGTGGGGGCTGTGTTTCTCAGGCGTTTCGTCAGTCCTGAGTGGTTGAAGGCCTCATGGTCAACGCAGTGAACTCTCAGAGCCCAGACACCCCCCTTCTGTGTGCCCCTGCACACCAGATGGAAACCCAGCGGTCACCGATGAGGGCCGTGCGAGGGCCCCAGGGGGAACCCACGAGTCCAGGAGATCATTCAGGGTGCGGTGTATGCTACACCGCCATGTAAAGGCTGGCGGACCCGCCCAGCAGTGCCGAGCAAGAAAGGCCTGGCAGTCCACGTCCAGAAAGACGTCAGTGAAGGAAAAGCCCTGTGGGCCAGTCCCACCTGCACACAGGGTCCGCAGGGTGACAGAAACCACTGGACGGCAATAGGCCTGGATACTTTTTTATTTGTTTGCTGCCATTTGTTGCCACTGAGTCAATGTCTAAGGCTTGGACCTTTTGGAAGCAGATCCCCAGGCTTTGGTTCCAGTGTTGCCAACTTGCCTATTCCCTCCCAACCTCTTCTCCAACCCACCCACCCCTGCCCTAGCCAGGGACTTCGCTTCAGGAAAGTCCCTGGCTGGATACATAGAGCATTGTTTTGCTGGCCAGCCCAGTGGCTATCCATGATTCTAGGGAATATTCCTGAGCTGCTACTTTCTAAACTGGAGGTTCTGCTACAATGTTGCAGCTGTGGCGGGGCGGTGACAGCTCCATAGCCCCACCGTGTGGTGTTTCTCTGAACTGCATCTGACTCCCTGGCCAAGCCCCAGGGTCAAGGCCCACAGATTTCTTCTCCTGTTACCTGTGTGTTCCGCTGTCTCACTGTGATCCCACGCTGGCCTCCCTCGGCCACTTCCTCCCTGAGTCTGCTACATCCCTCCCTGCTGCTCCCTCCCCCTCCAAAGGCTGTCCTGCGGGGAAGGCTGCCCCTTGGTTGTCTCCTGGTGGGTGATTCTCAGATAGGTGTGTGCCTGCTATGTCATTGCCCCCTGACAGACCCCTCTGTTGTTGGGCTGACAGGGAAGCCATGGGTGGGGGTGAGTTCAGTTCCCCACCTGAAGGGTGACTGAGGGCCGGAGTCTTGGGGATCCCACCAGGCTCTAACTGATGGGTAAGCCTGGTTGATTTTATGATCTCAAGTTCTGGACTGCATTTCCCCCCACTCTCCCCAGGACCCTGTAATGGGATCCCTTTCAGGGCAGCTGGTCATGGTAGCCAGGCACCATGGGCACCATCTAGTTCCTCTGGTCTCAAGGTCCCAGAGACGGATTCCAAGGGATACGGCAGGACTGGAGGGCAGTCAGAAAGGCTGGGCTGGGGGCTGGTTTGTTGTGAGAAATTGCCTGGGGGCCGGGGTAGGGGGTGGGAGAGGGAGTCTCACCAGACAGTCCCCCTGGGGTCTGATTGTGGCTGGGTTCCCATGCTCAGATCCAGAAAGGCCCCTCAGAGCTCCCCCACAGCCCCTGGGGGCAGCCAGGCCCTCTGACCCTGTGTCCACAGTCCTTACCTCTCATTGTGGTCCTGAGGGGGCAGTGTCTCCTTGGTCCCCTTCACCTTGGCATATCCTGGGGTCACCTCATGTTCCTGCGACCTCTGCTGGCCATGGGACACTCGGCCCAGCACCGTGGCCCAGGTAAAAATCAGCAGCAGACAGCAGCCCTGCAGGGGGCCCAGGGCACAGGAGGCCATCTTCCCACTGAGGCCTGATGGGAGAGGGACACCAGAGGTGTGGGTGGGGGGAAGAGGTGAGGGAGGGGTTACCCAGAGAAGCAGTGAAACCAGGGTGCTTTCCTAGACCAGTGAGGACCACGAGATGCTGCAACCACAGCTCCTTCTTGGCCGCCACCACCCCTCCTCTCGGGGCTGCACACCAGCCCCATGCACACCCACCCAGGCACACACTCAAGCGCACGCTCAGACGCCCACTCCCATGCCTTTTCCCACACACACATAGCAGCGCACACTTTCACACGCACATGCCCATACTCACACTTACGCGTGTGCACATCAGACACTCACACAGGTCCAGGGGTGTGAGGCATAATTCTCTCAGCATCTTGACTTCGGGGCTCAGCTGCACCAGGATGTCGTTTCTACAGATGGCTGAGCCCACTCCCCGACTCCCGGCCCCTCCCCAGCCCCCTTCCAGGAGTTGGAGCCATGGGGGTCTGCAAGGCTTCTGGAGGGGCAGGGACAGCCCTCCCCAGCCCCCTTCCAGGAGTTGGAGCCATGGGGGACTGCAGGGCTTCTGGAGGGGAGGGGACAGGTGGAGAGGGTGGCCCCAGGCTTGCAGGTGGCGGGGAACTGGCCCAGGTGGTGTTGGCCAGCTTGGACTTGATCTGCCCCAGGTGACAGCCTGATGAGGTGACTGCCCCCGCCCCCCAGGCTGCCCACCCCGAGCAGCCTGGCAAGTGTGTCTTCACTGCCTTGAGCTGCCCCGCAGGCCGCTCCTCCGTCTCCTGGCTGCTCCAGGCCATGGGGCGGTGGGGGCTGGGGGTGGGGCAGGGCTGCGGCTTTGACTACTCTGAGACCATATCCTCTGGGTTCCTAGGGAGGGCCTGCCTCCCTTGTCAGCCTGGCAGGACGGCTCACCCTGTCACCAGCACACACACCCTGCCCTCCCACCCCCACCCGACACACATACAGGCCACCCGGGCAGTCAGGTGTCCCTGAGGATCCCAACCCCCCAGCCTGGGCAGGGCCTCGAGGGCCCAGCTCTCCACAATGCCCTGGTTGCTGCCACCCTGGGGCCTAGACCTCCCTGTGAACACAGAAGCTCCTGAGCCAGCCCCACTCACGGTGGCCCCACGTGCCCCACACGGTTGTCACCGGCTTAGTGTTTAGGAGGTAGATCACCAGGCCTTTCTTCCTGGTGCCTCTGAGCGGACCCTTCCTGGTGCCTCTGAGCGGACCCTTCCCAGTAGCAGCCAAGGATATTGACAGCTTACACTACCCGGGCATTCCGGTCACGGTGGCCCTCCCACACACACTGCCCCCCAAAGTAACCTGGTTAACAGGAATCACTGGCGGGTAAGCATCAGGCTGCTAACCTCCAGACAGGTGGTTCAAACCCACCAGCTGCTCCTCGGGAGACAAATGAGACTGCCTGCTTCTGAAAGGCTGACCGCCTGGGGACCCCCTGGGCAGTGCTGCTCTGTCCTGGAAGAAAACTCACTGCCGTCGCGTCGATACCGACTCATAGAGGCCCGTGAGTTTCCGAGACTCTCGCTCTTTGTGGAAATAGACCAAACGCCTCGGCTTTCTTCCTCAAAGGGGCTGGTGATTCCGAACTGCTGACCTTGTGGTGAGCAGCCCAACCTGGGGGTTAGTCACCCCGAGGCCGCCGGGCTCCTTCCTCTGTCCTGTGGGGATCAACGGTGAGTCGGGATCGCCTAAAAAAGGCCACGGGTTTTGTTTTGTTCGCTTTACGGGAATCCACTCACATGCATGTGAGCTATGACAACGCAGCGCGCACGGAAAACCGAGGCTGAGAGGAATAGTTGTTAGTTTGTTTTAGTGAACTGCCCCCCAGGAAGTGCCCTACTGCTGGGGACCACGCAGAAAACAGAGTGAAACTGTCCTGACCCGCACTGCCCGTGGGTCCGTGTTGGCATCCACAGTGGTTTTGTTGGCAGATTGTCGTAAAGAGACCTCCGGGCCTTTCTTCCTAGCCCCTCTCAGACTGGATGCTCCACTGAAGCCCGTTCAGCCACCTAGCAACACGCCAGCCTCCACTGGGGAAGAATCGAACCCCGGCCTCCCACACGGAGGCAAAGAGCCCACCACTCAGCCACTGTGACCTCCCTGGCTGCCTGAGTGCCTCTGAACACCCGCTTTTCAAGGGGCAGGGGGTGGATTTGAACCCAGACAGATGGGCCTCAGAAGGCATCCCCGTCCTACCCTGATGTTGGCAGGCGTGCCTGCTGGACCCCCAAGCCCTCATCCACGCCGGCCCACAGACCACACATCGGAGACCACACAGGCCCCAGCAGCCTCTTCCAGTGCACGGACGTCTCTATTTCTGTGTTTCCTCTGTTTCCTCGGCGCCTTCATAATTACTGCTTTTTCCCCCTCCCTCCTTGTCAATGCCAAGCTTGCGTCGGTCAAAAGGAAGAGAGCGATTCCATTCCTGAAACGCCCCTCCCTCTGCGTCCAGAGGAATCAGTGTAGCCATTCGGGGGAAGGAGGAAAGCACAGGGTCCCCTGGGAAGAAGAAGGGACAGGCTTGCGCTAGCCACGGCCTCTCAGCCTGGGCCCTGGGGACACTTGGGACACTTGGGGGTGTCCTGTGCACCCCAGGGTCTTAGCAGCAGCCCCGGCTGCCGCTGGCTGGATGCCAGCAGTGCACACAGACCCCCCCAGTGGTGACCAACAAAACTGTCCCCAGACTTTGCCTGTGTGCTGTGGGAGCCAGCCAGCTTCCCTCCACATGCTGATGTGTCTCAGGGCTTCCCAAAGGGCCTCATGGTGCAGCGCTCAGTTGCTCGGTGAAAGGTGACGATTGGAGCTCCTCAGGGGCCCCCCAGGAGAAAGATGAGGCCACCTGCTTCCATAAAGATGGACAGCAGCCTCAGAACACCCACCCCCACCCCCACCCACCCCCGGGCAGTTCCACAATGTCCCACAGGGCAGGGCAGGCAGGGTGGGGACCAACGACATTGGACAGTGAGGCAGTTGCTGCTCTTGTTGTTAGTGTGCCCCAAGTGGGCCCCCACTCTCAGCAACCCCAGGCCCAACTGCCATGAGACCCACAGGGTCTTCACTGACTTTGTTTGAAGTGTGGATCACCAGCTCTTTCTTCCTAGTCTTTCCTAGTCTGTAAGACCAGCGGAGACCCCTTCAGCAGCCCAGACACACACAAGCCTCCCCTGGCAGGTGGGTGGGGGGTTGCACGGGCGGTGCCCTGGCTGGGACCTGAACCAGGTCTCCCGCATGGATGTGAGAACATGGCCACTGCTCTCCCAGTTGGATGAGGCGTGATGACACCAGTGGGGAAGGGCAAGGGGCAGGGCAGACGGACAGCAGGCAGAGCGAGGGTGCTCAATGGTGCCGCTGGGTCTCTGGCTGGGCTCCTCCCTGGAGCCGGAGCCAACCCTGACTGAAACCGCTCCCTCTTTGAAAATGTTTGTGGAAGCGTTTTCACCAGGTCAGCGTGGTTTGGGCGCTGGGATGATTTTAGCCACTCTGGGGCCCAAACAGTATTTCCCAGCATCTAATCCTACTTGGCCCTCGGTCAGGTTTAGCTGTTTGCAGGGAAATGAAGTCTCCAGTGGGGGAAGGGGGACACGCGCCAGTCAGACTGCTCAGAGGAGGCAGCTACCCACAGCAAAACAATGTGCAGAGGAGGGGACCTGGGGACAGCTTGGCCCTCAGGGCTGGACCCCCCCAGACTGGTCCTCGGGGCTGCAGTGCAGTTAAGGCACCGACAGCCAGTCCAGACTGGACTCAGTTCTGAGCTTGCTTTTCCCAAACTCTGAGAAAGTCCTAGACTACCATCACCACCCCCAGGTCCCTGTAGACCCCTCTTCGGCACCCTCCTTGGCAGGAGGTGGGAGGCAGGGGCGGGAATGGCCATCGCAGGACTTGCAGGAGGTGGGGGAATGGACAACACCTCTTCGGTCATCGCGGTTTTTGTTTTTTCAAAAGGCCCTGATGCACGAGTGCATATGTGCGTGCGAATACGCTGTGTGTCCAGGTGCCTGCATGGGTATACCATATAACGTGCCACTGGTTACAATGTAGAATTCAGTGGCATTAAGTACATCCATCCGATCTTACAGCCGTCACCACCATCTCTGTTCCCAGGACGTTCTGGAAACCCCAAACAGGCATGTGAACCACCCTGGACCAGCGCTGAATTGTCTCTCCGGGTCGGTAACCTGCATGCGGCTCACAAGCCCTAGGCCACTCTTCCAGTGGGTGCATGTGGCTTTGAAGTCAAACAGACAAGTTTAAAAGGACATCATTCAGAGAATGGTCGTTTCATTTGTTTGTAAAAAATATATCGATGGCTTTTTAAATATTTGTGAGGGACAGGATTGGCTCTTGTGTCTCAGGAGTTTGCCGACGACCCCTGGGCTAACCCACTAGCCATCTAACCCATGTGCCCTCCGGTGGGTAGTCTGTGGCTAACTTTTCAGAAAAGGGTTGCCAGGCCTTTCTTTGGAGGCACCCCTGGGTAGACTCAACAGCCAAGCTCTCAGAGTGCAGCCAAGCCCATCCACCTTTCACTCCACTGGGGCCTCCTAGCGCATCGTTTCGGGAGGCCATCTTCCAGCACAAGTGCAGGGGTCCTCAGCATGTTCTTAAGCATCTTCATCTTTTAGTGCAGGAACAACTGAGAATGGCACAGTGCTTCCTTCCGTGGTTGCATACAAATGCCACGGCCCCGGGGCCTCTGCTTGCCAGGCCTGTGCTGTGAGTCCCCGGCACATGGGGACCATGTGTTGGAGATGCTTGTTTGGATGCCCGGCCGGCCCGGGGCCATCTGACAGCCGCATTCTGTAAAGCGGGCTTCCACTGGGCTGCGGCAGCCCCCTCCCCCCATCCCACCCACGCTGCTGTCCCCAGTGAGTGAGACCGCCCGGAACCCCTTTGAGACGGTAGGCGCCTGGGCGACAGGCCACCCTGCACTTCAGGAAGTCTCTCTGGCTGGACACCAGGGTGGCGCACACTCCTGCCAGGGCCGGCAGAACGTGAGTCCAGCGGGGCCAGACGCTGCCCAGCGTAGCGAGCGCCTGGGTGACCTGCTAGGCCTCGGCCGTCCAGCGCGGCGGCCACCAGCCGCTTGGGGCAGGTTCGATGTGAATGGAGGAAAGGCACTTGACGTTGAAACGCGGCGGCACCAGACACCTGTCAAGCGGCTGCCATATTGGATCGACCAGGACAACGTCGACCTTGTCAAGAGTCCTCAAGTCTTTGCTCTCCAGGACCCGCCCTCTC
>NW_022111358.1:48533552-48545199 GCF_000313985.2 Echinops telfairi | reverse complement strand
AGGAACCGCCCCCTCTCTAGGAGCTGTCTCCCTAGGACACGCCCTCAAGGACACGCCCCATTTCTCAGAGCCTAAGGGGCCAGTCTTCCTTGTGTCCCTGAATCACGCCCCCCCTCACCCGTTTACCCGTGTCTGCAGCTTTCCAGGGACTGTACCCAGACCTCCATCCACCCAAGAGCTCATGGCTGCATTGAAGTGCCCCCTCTACACACACCAATCATGGCCACCCTCCATTACAGACCAGAGCTCTCGCCTGACGTCAGGCTGGTAGCTGCTCTGCTGAGACGGTCAGCCCTCTCACAGCACCACAGGGGGTCTCCTGGGCCCAGTACCAGGGCACTAAGCCCTGAGGACCATGGGAGCTTCCAGGGAGACCCCTGCCAACAACCTCCACCCCTCCACCCCAGGGACCACCCATCACAGTAGCCGCCCATTCAGCCAAGGCTGCTCTCCACGGCCAGAGGGTCACGTCCAGAGCATGGGTGCTGTTGGCTCAACCTCTCCCAGAAACCCATTCGGAATCTGATGTTTCTTCTGCAGAACCGGGCAGCAGCAGCTCTGGTCTGCTCACTGCAAGGCCAGCAGTTCGAAACCAGCCGTTCCTCAAAGGATGGAGCTGCGTTCCGGTCAAGAGTCACAGTCTCGGTCCTACCCTGGCCTATATATAGGGTAGCTGTGAGTAGACATCGGACGATGTCAGTGAGTTTGGGGTGTCTGGTTTTATTCTTATAATTGGGTGGAGGCGGGAGATGAAGAAAGGGCTGGCAGTCCACTCCCAGAGACAACCAGTGAAAACCCTGTGGGCGGCAGAATCTTCTTCAGAGCTGGCCTCTCTGACCTGGGATGCACCAGCAGGAGGGCCAGATGCCACAGGCAGATGTGGTATCTAGCAAAGGGAGACCCTCGGTGCGAAGGGCTGACACAGTGACGCCACCATGAGACTCAGATGCAGTGACAATGGGGCCAGTGGTTCAGGACCAAGCAGCATTGCCCTGAGTCACCACCAACTTGACCAACGGGAGGTAACCACATCATGGGGCACCTCCACACACAAGGCAGCAGCTATGGGAGGTAGGGACCCCGTCTGTTGGAGATGGGCCACGCCTTTTCCGAAGGCTAAGGGTGTCCTGACACTGCCTGCCCATTGCCAAGCAGCTGCTCCCTGTCCTGGGGAAGGAGGGTAATTTTGTATAGGGCTTTTCAGGTGCCAAAGACCACGGCCAGGCATGAGAATGGGCCTGGCCGAGGTGAGCTGCCGGGCAGCAGGCAAGCGTCTCTTCCGTGAGAACAACAGTGAAGAGACGTAAGTCCTGCAGCGTCCCCCACCCAACCCCCACCCGCCTCCATCCTCTCCCGGTCCAACACACCTGGGCCAAGAGGCTCACCTGGACCCGAGCTCAGGTCCAGTCCAGTTTTGGGCCCCGGGCTCTGCGAGCAGAAGCCCTGTGGGTCTGTCTTCAGGCATGGAGCCCACAGGGGCACCTGCCAGTCCAGCCTCAGGGCTTCAGCCTGCAAGCAGACAAAGGCTGCCTTCAGCAACTCCTGTCCTCAGATCACCTCCCAGCTGGAAGTGCTCGGCCACCGCCTGTCCGGCAGCCAGGCAGACTGAGAGAGAGGGCAGAGGCTCAAAACGGATGGCATGTGCCACGAGCCTGCTCGGCAGGTGGCCTGCCCCCACCTCCGGCAACTTTCCCGGCGCCCTCGGGGCCTGGCCACTTCCAAGGCCTGGGATTCTGTGGCCTGTGCCTCCTCCTACCCCCGCCCTTTGTGCAGGAGACAAATGTCTCTCGGCAGCTTTCCAAGGGCCTGGATGTCACCCTGGCCTGTTCTACGCGTCTCCTGAGGAAGCCTGGCCTAAGATGGCACTTCATCCCACACCAAAGGGCTTCTAGGTCAAGATCGTACTCGCCCACCCCAGCCCAACCAGGTTCCTAATTGCCGTAGAGCAGGGTGGGGAATGTCCGGCCCGAGGCCATACGCCATCAGTACCAGCCAACCCCCCCTCGCCTCACCAAAGAGAAGAAGGTCCAGCTTCCACATTCAAAGCACAAAACCCCGTCACTGCGGTCAAGTCCGTTCGACTCAAGGGGACCCAATAGGACAGGGTAGAACTGCCCTTGTGGGTGTCTGGGACTGTCGTGTTTAACTGGAGTAGAAAGCCTCCCTTGTCTTTCTCCCCGAGAATTGCTGGTGGTTGTGAACTGCTGACCCTGCGGTTCTAAGGTCAATGTGTAACCTCGATACCATGGGGGCGAGGTCATTAAATGTCTGACCAGTCTGGCCTGGGAATGTTCTAAAGATACAAATAGCCCTTGGCAGACAACACGTTCTCACCCGTGCCCTAGAGGGTCCAGCTCAATCCCTGCCACAGAGCCCACGCTGACTCAGAGCGACCCCCTGTGGGCTTCCGAGATTGTAACTGTTACTGCAGTAGGAAGCCCAGTGTTCCTCCTGTGGGGCTGCTGGTGGTTTTGAACTGCCGACCATACAGACTGCAGCCCAACGGGTGACCCCTACACCACCGAGGCTCCTGGCAAGAGAAGATCAGAAAAAAAAAATTTTTTTTTAAGGAAGACCCTCAACAAGGTGGGCTGAAACAAGGGGCTCAAACACAGCAACCCTGGTGGGGATGGTCAGGGCTGGGCAGTGGTCCATTCTATTGTCCACAAGGTGGCACCTAACAGGAAACAGGCGCTGTGCCCCTCTTACAGACGGCCACCAGACTCGCCACTGTGGGCTCCTCCTGCTGATAATTGGGTCTCCCACAGCAGAACCCTGAAACCCACGGGAGGAGGGATTGTGGCCTGAGGATTGGAGAGCGACCCAACCACCAGGACTCGAGAGAGCTACGCACGGCACGTTCCAAGCAGCCGGCTGGCCGCTATCTTTGCATGGGGCAGCCCTGTGTTTTGTTTTCTGTATGGGCAACAGACACGGTTGCTATGCAGCTTGTACGTGGCCAAAGCAGGTCCCAGGGCCCCACCCCTCTGACCACTTCCACAGGGTGTTAGAAGCCCCTCCGGCTCGGGAAGGGGCGAGTGGGGAGAGAGTGGAGGAGCGGGAGTGACCCAAGGCACCATGCAGTCTCCATGGAATTCTGAATCCTCCCTGGACCATCTGACCACCTTTCCCCAAACCTGGCTCTCGCTTGCCTTCAAGAGACCTGTAGTTTCCACCACTGGGGTTATAAGCTGCCTCCAGACCCAGCAGATACGTCCCGCTGGCAAGGTGACAGCGCCTTCCTGCAATGGGCTATGGCTTTTAAAATCACATTGTTGTCCAGGCTGGCAGATACATGAAGAAGTCTGAGTGTAGGCAACGGAGGGCTGGGGGTCACTGAGCTCTCAGGGGCTCACACTCTGTCTAAAGGCCCTATGGTTGCCTCACGCCCCCTTCCAAGTTGTGCGTCACCTTGTCTGGCCAGGATTCTCAGTGGCTCAACAGTCAGGCAATGATGTCATTTGGCCGTTATGTCATGATGCAGCCACCCCCATGATGGGGTCAGCCAGTGGGCTGTAAGGGAGTTCAGGTGGGCTGCATCAGCCTGGTTAGGCCCTAGCCCTGACTTGATGGTGGGCAAGTTTCCCTAGGGTGCAGGCTGCTCCAAAAGATAAAAGGAGAGAGTAGGGGGCAGAGATCAGAGGTGCCTCACAATCTCCAAGAGAACCTTCTAGATCCAGGGGAAGACTGATGCCCAAACACACGGACATCTCCAAGGGACAGCGGGCTCAGGGATGTTGGAAGGACACAGGGACCTTCCCCCTCCAGCTGGGACTCTGAATTCAACTTCCAGCCTCCTAACCTGTGAGAGAGTAATGTGCTTTTTAACACCATCTGTGGCGTTTCTGTGACGGTATACCAGAGAACCACGACAGGGGCTTAAATAAGTGGATGGGTGGGCGGATGGGTGGATAGATGGATGGATGAATGGGAAGGGTGGTGGGGGGATGGATGGGTGGATAGATGGAAGGGTGGCTAGGTGGGTGGGTGTGGCAGTTACATCATTTCCTGTCAACTTGAGCAAAGGGGTGGAATCTAGCTTTTCAAACCGGTCACAGCTTGATGACCTCATTTGGAGGCACAACAGAGTGAAATAGCTCACTGGAGGCCAGATGCAGTCTCTCCCTGCCTTCCCTTTCCTGCTGTTGAGACACTCGGCTGGAGGAGCAGATGCTTCCACCGCCGCTGGATCCACAAGACCTTCTATCCACTGGCCGTGATCTTCCTGCATCTGGCATCTTTGCATGTGCTGCGTGAGTCTCAAGAGGAATTTATGGACTAGTATCGGACATATGGGCTAATATCAGAATGGACTTGATCTGGACTGGGCTGGTATGTTTTCTTAATATACAATTGCTCTTTTATATGAAGCTCTTTCTTATACACATATGAGTGTATCTGAATTTGTTTCTCTAGTCAACCCATACTCTCACAGTGGAATGGGTGGATGAGTGGATGGATGAATGGATGGTTAGATGGTTGTTGGATGGATGGATGGATGGATGAGTGGGTGGGTGAGTGGATGGATGAGTAAATAAAAGGATGCATGGATGGGTGGACAGATGGATATGTGGGTAGATGGATGGATGGATGCATGACTAATATTTATTGGCATAAAACATGTTCATAAAACACAAAAACCAAACTCACTGCCGTTGAGTTGATGCCAAATCACAGCAACCCTACTGGGAAGGGTGGAACTGCCTCTGTGAGTTTCTGAGACTTGTAACACTTTGCAAGAGTAGAAAGTCCTGTCTTTCTCCCTGGTAACAGCTGGTGGTTTCAAACTGCTGACCTTACAGTTAGAAGCTCAACGTGTTACCACTACGCCACCAGGGCTCCTCACAAAACAGAGACATGAAAATGCAGCTTGAGAACGCATACCCACACCCAGAGGCAAAGCCTGGAGCCAGCCGCCTGGCTGCCAACAGCAGTCACCTCGGGATGATGAAAATACAGATGTTTGACTTTTCCTGGTTTGGCATCACTTTTATTTTTCCTTCACAGAGAGCACATTATTTTTCACTTAGGAGCATGACCAGCGGCCCCACCCTAGAGACTAAGGGAGTCCTGGGCTTGTCTGGGAACTGGATGCCTCACATCTAGAAAAATGGGGACACGCTGGGTGGCACAGTGGTGGGCCTGCAGCTCCCATGGACCCAGAAGGTTCCCACGGGTAACTTGACCTCGAGCCAAGGCTCCCTGCCCTCTCACACACCCACTCAACAAGCACCCACTGAGCTCCTCCTGCACACCAGGCAGGGTCCCTGGTGATGCAAGTGGCCTGTCCCTTAGCTGCTGGTGAGAGGTGAGAGGTTGGAGTCCGCCCAGAGGCAGGTGCCAAGGAAGAGAGGCCTGGTAATCGCCTTCTGAAAAATCAGCATTGAGAACCATCGGGAGCAGGACAGCGAGTCTGCGTATCCTACAGCCTCATCTGCCCTGAGACCGGAGGAAGTAGGTGGTGCCCGCAACCAGTACCGACTGCTCCGGGTCAGAACCACGGGAGGGGAGTCTGATAGAGAATAAGAGGGGGATGTGCAACAGAACTCAACTGCCTGAAAACACAAAACCTAAAACCACCACCCAGAAAGCAGACCCCAACCCGGCGCTGGCTGGACTGGAGGACGATTGCCCCAACGCCCTCTTCAGCCTGTTCATCTCAAGTGACACTGTCACTCGTAACAGCGGCATCGCAATCACTCAATCACAGAATCACATAATATCCCCTTTCGGGTCCTTCGAAAAATCTCCTGGTTGAGACTAAGCGGTCCCTCTGGCTTTAACACGCAGGTGGGCGTGCAAGGGAACCAGGGACCCCGGGATGGAGACACTGTTCTCAGCAGAGTGGGGGAAGAAAGGGGAGCAAGCCCTGTGGAGCACAGCTCCACGGAGACACGCAGACCATCACCCGTCGTGGGAGGCGCGCCAGCAACTGGCTAATGTGCCCGGCAGGGGGCTAGATTCTAGCAACATGGCAGGACAGGAAGGAGCTTCAGGCTTCCCCTGAGTGGCAGGACCCTAGCCATTGCTACGGATGCATGTGAGGCGGGGGAGGACAGGCTGTTGGGGAGCCCCTATCCCCCAAGGGGCCCTGAAGCCGAGCAGACCCAGCGAGGTGAGTGGGAGAGGATGCTTTCTCACAGCAGGTGTGTGCTGTCTCTCATGCAGGATGCTGCCAAGACACCCAGGAGTCAGGAGCAGAGCCAAGGCCTCCGGCCTCTTCACCCGGCTGCACCCATGTCATGGGGTGAACTGTGTCCCCAGAAACGCAAACGTGTGTGTCAACTGAGCTGAGCCCTGACAAGCCTCAACATACAACAAGGTCAGTGCCCCCCCCAGTGGACAGACACTTTTGGTGCAATTCCCATCAAGATTTTTTTCCCCCCAAATGTAGTAGAAAGGCAATGAGCGAAGCAACTCGGCAATTTTGCAAGGATGCGATTTGGCCGTTCCACAATGACATTGTCATTCTCCTCGATGGGATCGGTCATCAGCTGTAAGGGGGTCAAAGTGGGATGCAACACCCTTAGTCAGGTCACAGCCCTGACCCCATGTCAGGGAGTCCCCCCTGGGATGTGGCCTGCAGCACCTTGTATCTGACAAAAGTCAAAGGAGAGAGAATCGAATAGAGGGGGGCGAGGTGGTCCAGTACCACCAACAGATACCGGAAAAGAATACATCTGGGGGACTCAAGCTCCCGGTGTTGAGAACCTCCTAGACTAGGGAAGCCTGTTGGCCTCTGAGGAATGCTGGAACAGAGAGAGAAAGCCTTGCTCGAGAGCTGGTGCCCTAGCCTCCTAAACTGTGAGAAAGTAAGTTTCTGTTTCTGAAAGCCCTCCTTGTGGCACCTCTATGACAGCAGCGCTGGCGGTTGCTGTAACAGCTGGTGTGTGAGTCAGCGATGCCGTTGGGTGCAGCTCCGCTCCCATCACTGTGGGCACCTGATGCCGCATGCAAGGCTCTCAGGAGGTGCCCACTGTGCCGTCCGATCACAGGCACGGATGTGGGGTCAGGGGCACAGCCACTGGCCTCAGGTCCTAAGGTGAGAGCGTAGCCCCCAGGCAGACCCAGGTGAGGCTGTGAGGAAAGCACCTTCCTGTGGGACACACAGGCTCACTCTGCCCTTAGTACACTTGGGGCTGTGGGAAACAGCCCGTGGTGTTGGGGAACTAACTCCCCACTGTGTCACCCTCCCACGGCACGCAGTTATCATCCCCAAAACCTGAGAACTGTCTGTCTCTGTCGGCCCCAGGGGCATCCATGGGGAGCCCTGCTCCCAAGAGCTGTGCTCTGGTGACCACCCTGGACAGATTGCTCAGAGGCAGACAGCCAAGCCCCGCCCCCCGCTCTGGGCACACTGGTCAGACACACCCCTTCCCGGGCCCTTGCCTCCTGGAGGGGCATGGGAAGCGGGCAGCCTGGGGTGCATTCTGGAGCACTGTGGGTGGGCAGTTGAAGGGGGAGGGTGGGTGCCAAAGGGCTCCTCCCGCCTCCCCAGGCTGGCCCATGGGAGGGGCTAAGGGTTCCTCCTACCCAGCCCCCCAGGCCTGCCCTGTGGGAGGCATCTAGGGCTTCCCCCTTCTCGCCCCAGGTCTGCCCATGTGAGGGACGGAAGAAGCGCTGGTTTCCACATGTGAAACTCTGAGCCCATGCCCAGCCCAGGGACAGAGTGGTGGGAGACGGGACACAGCACTGTGCCTGTGTTTGCCACGACCTCGGGGGCCATCTGGGGTCAGGGGACAGGGTGGCCAGAGGGGAGTCAAACTGATGGGGCAGCCATTGAACTGACCTCCCACTGGCCTGCCTGAGAGGGCATCCTCCCTGCCCCCTCCACCTGGTCCCCCTGGGCCCCCTCTGCCTGGCCCCCCTGAGCCCCCTCTACCTGGCTCCTCTGTGTCCCCTCTGCCAGGCCCCTCTGTGTACACTCTATCTGACCACTCAGTCCAATCTACCTGACCCCTCTGAGTTCCCACCACCCAGCCCATGCCCCTCTACTCAGACTCTTCATGTCCCTTCCACTAGGCCCCTCTGTGTCCCCTCCCTGGACTCGGCCCCCCTCCCTCCCAGCAGTCCAGAGCCAAAGTCATATCCTCACAGACACCCCTGCAAGGGGTAGAGGTGGGTGGATGCCCTGTGTGTGGCAGACCCAGCAGCCTGCCGTCCCCCATCCCCCCACTTCCCCCCAACCCTCTTTCTCGATGAACCCCTGGGCAGGGTGTCTCAGGGAGAACTGGACTGGCACCTCAGAGGCCCGAGGCCCTGAACCTTGCAGGTCCCTCCTGACTCTCTGTTAGCGCACATCCGCCTGCAAACCCACCCCTGCTGGCAGCCTTCCCAGACAAGCTGCCCGGGGCGGGGGAGGGGCCAGACTGGCAACCAGATGTGTACAGCTGAAGGTGGGGAGCGAGGGGGTTGGGAATTTCATGGGGAGGCTCTGCTTGGGGCCAGCACAGAAGTGAGAACTGACCCCACCGCCCACCCATCTGTCTGCCTCCTGGCCAGCCCTCTCTTCCTCCTTCCCTCCCAACGGGAAGACAGTCAGCACAGGCCCTGCCCAGAGTTCAGGGGATCTGAGGAGGGTGTCCTGGGTCTGGGTCAGCCCCCTCTGGGGCTGAGGGTCTGTGCCCTCAGGCATGCCATGCAGGTGCCCCTAGGAGCGCAGAACTGACTCTGCCAAGACACAGAGCCTGGGGTGGACCCCAGGCCCTGGACATGGAGGAGGAAGCTGCCCGTGTGGAGGGAGGCTATGAAGGGCCTGTCCCAAATGGCCACCTAATGTGAGAAGCCGCTGGTGGGCGGTGCGGGTGGGGGGGGCGGGTATCACGCTCAGGAATCCCCTTAGAGGGGCCTGGCAGTCTGCTTAAACTGAGCCCTCTCCGCTCGACTGGGACACTCCCGGGCCACCATAAGACGGAGCAGATTTGCCATCGACTGGCTCACTGGCGACCACAAGGGCTCCCAGGTAGAAACAACAGCAAGGTCAGCAGCAGGCACCCTCCCAGCCAGCTGTGCTGCGGAGGAAAGGCCTGGCCGCTGCTGCCACACAGCTGGATGCCCAGGAAGCCCCGAGGCACCCCAGTTCAACCCCATCACACAGGAGGTCTTGCTGACACGGGGTTTCGGTTCCCTGGGGAGGGGGCGAGGAGAGGACTTCTCTCCTGTGGGGTCAGGGGTGGGTGAGTTCTCTCAGAAGGCCACTGTCTCCCTTTGCACTAATGGCAGGCAGGTTTCTGCTTGTAAAACAACAAACAAGCAAACACACTCAGTGTCCTCGAGTCCATGCTGAGCCACAGTGGCCCTGTAGGACAGGGTACAACTGTCCCTGTGACTCTTCGCAGGAGTGACTAACCTCATCTTTCTCCCTCAGATCGGCTAGTGGCTTTGAACTGCTGACCTGGCAGTTCATGGCCCAACACATGTAACTGCAAGGCCACCAGGGCTCCTCAGCTTGTAAAAGCAGGGGAAAAAAACGATAACCCTGGGCCTCTGTGGAGCCCCAGGGGGCAGTCACCCCCAAACTTAGCCCGGCCCTGCCCCATGGGGCAGGGAGATGGGTTGCTTCAGCAGGACCAGCAGAGCCCGCGCCAACAGCAGCATGCATGTCCACCTTCTGCCCCCCAGCCACCCTCAACCCTCCCTGGAGACCCTGGGTCTTGACTGCCCTGGGCCTCGTCCCATCCCCCAAATACAAGATAGCAATGGGGAGCCTCGGCCCAGGAGGACCCTCGGCAGCGGGCTGTGTTGCTGAAATGCTTTTCATCTGTTTGGATGGGTAAAGTTCAATGCCAGAATAGTTGGTTTATGAGTCATGCTAATTATAGCATGGCGGGGGTGGGGGGGCGCACCAGGAGGAAGAGCTGGAAAAAAAGCCTGTATGTTGTGCCGCTTGCTTCCGGAATGTGGAGGGGCTGAATCCCGCGAGGATCCCCCTGGGCTCCCGCAGCACCCACTGGCCCTCTGCAGCCACCCCAGTCCCCAGGGAGGAGGGAGTCTCACTGGCTGGGTGGGCAGTGCCAGGGACCTGGGCCTCTCTGACCCGCTTCCGGTGCACGGCTTTGACCTGGCTCAAGATGGAGTCCAAGGTTAGAGGGAGCTGGCTGTCCCACTGTCCGCTGGGGTTGGGAAGAGCTAGGCTCAGCCCAGCCTCAGCCTGAAAAGCTGTGCCACCTGGAGCAAGCGCTGTCTGGGCTGGGCAGGCATGCGCAGGAGCAGCTGCGAGCTCAGCCCAGGGTGGGGATGCCCGGTTGAGTCTTGGCTCCACCAGCAGCTCCTGCTAGCACTTCCTGCAAGTCTCCGGCTGCTCTGGGCTCGACCGCTGGGGACAGTTCCCTTAGGAGAAGCATTGAGAAGCAAAGTTTCCTCAGTGCAGGTACACTACAGAACCACATGGTGGGGGCACACATGTACAAGCATACATACACAAATGCACACACCCACAAATGTGTACATGACCCATACACATGCACACTCTCACATATACGCACACAACCACACACCTGCACACACTTACATATGCAGATCTATACACACATGCATTCAATCACACATATACCCACATGCACCTACACACAATTAAGCACACGTACACAATTACTCATGCATGCGCACACATACACGCACGCATATAACCACAGTACACACATGCATACTTGCATACACGTGCACACTCTCATACAAATGCACGCATACACACGCATACACTTACAGAACACACATGTTCACATGCCTGCACACATATACTCACTCACAAAGTGCACCAACGGGCCCTGGGAGCTGGGGGAGCTGCTGGGCTGGCCATGCAGACGTGCACAGTCACGTGCATCCCTCTGGGCCTGTGCATGTGGGCTGGCCCCTGCTGGGATGTCCGTCTCCCTGTGTTGTAAACAGCAGGGCTGAGTCGCTCCCCAGGGGATGCTGGGAAAGCACAGGTTCTCAGAATGCTTCTCTCTCCAAAGCTCTGGACCCCTGGTGGTGCAGTGGCTACGCATTGGGTGCTAACTGCAAGGTCAGTAGTTCAAAACCACCAGTTGCTCCCCGGAGAAAGGCAGTTGTTTTCGACTCCCGTGAAGAGTCGGAGTCTCGGAAACCCCAGTTCCACCTGTCCTACTGGGTCTCTATGAGTCAGCATCAACCGGGCAGTGAGGGCTTTCCTTGAAGCCAGGTGAGGTGAGGGCCACTTCAGGTGCAGGCCTGGAGCCACTCCTGAAGCCCCCAGAAGCACAGGGGTCAACAGCCACAGCCAGCTGCAAACCCAAAAGGCCTGAGCTTCAAGTCCACCGAGAGGTGTCTCAGGAGAAAGGCCTGGTGACCAACCTCTGAGCAACCAGCCCCCCCAAAGCCCTATGATTCTGCTGTCACAGGCCTGGGGGCACCTCCAGTCAGACTCCAGTCAGAATCCGCAGGTGACAGCTGTGCCTTACAGAGCCGGTGGGGGCGGGGCTCGCAGGATGGAGGAGGGGGAGAGGTCTGGGTCAGGGGGCAAAGCAGGGGACACGTGTGGTTCCATGCAGAAAGGCAAGGGCGCCCCAAAACTGGCCCACACCAGGTATCTAGAGAGCCTGGCCCCACCCCTAACCCCCTGGGAGGGGCATGGCTTTTTCCTGTCCTGTCCACCAGGAGCATCAAAGAGACAGCGGGGGAGGGGGGG
>NW_022111358.1:48530603-48532803 GCF_000313985.2 Echinops telfairi | reverse complement strand
TGGTTGCAGCTGGGAGCAGGCTGGAGTCCGGCTAAGGGCTGCTGCTTGGCGAGTTGGGGAGGAATGGGCTGGACAAGGAGCCCAGGAGATTCCCATAGGCGTCCCTGAAAGACCCAATCCACAGGGCGCTTCCCTCCAGCTGCACCCCACTCCGCCCCAGAGGGTCCTAGCCTGGTGGAGAGGAAGAAAGGCTGGGATCGACTTCCCCAAAGTTCTTCAAAAGCCTTTTGGAGCCCAGGGGAGATTCCATTACCTTTTAGATCCAAACTTTCTGAAGCCCCGCTCACCAGAGCCAATTCGAGGGTGAGCCCCTAAAGCAGGTGCAAGAGTGGGGGGGGTGTCTGTGTGCACTTGCATGTGTATGTTTGGGGAAGCCAGTCGAGGAGCTCTAGTGGTGTAGTGGGTTACGCAACTGTTCCCAAGGTCAGCTGTTCAAATCCACCAGCTGCTCTAGGGAGGAAGATGGCACTTTCTACTCTGGGAAAGGGTCATGGTCTCGGGCACCCAGAGGGGCAGCTCTACCCCGTCGTTAGGGTCGCTGTGAGCCTTGATCCACTCGATGTGGCGTGTTTCCGAGAGCCCAAGTCTTCATTACCTAACAAGAGCACGGTCAGCCAGAGGATAAGGACCCCTGGCTGGACACTTCAGATTCTTCAGAGCCAGACGGGGCCGTGGCCAGAGGAACGAGGAGTAGCTTGGGGACTTGAGCCTTTCTTGGGTCTCGATGGGGAAAATCAACGTTTTCTCAATTTTACACAGATGTTGTTTGTAAATAAGGCCCCTCCCCACCACATGGCTGCCCTGGGCTTGTCTGGAGCCACCCCTGGTCTGACCCTGTGTCCCCCCTCCACTGTGAGTCAGACAGCGTGTTCTGGAATCTTATCACAGGCCTGGAGAGGACGTGCTGGGAGGGCCTGGCAGAAGACTCAAACTGCTGGGAGGATCCGTTTTGTTCGCCTGGTCTTTGCCCTGATGCACCCCCTCCCCCCAGGCTCTCTCCACCCTGCTCCAGGCTCGGAGGTGGTAGCTGTGATGGGTCAGCCCTCCTCCCAGGGCTACATCCAGACAGCGGGTGTCCAGGTGCTGCTCCGGGATGCTGGGGGCAGAGCTAAGGCGCTGGGCTTCTCGAATCCTGCCCCTGACTTTCCTCCCCTCTGCCTCGTGCCACCCCTCTCCGGGAATGCCAAGTCCAACACGTGAGAAGGTCATCTCCACGGGCTCCGGTCAGTCCAGTTCACCGGGACATTGTGAAGGGCAGAATGAGACGGGGCAGTTTTGTTACAACCTCTGTATGCAGGGGCTTGTGCCCGTGGAGACCCCGAAGCCTTTACCCCATCCCTAAACTGTGCTTTGAGAAGGCAGCCCAGTGGTGTGTTGGTTACACACTGAACGGCTAACCTCCAGGTCGGCAGTTCAAGACCGCCAGCTGCTCCTCAGGAGACAGAAGAGGCTCTCTACTCCCTTAAGGAGTTACAGTCTCAGCGGACCCCTAGGGGCAGTCCTCCCCTGTCTATAGGTCACTCTGGCTTGGAATCCACTCAATGGCAGTGGGGTTTGGAGTTGATTATCTTCATCCACTGCCCATCCATGGGTAGGGTTTCTAAGACTGTAACTCTTTACAAGAGTGGAAAGTCTCACCTTTCTCCTGAGGAGCTGCTCGTGGTTCAGAACTGCTGGCCTTGTGGTCAGTAACCCAGCATGGAACCCACGACACCACCAGCAGGTACTCCTTTCTGGTCATCACACAGTGAGTGACAAGCTGGGCTGCTAACCACAAGGTCAGCAGTTTGAAACCCACCAGCCCCTCAGTCTGGGAAACCCACCGTGGCAGATCTACCCTGTCCTATAGAGTACTATGAGTTGCAATCAATTTGATGGCAGTGCGAGCTGGTTGCACTTTGGCCTACTGGTTACAAGGCTGGTGGTTCAAACCCACTAGCCACTCGGAGGGAGAAAGAAAAGTGTGCCCCCATTAAAAGAAGTTAGGGTCATTGAGTCAATCAAGGTCGGTGGTTCTAACCCACCAGCTGTTGCAGGGGAGAAAGATGAGGCTGTAAAATACCACAGCCTCAGAAGCCCACTCGTGGGCCACTGTGGGTCTGAATCCACTCGGTGGCAGTGGGCTCGGGTGGGTCCAGCCTCACGTCTCATCTTCCAGGCCTGCTTCAGACGACATCATTTTCTGACCCACAGGGTTTCC
>NW_022111358.1:48518311-48529672 GCF_000313985.2 Echinops telfairi | reverse complement strand
GCCCCCGGTGAGGGTAAGCCCGGCCCTCAGCTGAAGCTGCCCATGTGTGGATGCAGAGAGAAGAACAGTGCAGACCAGGGACAGGGGTTGGTCACCACGTGCCCAGAGGATACAGGAGGGGACAGCTCTCTGTGTCCTTGCCAGGCATGTCCTCAACTGGTCCCAGGGCCTGGGTCACTGGCCCAGTGCTATAACTCAGCAGTGGGCTCTCCAGGGATGACCTCATCCGGGTCTGTCACTGACCTCTCACCACTGAGCTGACCTGTCTCTTTGGGAAGTGCTGCCTCCACCTGGTCTGTCTCTACTCTGAGCCACATCGCAGCCCTCTCTCCAACTCCCTGCCATTGACCCTGTAGGACAGAGTAGAACTGCCCCTGTGGGTTTCCGAGACTGTAGCTCTTTACGGGAGTAGAAAGCCTCCTCTTTCTCCCAAGGAGCAGCTGGTGGTTTTGAACCGCTGACCTTGCAGTTAGCAGCCTGAGAAGTAACCACCACGTCATGACAGCTCCTTCCAGGGTCAGCTGGAGAGGCCTAAAGGAAGCGTTTGAAGGACTGGCGGAGACATCTAGTCAGCAGTGCGGTTGGAGAGCCTTGGGGTTTTGGGCTCGATCTGTCTTTTGGCCTACTCATCTAAGACTTGGCAGGACCCCCCCCTGCAGCTGGTGGCTTATCAATACAGGAAATCCCAAAGATAAGCTGGTCTTCCTTCTTGTAAATAACCCGAGGCCAAGTCACAGCCAGCGAAGACAAGACTCTACAGTCCGCTCACCCCTCCTGTGTCCTCAGGCAGCCTTCCTCCCAGCAAGGACCCTGGGAACAAACTCCCATGTGGCGGGGCACTGTCCCATGGAGCCCCCAGAGGCCTCCGCTGGGACTGTGTGACTGACATCCCCTCATGGGAGCCATGGCAAGCTTTCTCACTGTCCTGGATGGCGATGGGCTTGGATTGAAGCTTAATGTTTCTGAGAGGAGAGTGTCAGGCCTTTCCTCTGCAGAGCAGGGCTGTGTTCGACTTGCCCATTAGCAGAGGAGCACTTCATCCCTGCACCACCAGGGCACCGTGGCTTGCGGTAGTGTTGTTGTTATTGGGTGTCATAGAATCAGTCCCCCCACCCCCACGTACAGTGACCGTCTGTCCGGTGTGAGGAAACACCGCCCACCTGGCCCTGCACCATCCGCACCGTTGTTGCTGTGTCTGAGCCGTGGTTGCGGCCACTGTGTCCACCCATCTCCTTGAGGGCCTTCCTCTTTTTGACGCTGCCCTCCACTTGACCAAGCAGGATGACCTTTTCCAGGGACTGATTTCTCTTAATGACCCGTCCAAAGTCCATGAGATGAAGTTGCCCCACCGCACAGTCCCCACAGTCTGGCTGTGCTTCCTCTGAGACAGGTGGGTGTGTCCTGATAATACTCTCAGCCCCTTGCTGTAACAGGAGCGTTTAAGCCCCAGGGCCTCAGGGAACCTGGGATGCAGCTGACTCGCACTGTGCTCACCGCCTCACCTATGAAGAGGAGGGACCCACGGTCTCACACCTGGAGCACACAAGACCAGTTGTGTTCTGAAAAAGATGCACATGGCTGGGTCGGGCTGGGTCCTCTGGAGAAACAAAAACACACAGGCAGAGAGGAATGGACACCAAGAGTTCAACGCATGGAGCTGCCAACGCAGCGTGTCCAGTCCTAGTCTTACGGGTCAGATGTTCATCTGGAGGAGGTTTCTCCTAAACCACCCAAGATTCCCAGGAACACCACAGGCTGGTGGATGGATGAATCCCGTGACTGGAGAGGCAAATGAGCCCAAGGCCAGCAGGCTAGTGGACAGGTCAGACGGCAGGCCGTTGGTGACTCCCAGGGTCAGCAGGCCATATGGCAGGCCATGGGCTTAAGTCCAAAGAACCAGAGCTGAAGGAGCCGGCTGCAGGATCCAGACCCAGCGAGAAGCCAACAAGCTTTCCCACAGCATCTTCTTCTATAGGAAGCAGGCGACTCCCCCAAGGAAACCTTTCAATTGCATCAGGGCTGTAACCTGAGTCAGGGGGTGGCACTCCACCCTAGTCTTCTTTCAACTGGTTGGCTGCTCACAGCAGATCCCATCATGGAGTGGATCACATCACAGGGGATTTCTAGGCCTAACTGCCAAACCACTGAGGATCCAGGCCCAGCCCAGTAGGCACAAAACTCATCTATCACAATGGTGCTGAGAGCATCTTGTTCCAGAAGCAGATTTGGGGTGGCACCTCAGCACCGGGCACCACAGTGCTCGTGGCCTCTCCATCTTCAGACCACCCTTTTCAGTCAAATTAGAGTGTGCCCCACTTAGGGGAAACCTGCCTGCAGAGATGGCTGTCCTTGTGGGAAGTGTTAGACTGGGTGGACTAGAGAAACAAATTCATAGACACTGATATGCGTATAAGAAAGAGCTTTATATAAAAGAGTAATTGTACCTTCAGAAAACATCCCAGCCCAGTCCAGATCAAGTCCATACATCTGATACTAGCCCATATGTCCAATACTAATCTATAAAGTCCTCTTCAGACTCAGAAAACACATGCAATGACGCCGAATGCAGGAAGGTCACAGGCCAGTGGGTAGGAAGTCTTGCGGATCCAGTGGTGGTGGAAGCATCTCAATGCTGGCGGGGATCTCCATGTGGCTCCTCCAGATCATGGCACCAGTGTAGCTTCATGTGTCTTGTCAACGGAAATGTCTCCCAAGGAGTGAGCATGTGTCCCGCCTTCAGTGGAGCTATTCACCTCTTTAAGTGCCCGATGAGGTCATCAAACTGCGACCTGATTCACAGGCTAAACTCCACCCCTTCACGCTTAATCCTCTCCAATTGACAACAGAGTATGTAACCACCACATGGGAAACGGATCAGGAGCCTGTACGTTCCCACGTGGCTGGTGGGAGGGTTGGCACCCTTCTAGAATCTCCGTTATAACTGTCATTATTCTAAGTATAATCTTCCTGCCCTCCTCTCGTGCTGAGCCCTCCGTCCCCCCCCTCCCCCCCACCCCCACCCCCTCCCAAGGGACTGGCAAAGGGATTAGTCATTTTTCTTGAGGCAGATGCTGGATGGGGGGATGGGGGGGTCATATGAAATGCAGCAATGCAGCAATGAGAGCCTAGGACTTCCCAGAAGGCCCGGGGGCATGGGAAGTCTCCGAGAAGGGGAGTGCGTTCTGAGCCATGTCTTTGGTGGGGCTTTCCTGGCCCTCGGCTCAAGCCACCAGGCAAATGGGCCAAGGCTCCCGAGGCCAGGCTCCCAAGAACACACATCCACCCTCCATCCCATAAATAAACGGTTCCACACGAGCAGAGAGCCTGCCAGCTCCGGAATGCCCTTCTCCGCAGCCCTGCAGCTACAGCTCTGCACCGCTAAGTGGGACTAGAGGGAAAGCGGGGGACTTCCTTGCAAACAACTGCAGGGCCCAGCGGCAGAATGGGAGGCCCGGAGAAGAGGCCTGGCCTGCAGGTCGCTGGCAGGACTGAGACCAGAGGCATGACCGCAGATGGAGAGGGCCCGTGAGCCGCGCCAGCACCTAGGAGAGACCTCCTCCTCTGGGATGGGTCAGAGGCCAGAGCCCGCCAGGAAGACCAATCCCCTCTGCAGTTATCTCACTGAGCAGCCCACTGTGGTTCCCATGCAAGGAGGCCGGGGCCCAAACCCCTAGAGGCTTCTGGGATATTCCCGAGACGCCTCACCCTCAGACCAGGGCAGCTGGCTGGCTGGCAGCGTGTCCCCACGTCCTCCCAGTTAGCCAGTTCCCGCTTTGGCCCTGGGCATGTCCTGACTCTCCCTGCGACGTTGTCATGCTAACATTCACTTTCCCTGCTGTTTTGGGCCGCACTCCCACAAGGACTGAGACAAGTATGTATGGAAAACACACACACACAACACAACATCTTTTGAATTCCATTCCGAAGCAGATGAGGTGTCCCGCTGACGGGGGAGGGGGGTGGCACCATCATGGAGACAGGCAGAAGGCACTGAAATGCAACAGGGGGGCTTGGCAGGCAGGCCCAGCCTCCCTGGCCGCTGGCCCACGCTCCTGCACATGGGCATGGACAGGACTGCTTCTTCATGGGCCTCTGCGCTAGAGAAGGAGGACCAGACCATGAGCTGCCCAGGGAAGGCTCTTCAATTAGAACCTTCCCCCACTCAGCACCACCGGACTGCGATGGACAAGGTTGGTGGTTCAAACCCACCAGCTTCTCTGCAGGAGAGGGATGAGGCTGTCTGCTCCAATAGCCTGTGAAAGCCTCTGAAATCCCACAAACCACGTGTCTATTGGTTCGTCGCACTGTGGTGGCTTGTGTGTTGCTGTGACCCTGGAAGCGATGTCACTGAGATTTCAAAGTCCAGCAGGGTCACCCAAAGTGGACAGGTTTCAGCAGGGCTCCCAGGCTAGGAACAGACTATCAAGAAGGAACAGACTGCCCACTTGGGAGGAAGGAGCCATGGGCACCCTTACGGACAGAACAGAGACATTGTCAGAGACTGGGAACCAGGGGAGCAGAGCAGAGCACTGTCGGAAAGAGCTCCGGAAGATGAGCTCCTTGGGTCGGGAGGCCCTCCAAATGTGACAAGGACGAGCTGCCTGTGCAAAGTCAGTCGGACAGAGGGACGTGGGTGGAGTGCCGCTGCAGGGGTAAAGACTTCAACGCATTCATGGGGCACAGCGCAACATGAGACCAAACAGCCGTGTGCGCGCGCATCCATTAATAAGTGGAACTTGGAATGTACGCAGTGTGAACCCAGGAAAGTTGGAAATGGTCAAAATGAAACGGAACTCATAGAGATCTTGATCGTGTAGACACGAATGAGCTGAGATGGACTGGTACTGCCCATTTAGAATCAGAAAATCCTGTGGTTTACTCTGCAGGAGGAATGGCATTGCAGTCACCGTCACAAAGGACATTTCCAGATCTCTCTTGAAGTGCAAACCAATCGACATACAAGGAAATCCAGTCAACACAGCTATTATTCAAATGTACGGCCCAGCCACTAAAGCCAGTGGTGAAGACACTTGAGAATTTTAACAAAGTCTCCTGTCTGGAACGGACCAAATATGCGAGCACGAGGCATTGATAATGATTGGTAACTGGAATTCAGAAGTGGGGATTCCAGAAGTAAGGATCCGTCGTCGGGAAACCTAGTTTTGATGAGGGAGAGACCAAGCTGGAGATCACAGGATAGATCTTTGCAAGGCCAGCGGCTTTTAAGAATGCACGTAAATCCCTTTTCTCAACCACACAAAAGGCGGCTGTGCACATGGCCTTCCCCAGATGGAATCCACAGAAATCAAACGGACTGCGTCTGTGGGAAGACACGATGGAGAAGCCTAATCGCAGCAGCTGCACCCAGGCCGGGGCCCACTGTGGAGGAGCCCGTCCATTGCTCGCGTGTCAGTTCAGGTTGAGGCAGAAGAAAGTGAAAACAAGTCCACAAGAGTCCAAATACGACCTGGAGTCTCCGCCCCCTGAGTTCGGAGAACATCTCAGGAACAGACTGGATGCATTAAACTCCAATGACAGGTGAGTGGTGGGAGGACGCCGAGACACCATGCATGAAGAAAGCAGGAGGTCATTGCAAAGAAGAGGAAGAAAGGAAAGGTCAGCGTGCACGTCAGCAGAGACTCTGAAGCTTGCTCTTCTTCGCAGCGCAGCTAAGGCGCGTGGAAGAGATGGTGACGTCAGTGAGCTGAGCGGAAATCTCAAAGGACAGCTTGAGAAGACAAAGCCAACTCGTACCGTGAGGTGTGCAAAGAGCTGGAGCTAGAAAACCAAAAGGGACAAGCATGTGCAGCGTATCTTAAACGGAAAGAACTCACGAAAACGTCAAGCCTCGCGCTGCAATACTGAAAGATCTCCGCACCATACAGGAAGCGTCCAAAGAAGACGGAAAGAAGACGCCGAGTCGCTGTACCAAAAAGAACCGGTTGACATTCAGCTATTTCCAGAGGTAGCATATGATCCCAGACCAATGGTACTGAAATACTGCATGGTTTAGAATAAAAACAGGCGGTGTCAGGGTTGTAGCCCTCATCATACTTATTCGATCTGTATGCTGAGCAACTAGCAAAGAAACAAGACTATGTGAAGCAGAATGCACCAGTAAGATTGGAGGAAGGCCTTTCACAGCCTTTGATATGTAGATGAGACAACCTTGCTTGCTGAGAGTGAAGGGGACTTGAAGCAGGTGAAGATCAGAGTACAGCCTTCAGTATGCATGACGATTCCAGGTGACAAAACCCAAACCCTCACCACCCGACCAATAGGTGACATCCCAATAAAGGGAGAAGAGATCGAAGTGTTCACGGATTTTGTCTTGCTTGGATCCACGATCAGTGCTCCTGGAAGCAGCAGTCAGGGCCCCAACCACGCATTGCACTGGCTGAATCTGCTGCATGAGACCTCTCTAGGGTGTTGAAAACCAAAGATGTGGTTTTAAGGACTAGGGTGCGCCCTCCCTGAGCCATATTTCCAGTGGCCTCGTGTGCACGTGAAAGCCAGACGTTGAATAAGGACGCCCAGAGAAGAGTCCATGTGCTCAGATGGCGGTGCTGGGAAAGACGATCCCGTGTGCCGTGGACTGCCACACTAACCACAAGCCTGCCCTGGAAGAAGTGTGATCAAACGCTCCTTAGAGGCAAGGATGGTGAGACTCTGTCTCAAGTACTTTGAACCTGGGATCAGAAGCGGCCAGTCCCTACAGAAGGACATCAAGTTTGGTCCAGCACAGGGGCAGCGAGAGGGAGGCAGGCCCTCGAGGAGATGGACGGACACAGGGCTGCAGCCATGGGCTCGGGCACAGGAACCACGGAGAGAACGATGCAGGACTGGGCAGTGCTTCATGCTCTTGTGCACGGGGTCGCCGTGGGTCAGGGCCGACCCGAGGGCCCCTCACAACAGCCCCTCACTCCACAGTGGCTATCCTCACTCTTACTGTGGCCGGTTTGCCAGGCCTTTCTTCTGCCTCTCCACGTGGAGACCCCAGCCTTTGTGTTAGAGAGCACCGTGAGGGCGCAGGCTGGGGCCATGTTTCTTTCCCTTGTGCATGGGGTCACCTATGTTGTCAGAGCCTCTAACGCCACGGTCACTTCTGTGCTAGCAGTTGTGTGGCAGGCTGGGCATGCCAGCCCAAGAAGGCTGGGAAGGGCAGGGGGTGGGGGTTGGCAAGGATCACAGGACTGCTAATGTCACTAGCTATTCCCCCCTCACCCACCCACCCGGCTGCCTTCCTCCACTGGGCTCTGTAAAGATAGAGGCCAAGGGATAAAAATAAAATAAAATAAACATTGAAAGCCTGGCTTTTACCAGTGACGTGCTTTCTGACTCTAACTGGGCCGGTGGGTTTTCCTTCTCAGCCTCGGTCTCCTGTCTCAGCGGGTGCTCCGTCTGCTCTGCTCAGGGATGCGGTCCTCTGCCCAGGAAGGGTGTCCGCTGCACAGCGCGCCCGACACAGCTCGGCAAGTAACGTTGGCTCGCCCCCTGGTGGACGCACGAGCCTGCGCGTTTTAAAACTGGGGTGCTGGTTAGTGGGTGTGTGTGTGTGTGAGAGAGAGAGAGAGAGAGAGAGAGAGAGAGATCAGAGCCCGCAGAGCTGCAGAAACAGGAAGAGGAGAGCATTCCAGGGAGAAAGAAGCCACGCTGACTCTGCAGAGGCTACTGCAAAGGGAGAACCGCAGTCCATTCTGAGGGGGGAGGCCGGCGGAGAGACGCAGCCTGGGAAACTCCGTGGGTCGTCCTGCTCCGGCACGTGGGGTGCATCGTGATGAATCAGAATCCAGAATCTGCACCGACTGCGACGAGGAACGCCTGTGGCTGCCAGCGGTTGAAGGGGACGGGGGAGAGGTGACGAGGGAGGGCACTTTTTAAGGGGTGACGAGGGAGGACAGGGCATTTTCAGAAACTATCCGACGACACTCCCACGGTGGGCGGCATCAGGGACTTCGGCCGACCCGCGGGGCCGGAGACCGCCGAGTGCACCCTAGCGTGGGCTAGGGACTCTGGGCCATCACACTGTCACCGGCACGTGGCGATCCCGGGCACCACAGGAAGGGAAGACGCCAGCAAGAGAAACCCTCTGTGCGGTTGTGCTGCGAGCCTGCGCTGGTTCCCACTCCCCACGACCCGCGGTCCAACAGAAGGAAACACTGCCAGCCGGCCCTGCACCGGCCCCCCATGGGTGCTCTTCTCCAGCCCACTGCTGTGGTCCCGGTGGGCCTGAGGGCTGCCTCTCTGTCACCCCGCCCCCCCCTTACCAAGCAGGATGTCCTTCTCCAGGGACAGGTCTCTTCTGACGACACTCCAAAGTACGTGAGACGAAGTCTCCCCATCTTCTCCTCTAAGGAGCATCCAGGCTGTCCCTGTTTCTTCTGGAAGTCCCTGGCATAGCCAATGTCCTCCACCAACACCGTCATCCAAATGCGCTCCTTCTCCCTGGTCTCCTTGCGGCTGGCCCAGCTTCAAGTGCACATGAAATGCCAGGACCTACCGTGGCTCGGCCAGGTGTGCTTCAGTGTGCAAGCGGCCTCCAAGCGGCTATCTGCTGTTAACACCTTACACAGGCCTTTGGCAGCGGAATTGCACAAGAGCAGACATGGCTGGATTTCCAGATCCACTGTTTTCACGGGTGTGGCTCCTGAATCTAAGCAGAATCATTCCCTCGAGCACATCAGTGTTTTCTCCATTTATCGGGAAGTTGCTTCTGGGTCCCCTTGTGAGGACTGGTGTCAGTCCGCGTGGACTAGAGAAGCAAGTCCAGAGACACTCATATGTGTGTAAGAAAGAGCTTCGTATGAACAGTAATTATACAATAAGAAAACATCACAGCCAGTCCAGATCAAGTCCATCAGTCCGATATTGGCCCATATGTCCGATACCAGTCTATAAATTCCTCTTCAGACTCATGCAACACATGTAATGACAACGAATGCAGGAAGATCCCAGGCCAGTGGGTGGAAAGTCTTGTGGATCCCCTGGCAGCAGAAGCATCTCAGCGCTGGTGTGGGTCTCCACGTGGCTCCTCCAGCTCCAGGCCTCTGGCTCCATCAGTGTGTCTCTATGTGGCTTGTCAACAGGAATGTCACAACAGAGTGTGAGGCTGGCCTCCAGGGAGCTATATATCTCTGTCCAGCCCCCAAATGAGGTCATCCAGCTGCGACCTGATTGACAGTCTAGACTCCGCCCCTTCCTCGAGTTGACAGTAGATTATGTAACTGCCACAGCTTGTTATCTTCTTGTTTGTTAAGTTTATTATCACGCTGTCCTGAAAGCTGCAGTCTCAGATCTTCATCAGCCAGGGCTTCAAATCTGTAAGCGAGTCAGCTGCCAATCACAGGTTGCTAGTGAGCCTTCCTCCAGTCCTGATACCACACTCTTCCTCTCAGAGCAGCCCAGTTTCTCGGATTATTTGCTCATTAGCCTGAAATGACTCCTTTGAAAAAGTGTGTTTTTCAAACAAACAAAGAAGAACATATTGTTGAGAAGGGGGCGGGGGGGTCAGAGCAGAGACCCAAAACCCGTCTGCAGACAATGGGACATCCCCTCACAGAAGGGTCACAAGGAAGGGATGAGCCAACCAGGACCCAGTATAGGACCAATGATGAAACACACAGTATTCCTCTGGCTCTTTGAGGCTTCCTCACCCCCCACTATCATGACGCCAGTGTTGCCTTTCACTGCGGGCTAGACCGGAGCATGTGCATGGGTACAGACAAGAGCTCATGACACACAGAATCCAGGAACAGGAGTGGGATCCGGGATACCAGGAGGGTACGGGGAAGGTGGGAGAGGAGGGGAGGAAGAGGGAACCAATTTCACTGATGGACACATAACCTTACACCCCTCCAGGGGATGGACAACAGAAACCATGGGGGAAGGGAGACAGCAGTCAGTGTAAGATATGAAGACAATAATCATTTTATCATTTATCAAGGGGTCACTAGGGTGGGCGGGGGGAGGGAGGGGAAAAAGAGCTGATACAAAGGGCTCAAACAGCAATGTAATGTTTAGAAAATAATGATGGCAACATATGTACAAATATGCTTGATACAATTAACGTATGGGTTGTTATAAGAGCTGTAAGAGCCCTCAGTAAAATGACCTTTTAATTTTTTTAAACATGATATAAAGAGTGTGTTTTTATTTTTTTAAGAGTATGATTTTAAACATCCAGAAAAGTACAGCTGTGCTGGGCCAGGCTAATTATGCTGAAGCAGAACCCTGCCACGGAACCGGCTCTGCGGGATCAGAGGGTAACTGTGTTCTGTGGGGTTTTCACGGGCTTATTTTCCACGTCCATTGCCAGGCCTTTCTTCCTGCACCCCTCTGGGTGGTCTCGACCGCCTAGCTTTCCGTGAGATGGGAAGCATGTGGGCCCAGCGACTATTCAGAGTCTCTGTGAGTGGAGAAAAAGTGGTTGTCGTTGTTTTTAAAAAGCCACAGTGAGACAATGGGGCATCCAGAGAGAAAGAACAAATGAACAGAAACACACACACACACACACACAGGAGACAGACCAGAAAAACACACACACACACACACACACTCACACACACACACACGCACAGGAGACAGACCAGAAACACACACACACACACACACAGGGAGGACATGCAGCCCCTCCCTCGTCAGATGATGAGCAGACAGCTGAAGGCACTGGATCCCTAGACCAGGCTCCCAGTGATACAGGCGGCCCCCTCCCCCTGCACACAGTTGTGCTCCATCTTATAGAGGGAAGGTGACACACACACTTGGTCAGGGACCCACACCTAAGTGCTGATGTGATCAAGCGTAGCAAGAGGGGGAGAAACACACCATTCAGCATGATGGCGGTGAAAGAGGACTGGGAAAGGGGAGAAGGCTTTAAAGATCACAGGATGTTCTGTTAGCAAGCGAGTGAGGGAGAGAGATACAGGTAGATGCCTAGCATCTAGCATATGAGGAGCCCTGGCAGTACAGGGTCACCTGCTGGAGTGCTAACTGCAAGGTCAGCAGTTCAAAACCACCTAGGGAGAAAGACGGGCTTTCTACTCCTGTAAACAGTTATAGTCTCAGAAACTCACAGGGACGTTCTACCCTGTCCTATAGGGTCACTATGAGTCAGCACAGATTCAATGGCAGTGATGGGTATGTGTGTGCGTGTAGTGTGTGTATGTATGTGTCTGTTTGTGTGGTGTGTGTGTATGTGTACGGTGTGTGTGGTGTGTGTGTGGTGGGCATGTGTAGGGTGTGCATATGTGCTATGTGTGTGTGGTATGTTTGGTGTGTGTGGTATGCGGTGTGTGTATGTGTGCAGGCGCATGCATGTGTTGGAGACAGTGATGGTGGTGGTGGTGATGGTGGTGGAGGTGG
>NW_022111358.1:48516686-48517897 GCF_000313985.2 Echinops telfairi | reverse complement strand
ACATCATCTGGTGTCAATTTGAGAGGATTAAGAGTGAAGGGGTGGAGTTTAGCCTGTCAATCAGGTCGTGGTTTGATGACCTCATTTGGAGGCGCTAAGGAGATAAATAGCTCGCTGGAGGTGGGACACACTCATTCCCTGGGAAACACTGCAGGTAACAAGACACATCGAACTATGCTAGTGCCCTGAGCTGTAGGAGCCACCTGGAGACCCATGCCAGTGCTGAGATGCTTATGCTGCTGCTGGATCCACAGACTTTCCACCCACTGGCCTGTGATCTTCCTGCATTCGGCATCATTGTGTGTGTTTTGTGTCTGAAGAGGAATTTATAGACTGGTATTGGGCCTATGGGCTAATATCGGACTTTTGGACTTGACTGGACTGGCTGGGATGTTTCTTAATATACAATTAGTCTTTATATAAAGCTCTGTCTTATACACATGTGAGTGTGTCTATGAATGTTTCTCTAGTCTGCCGGGAAGCACACACTGACATTGTCTAGGGTTTCACTTTACATGGATCCACAACTCCACCCCTGGGAGCTGGAGCAGGAAATCAGTGATGGACTGGATGGGGCAAGTCTGCTGCCAACGGTCTGAAAGGATGACGAGGAGGCCCTCCAGTGAGCCGGGCTGGAACATTTCATCAGTAGTGGGGCTGGTCTGGCACGGGAGTTCCCTTCTGGTGTGCACAAGGCCGAGCTATGGGTCAGAACACAGTCCAAGGCACTTCAGCACCACAAGAGCTAATATTTTAATCAAAGTAAGCGGGGGATGTGAATAACTTTTTAAATGCAGGTGGTAGGGACCCCATTCTGTCTGACAGGAAACACATGAATTCATGGAGTCCTTCTCCTTTAAAAAAAAATAAAAGGACCTGTTCAGCATATTCCCATTTGGCTGTAGGCAAACTCACTGCCATCGAGTCCCTACCGGGTAGAGCTTTTACCCCTGTGGGTTTTCCAGGAGTAGACAGCCTCCCCTTCGTCCCTCAGAGCAGCTGGTGGTTTGGGAACTGGGGACCTCAGTGGGTAGACACTTCACCCCCACCCCCCCACAGCTCCTGTTGGTAACAGAAGGTCATTTGGTCCATGTGCTTATGTCTTGTTCCTGAATACAGGAATTCATTCTGAAAGGAATTCCAAGAACACGTACAACCACTGCCCCTGGATGTGAATGGGGAAGCTGGCCAGGGGAGTGGGATGGGGGGTG
>NW_022111358.1:48507552-48515068 GCF_000313985.2 Echinops telfairi | reverse complement strand
CCCCCCCCCCATGTCTCATCCTGTGCAGCCCAGGCGTCTCCAGGGGAGGATGACATATGAGTTTGTTCAGTCAGGCACTCGTCACCAGGCCACCACAGGGATGGGGACAGAGGCTCTAAGTCTTGTCCAAATTAACCTGATCCCAGCTAGTGACGCCTTGCCCAAGTGGTGGACCGCCCGCTGGAGGTGTATATCGTCTGTTCACTGTCCCCCAAAAGCTGCATCCAGTGGAGTTCCCACATAACCCTGGTGGCTCAGTGGCTTGCTAATCACAACAAGATTGGTTCAAGCCCACCAGTCACTCAGTAGGACAAAGCTGAGGCTGTGTGCACCCGTGAAATGGAGTCTTACAGACTCGACAGAGCGTAGCTGTGAATCAAAGTCCACTCGATGGCCTTGGGTTTGCATGTCTGTGTGTGTGGTTTACAGCACATTTTCATAGCCTGTGGCAGCCCCACAACCATGCATGTGGAAATGTGAATGTGCCCCCCGTCTGGTCCGCTGGGGAGCCAGGAGATGCAGGGTGCCAGGCCGCAGCCCCCACAGGAGTGTGGCTTCATCCCCATGCCCTGTGCATAGAGGCCCCACGTACACGGCCTCTCTCACCTGGCCCTCCTTGGGGGGTGGGGGGTGGGGGTAGATAAACGCACCAATGTTTGCTTTTCCAAAGCCCCGTCTGGATGGGTGACTGCTGTGGCCAGACCAGAGTCCTGAGCTGGGTCAGGGCTCTAACAAGGGCCGAGTCTCTCTGCGGGATGCCCAGCAGACGTGTGAGATGGCCCTGCCAACTCTGGAGGGAAGGACACAATGGTCACCCTTGTCCCTTCTCGCCGCCTGGTCTCTTAGACTTCCTGGAAAGCTTGTGCTAAGTGCTGATGCTCAGCATTGTGTGCAGCTGAGTACCTGGCTAGCCGGGCACTGTCTACCTGTGGGAGGGCCAGCCCAGCACAGTGCCATTTAAGAACTGTTATGTCAATTTTCCGTGTCATTACATCAAGACTTCCTTAATGAGTGGGGGGAAACAAGAGTCCCGGTGGTGTAGTGGTTATGCGTTGGGCTGCTAACATCAAGGTCAGCAGTTCAAAACCACCAGCTGCTCCGTGGGAGGAGGATGAGGCTTTCTACTCCTGTAAAGAGCTACAGTCTCAGGAATCACAGCGGCAGCTCTACCCTATGCAGTAGAGTCGCCGTGAGCCTGAGCCGGTGTCGACTGGATGGCAGGGTTGGGTTTGGGTCTGGTTTCTAGAGCCGTCTGCCTGGGAAGGTGTTTGGCTGCCTCGGTCCGTCTCTCTTCATTCTGAGCCCGGGGTTGTCTGTAACTGTTCAGTGCCTCAGGATCTCCAGTCTCCACCTCCACCCCCCTCCCGCCGTGGCTCAGTACAAGTTCAGGCTCCTCTTCCACGCACTCCGAGCTGGCCTGTGCTTCCCTGCACAGGGGCGCCGGGGGGCTCCAGGCAGGGAGGGTGCAGGCATGGGGCCAGAAAGAAGCAGAGTCCAACCATAGGGCAGGTAGAGTCAAAGTGCAGGCGTGCCCCTGGGGTAGGCGGCTCTGAGGGTCTCGCTGGACTAAGAGAAAGTTGGGTGACACAGAGTACCAAGGAAAGCAGGAGGCTGGGGTGGGGGTGGGCCCAGCCGTCTCCAGAAGTGAGCCCCTGGGGTGGCGCGCTTGTGGGATTCCCAGTGTCAGGCCCCGGTGGGATGGGGTGCTGTCTGGGCTGGGCTCCTCCAGGGGCCAGGTCACCCTCCCAGGGGTGTAAGGAGCTCTGGGTGGTGCAGTCTGTTTGTTGGTGGGTCACCCACCCAGGGGCGCCTCAGAAGAAAGGGCTGGCAACCCCTTTATAAAAAAAACAGTCATGGAGCACAGGCCACTGGTCTGGTCACAGACCCGATTGTGATACAGACTGGACGGGGCTGGAGGGCCTTCCCTGACACCTCTTGCGAATGGTTTTGTGGGTGCCCAACCCCTAGCTCCAAGGAGCTGAACTCCGCCCCTTTATCTGGCCTGGGGCAGGTAGATTGCTAGTCCGCTGTCCCGTCCTGTAGATGGGGCTTGTCCTGGTGGGCCAGAAAGCCTACAAATGTTCCCCCTTGAAGGGGTGGCTAGCCTCTAGAATCTGGGGAGGGACAGGCAGGGCAGTGCCAGGAGGGGGTTCTGCTGACCCCTGGATTTAGCCCTGTGAGAGCGTTTGTCAAACTGAGAGAAGTGTCAAGCTGTGCTGAAGCCACCCAGCCACAGTCACTGCCGCAGTGGCCGGGACCCGAAGGCTGAGAGGGATGCTGTCCTAGAGCAGGTCTGCTGGCCCTGCTGCCCAGAGAGCTGGGGGTTGTGCCAGTGGGGTCCCCAGTACCCCACGACGCATGCCACTGTGGCACAGGGCTGCTTTCCGGTCCTCTTGCCAGATTCCCACGCAGCAGGCTCACCCTTGAATGGGCTCCCATTGTTTTCCTCCCACTCCGCCACCCAGCCAGTTCTGACTCTCAGAGACCCTTCAGCACAGACTAGACCTGCCCTACGAGCACAGCGACCTGCCCCTGTGACCTCCAGGGCTGTCCTCTCCTTTCTCCAAGGAGAGCTGGGGGACTCGCACCCCCGACTTGTCACTGAGCAGCCCAGCACGGAGCACGCATGGCCGTCCTGCCCCCCAGCAGTCCCCAGGGCCAAGAAATTGCACCAGGGTCCTGGCGAACCCTATAGGGCTGTGCGGAAGGGCCTCACCTCTCTCCTGCACAGCAGTAGGTGGGCCTCACCCCTCCTGCGTGGCAGCAGGTGAGCTCAGACCGCCAGCCCTCTGCTCAGCAGCCCTGTGTGTAACCTGGGGGCCCCTCCTCGGTTCACGCCCTGTGTTCTGGAGCCGGCAGGCGGGGTGCCTACAGCGGAAGCCCAGCCCCTGCTCTGGCACGGGGCCGACTGCAGAGGTCAGAGGGTTGAGCTCCGTGCTGCCAATGAGGAAGTTATCTCTGGCAGCGAGGGGAGGGGGACGTGGCTCTGGGGACACACCGCATCTCAGAGGCAAGGAAAGTGGCTTCTGTGGGGCCCAGAGGGACTGTGAGAGACGGCCTGGGAACCCTGCTCCCCACCCTCCTACTCAGCTCCCCACTCTCCTACTCATCCTGGGTCAGAGGGCACTGGCTCAGGCCGTGGCCAGTGAGCTGGCTTCTGCAGCAGGTGAGCCCTTTGTGAAGCGGTGGTGAGACTGGGCCTGCCCATGAAGGTAGGTGGGCCTTGTGTCCCCTGGTGGTCTCAGTGGGACAGGGAGCGGGCAGGAGTAGGGAGAGAGACCAGCTGCTCCCCAGGGGTGTGGACGAGCCCTCTGAGGCTGGCCTGCAGACTCCATGGTTTCAGGAGAAGGGCTGGAGAAGAGGCCTGGGCGCTTGGGAGCTGGCCACCTTGCAGGAGCGACATCACAGCAGGTCCAATCCAGGGCCAGCTGTGCACACACATGGCTGCGTCGATGGCTCCCGCTTGTCATCGCCACTTCCGGGATAAAGGTGTGGCAGTGAAGGTGACAGGCTGGGACGGCGGGGCCACCCTGCTCTGTGGAGCCGGTCGGGGTGTGCTGGGTGACTGGCGGGGTCTTCCTCTGTGGTTGAGTCAATCTGCCGCTGTCGCTGCGCCAGGTGCCTGTCCTGGCACCAGCAGGGCCCGGGCTGGGCAAGGCGCTCTCCTACTGAAGCACGACTTCCTGGGGCTCCTTGGGGAGCGACGCCCCGTGGGCACCTGCTCCACAAAGAGGGAGCCTGACCACGAGTTAAAGGAATTTCTTGGCGACAGCCAGGTCTGCTTGATCTCGGGGAGCTGAGTGAGACGGGCCCAGACGCTGCCTGGAGGTGGGGCGCACAGGAGGCAGTCCAGATGGTGCCCCAGAGATCGCTGTCCCACTGCCCCCATCATGCCTAGTTCCTCGCAGTGTTTAAGGGCAGGTGGCCGAAGTAGCACACAGCACAGGTGTCGAGGGCTGGGGGTCCTGCCCTGGTCTCACGCAGCCTCTGCTGCCACCCTGTCCCCTCGGCTTGTGGCCACATCCCTCAATTTCTCTGCCTCCGTGCTCACGCCGCCCCACCCCCTGTCTGTCGCCTTCGCTGCCCCTCTGAGACGGAGGCTTGCCACGTGCCATGTCGCAGCTGCCACTGGCACCACCTGGCGAGGGCACAGCAGCCTGGCCCTCCGGGGTGGTGAGGCACATTCCAGGTGCAGGAGCGGCCAACCCTGAGGGAAGGTGAGGTCTAGGACTTGCAGCTCAGACGGAAACCCTCCATCCGCTCAGTCGGCGGGCCACACTCGTTGGCCACGGATGGGTTTCTGTGTTTGGGTGGCTCTGTGCGTAAGCGCTTCGACCCCAGCAGGCGCCCGAGGGAGAAAGACGTGGTGTCTGCTCCCGGGAGAGGCATCCTCAGAGACCCAATGAAGCGTCTCTGCTCAGTCAGCATCGGCCCTGCGGCCGCAGCAGCTTAGTTACTTTTCAGGGAGCCTCGCCACCCATCGGTAGAAGCTGGCCTCCAGGGCCCCTACTTCCTGTAGAGAGCACAGAGCGGGGGTGTTTGCTGCAAGGCTCCCAGGGCTGGAGGCAGGTGAGGCCCTGGTCTGGTGCCAGAGCAGCAAGCAGGGTGAGCTGGTCCCTGGAAGCTGGGTGGCCACTGTTTGCTGCCCCAGTGGCCGTGGAGGAGTCAGCTGAGTAAGAACTGCCGAGCAGTGAGCAGCCAGGCGGAGTGCGGCTTCCAACATCACTCTGGGGGTCCAGGGAGCTTCCTGAGGTGGGCGCCTCACTGTCAGCAGTCACAGGCTGGCTGGGGGCTGGTGCTTGCCTGTCCGGGACCTTGTGAGTGTTGGGCTGTGAACGCAAAGATTGGCCGTTTGAACCCACCTGTGGACTTCCTGGGAGAAGCCCATCCCACCTGCCCAGTGGGGTCGTCATGAGAGGACCAGCTTCTCCCAGCCCCAGACACGGGTGCCTGTGGGGCAGCAGGCATGGGGAGCAGAGGTTCTCTGGGAGAACGCGGCCTTCCAGGCTGGAGACCTGGGTCCAACTCAGCCAGCGCACCTCCAGAGCTGCCCACAGCAGAGCTCCAGACTGAGGCTAGGAGGAAAGGCCTGGCAGTCTACTTCCGAGGCCCCGCCAGGGACCGACTGGTCCAGAGCTGCGTCGCATCCCCTCGATGTGCTGGTGGATGAGTCAGAGCCCCTGGGAACCACTCCCACAGGCAGCCGGTCCAGCCGCCTCCCTGGAGGGTCGAGGGTGGGCGTGTGCATTCTAGAGACCTATGGGGCCTGGACACAGGCCAGTAGGCTGGTGCTCTGGTCAGACTCCGGACGGAGGTGTGATGGGAGGTCAGAAACTGAGCCCCTGGGAGGCGTGGCAAGGAAGTGAGTGACAGGAGGGGGCCCAGGGACCTGTGACCCGGAGGCCAGCACAGCACTGCTCTAGCCAAGCTGCAGGCCCATGGAGTAGCCTGGGGGTGAGGGTGGGGGGCGTTGTTCCTACAGGAGGACAGGACAAGCTGGGGCACCCCAAAGGCTGCTCCAGGGTTGGTGAGCAGCCACTGAGCTGTCTCTAGGAGAAGGTGGCTTGGGGCTCAGGGGGGTATTTGTCACATGAATGGCACCTGCCCAGCTCAGGGACCGCGCGGGCCCATGGCCTGTGATCTGGTGAAGGTGGGAACACAGGTCAGAGTGGACGTCGGAGCATCACAGACACCCCACCCCTCGAGTGCCAGGCTGTCTCTCATCCTGGGTGGGCCTTGACCTTGTCCCTTGCTGTCTCAGCCTTCATTCAGTGGGACAGAGGAAGACAGACTGCAGGCTTGGCCAAGTCCCTTGGCCCCGCCTCTGACTGCTCTCCTCTGTCCTGTGCACAGGTGCTGCCCGCACCCCACCCTGATGCCCGCGCTACCCTCTGAGCCCCTGGAGTGGAATGAGTCCATGCAGGCCCTGCGCATCAGCGTGGGGGGCCTGCCCGTGCTGGCATCCATGACCAAGGCTGCAGACCCCCGCTTCCGACCACGCTGGAAGGTGATCGCAGTCTTCCTGACCCTCGCTGCCCTCTGGCTGGTCTACACCCACCACCTGCCTGCCCACCGCACGCCCTCTGCCAGGCCCCCTGCGCCCAATGCCCACAACTGGAGGCTGGGCCCCGCTGACAGCTACAATGACACCTACCCGCTGTCCTTGCCCCAGAGGATAGCCGGGGGTATGCGATACCGCATCGCGGTCATCGCTGACCTGGACACAGAGTCCAGGGCCCAGAAGGAGCACACATGGTTCAGCTACCTGAAAAAAGGCCACCTGACTTTGTCAGACAGCGGGGACCGAGTGACTGTGGAGTGGGACCCAACCCACCAGGTCCTGGAGTCCCACCTGGCAGAGAAGGGGCGGGGCATGGAGCTGTCAGAGCTGATCGTCTTTGATGGGAAGCTGTACTCGGTGGATGACCGCACAGGCGTCATCTACCGCATCGAAGGCCCCCGGGCCGTGCCCTGGGTCATCCTGGCCGATGGGGATGGCACAGTGGGCAAAGGTGAGCCTGAGCCAGAGAAGAGGGCAGGGGGCTTGGGGTGGGGGGAGGATTCCTCCCCAGGATCCCCTGGGGTGCTCCACCTGAACATCTTCCTGTGAAACCCAGGCTGTCCTTACCTGAGACCTGCGTGAGGCAGGGAAGCCAGTGGGGCAGACAGCAGGAGGGCACCGGGGTCATGGCAGACAGCACCTGCATGGGTCTGCACCCCCTGAGGATCTGCACCTCCTGAGAAGTCAGCCCAGCTGCAGGCTTTAGGATCAGGCCCTGTCACCTCCCCCAGGGGTGTTACCTCACCACCGTTTGCCCAGGGTGGTGCAGTGGGCAGGGCACACTCCCAGGCTGCTCAGTCCGGGTGATAGAGGGAGGACACTAAAGTCACACACTAAAGTCGTGAGCCTGCCCCACCCCAGGACAGAGCAGGAGGGGGTTGGAGTGGGGTCAGAGTAGGGGTGTGTGCCTACTGCCATCCTGGGGCCACAGGTGCACAGGAGGCCCCCCAGAATCATAGCTGCCACGGGCAAGGTTCTGCCACCACCTGGCGGGGTTGGGGAGGGCTAAGGTGCCAGCACCTGTGGCCTCCCGCCAAGCAAGCAGGATGGGGCAGCCTCCCGCCGGTCGGATATCAGAGCCAAGTCGCCATTCAGCACAAACTGCTGAGACCTTAAAACTTAGGTCATGTTAAAGTCCAGCAGGAGAATCAGCTTCCCAATATGACATCGCTGAACAGGAGGACCAGGGCCCTAGAGTCAGGGACACGAGGACCAGGGACAGGAGGACCTGGTCCCTAGAGTCAGGGACAGAAGAACCAGGGCCCTAGAGTCAGGGACAGGAGGGACAGGGCCCTAGAGTCAGGGACAGGAGGACCAGGCCCCTAGAGTCAGGGACAGGAGGACCAGGCCCCTAGAGTCAGGGACAGGAGGGCCAGGCCCCTAGAGTCAGGGACACGAGGACCAGGCCCCTAGAGTCAGGGACAGGAGGACCAGGGCCCTAGAGTCAGGGACAGG
>NW_022111358.1:48496133-48507356 GCF_000313985.2 Echinops telfairi | reverse complement strand
CAGGGACAGGAGGGACAGGCCCCTAGAGTCAGGGACAGGAGGGACAGGCCCCTAGAGTCACAGACAGCTCTGGGTGGAGTCTCAGGCACCCTGACTCTTGTTGCCCATTGCAGGCTTCAAAGCTGAGTGGCTGGCCGTGAAGGACGAAAGTCTGTATGTGGGTGGCCTGGGAAAGGAGTGGACCACCACCACGGGTGAGGTGATGAACGAGAACCCTGAGTGGGTGAAGGTGGTGGGCCGCAGGGGCAGCGTGGACCACGAGAACTGGGTGACCAGCTACAATGCCCTGAGGACCGCCGCCGGCATCCGGCCACCAGGTGAGCCAGCACAAGTTTGACTTCTTTCAGGAGAAAGGCAGGAGAGGCTCCTGCCTGCTCACGGCTCGTCCCCCAGGGGAGGGGGACCAAGTAGCACTGCCCAAGGCTGTGCCAGGTGTTTGTGGGTTCCCACCACCGACCTTCTGGTGAGCCCCAGGGTTCCTTGCTAGAGTGTCATCCATTCCGCTGCCCCTGGGGGCAGGCGGAGCGCTGTGGACCTCCACGCCCCGTGATGCTCAGGTGGGGCCTGGGAAGAAATTGGCTCCTTGTGTTTGCCGTCAAGTGGCCTCCCCTGGAAGGCACCTGCTTCTTCTGACAGCTGCCCTCCCCCCCATCCCTCCAGTCTCTGTGGCTGCAGTGGGGGTGCTTGCGGTCAGTTCTAATAAAGTGACTCCAGTGGGTCACCTGGTCCCTGGCGCTGCCCTCAGTTCCCAGCCCCGGGGCAGGACCCCACCCCACAGTCTAGTTAGCTCTCCCTAGATCCATCCCCTCTCACACTGAGGCCCACGGAGGGTGGGCATGCCAAAGACCACCCAGGCCCTCCCCTCAGAGTGCATTGGACAAGAGGAGGGTCCCGGTGGCCAGGCGCACCACACTTCAGACCGACCAGCTGCCCCGAGGAAGGAAGCGCCTGGGGACTGCTCTCCTGTGCCCACCCACAGTCCTCATGAGTCACAGCAAATGAGCAGACCCCCATCTGCCCTGCGTGTCCCTGGGCCACCTGAAAGTGAGAAATGCCATTTTGCGGGGTCCTGCCCCAGACGTCGAGCCCTGGTGTCACAGCAGGTAAACGCTCAGCTGCAAACAGCAAGGGCGGTGGTTTGGGCCCCAGCCTCGGACTCAGAGGGAGAAAGACAGGCCAAGTGCTGAGGAAGAGTGGCGCAGCCTCAGAAGCGCCCTGCTGGTTGCCTGCGGCAGTGAGCCTGCTGCCTCTGCAGCTAGCGCCTAGCTACAAAGCAAAGGGTCAGCAGTTCGACCCCACCAGCTGCTTTGCAGGTAAAAGACGAGGCGGTTAGCTCCCACCTCGTAGGGCATAAACCCCGTAGGCTGTCCCTCGATGCCCTAGGGGGTCTGTGTGTGGGAGTTAGTGGGCCAGCAGGAGGGCGACAGGGTGCTCAGGGGCATCTGCTGACCGCGCTGTGCCCACAGGCTACCTCATCCACGAGTCGGCCTGCTGGAGCGACACCCTACGGCGCTGGTTCTTCCTGCCACGCCGCGCCAGCCACCAGCGCTACAGCGAGAAGGAAGATGAGCACCGGGGCACCAACCTGCTGCTGAGCGCCTCGCCCGACTTCCAGCACGTGGCCGTGCGCCGCGTCGGCGAGCTGGTGCCCACGCACGGCTTCTCCTCCTTCAAGTTCGTGCCCAACACGGACGACCAGATCATCGTCGCCCTCAAGTCCGAGGAGGACAGCGGTCAGGTGGCCACCTACATCACGGCCTTCACACTGGACGGCCGCACGCTCCTGCCTGAGACCCGAGTCGGGGCCGTCAAGTACGAGGGCATCGAGTTTATCTGAAGCCACCGAGTAAGGCATGACCCGCAGTGATAAAGCCCAGGACAGGCCGGCACCTGCTGTCTCTCCTCAGACCCCGGCGGTCTGAACCCAGGTCTGCCCCTGCACAGCCAGCCACCCAGACTTCTGTGCGCCGCCGCCCTCTGGTGGTCATGGTGGTCACTGCACCTGGGGCCTGCGGTTCTCACTCCGAGCCTCCCCACTTCCGTCTTCCACTCTCTGCTCAATGGGCATTACCTGAGTGTCTGGCCTGGGGCCCAGACGTGGATATCAGGGGACGTCACAGGGTGGTGTAGAGAGGACAGGCTCTGGGACACGGGCCTGGCCCTGCTGGATGCCGGCCCAGTACTCCCCCAGCCCCCACGCCAGCGTCTCCTGCCAGGATGCCTCCGCAGTGAAAGTCATGTTCTTCCCTGGGAGCGTGGGGCCACCTGCTCACAGAGAACAGAGTCCTGCAGGACGGCCCCCCAGGCTGGAGATGGCCACGGGACTCAGTCTCAGGCGGCACTTGTAGGGGGAGGGGATGCCGCCCTGCCCAGCCCTGGCAGCGTCTGGGGTGACTCAAAGTCTCCCGGACTCATTGGACCCAGGTTCTGCCCACCTACACATGGCCCTGGGCCCGGCAACTTCATCCCGGGCTGTGTGTCTGAATGAGGCCCTGCCTTGGCACGTGCACATGGGGGCACGCACGCGCACTCAAAACAGGCACAGGGTCCTTGGTTGCCCCTACTGTCTGTCCTGCTGTCCTCTCAGTGCTGCAAGGCATAGGCAGGCTCAGGCAGATGCTAGGCCCGACCAGCGTTGTGAAGGGGTGTTTTGCCTGCCCACTGCCCCTCCCTAAAGAAGTGACCTCATTCCATGTGGCCACAGGCCTGGGCGGGCAGGGCCTACCGCCATCTGGCTGCTGACCCCAACCCACTGCCTGCTGCGGGGACTTCTGTCTGGGTGACCTATGGGGGTCACCCTTTAGGGACCACCCCTTTCCTCCTGCTCCACCTTCTTCCCAGGGAGCCCCAGGCAGGAGGTGCCACCTCCATGTAGAACTCAGCCCGCCAGGCAGGGCGCTCTGATACCCAGCCACCCCCGGGGGAGGCCCTCACGTGAAAACTAGAGGACAAGCCAGCTTCTCTCATCGCCAAGCTGGGTAAAAGTGGTGCTTCCAACGAGCCAGACATCATGGGAGGGCTCAGGGCTGTGGGCACATGAGATGACTTGCGGTGACTTGGGGCTGGGAAATGAGATGGTCCTCCAGCATCACTGTCGGAGCCGGAGGGCCCCCGTCCAGCCCCCTGTGTCTTGAAGCAGCATTTCACAGGGCTGTGCTGTATTTGAAGTGTGCCCATGTTTGAAAGCCAGCCACCTCCGGCTTCCCCCCCCCATCCCTGTCATCCCTACTGGGCCCATGTTTTACAGCAATAAACCATGGAGGGGCTGGGCACTGGTGTGTGTGTGAGGGGCACCCCAAGACTGCAGGGGACAGCATCTTCAGGGGGAGAGGGGACCCAGGAACATGTGCCCTTTGCCCCTTCCCACCCATTCTTCCCTGTGTCCATGGAGAATGGCTCCGGATTGGCCATGGGACCCTGACCAGGGGCTGGGAGGGAAGTGCTTCAGCTTGGGATGGCCGACTCCCTGTCACCAGGTTCTCAGGACAGCTCCTGCTGCCCCTCTGCCCAGCCTCTGGTCCCTTCTCATGGCTATAGCTCCCAGAGTCCCTCACTGCTTATGCTCATGCCTCTAGGGACCGCCCCTGTAGGAAACCTCCCACACTGCCCCAGGGTGTGCTGTTGGCCCGGAATTTTGAGGATGCCCCAGCCAGCCCAGAGAAGGAGCACCCCTCTGGAGGAAGCACAGCAGAGGACTCTTGGACGTGAGGGGCGGGCTGTCTCCTGTGGTCTGGGCGTGCCATCCGGTGGGGCCAGTGCCTGGAGCTGCCACAGTGGTCTCAAGCCGAGAGTGGGGAGGCTGGCACAGGACCGGGCAGTGCTTCAGAACGGTGGCTCTGACTTGGAACTGACACGATGCAGGAGACACTGCTGGTCAGAGCACCTCGTGTAGCCACCCCACCTGCCAGTGGCTTTGAGCAGGTTCCCGGCACAGCTTCCAGTGACAGCAGACTAGGAAGGAAGGCCTGGTGACTCTGCCCAAAACCAGCCTGTGAGCGCCCCAGGGTGGGCAGACGGTCGGCTCGGCAACTGGCCACAAGGTGGTGTAGGGCCAGAAACGGCTTACCCATGTGCGGCATCCCCATGAGCCAGGGACACCGGGGAGATTGTCTGGGTGTGGAAGCTGGGCCAGCCCAGCCGTGGGAGAACGCGATAGGAGTGTCTCCAATGGTCAAGTCCCGTGGGCGGGCGAGGCCCGGTCTGCGAGGAAGGCAGGTGGCGCTGTGCCTTCAGCTGGGGAGGAGTAGAGGTGCGGAGCTGCCGAAGGCCAGGGAGCCCAGCGTCAGCCGTGACTCCTCGAGAGGCGTGGCACCTGAACACAGAGGGCTGTGATGGCCCTTTGTCCAGTGTTTGAATCTGGTGGGGAAAGGAGACTTAAGTCCATCTCACACGTTCACCCTATGCTGGTGTGCGCTTGAAACTAGTAAGTTTTCTTTGTTTGTTTTTTAAACTTAAAAACAACACCTTCACATACACAAGACTCCAAGCCCTGACAGCTTCCCTAGTGACTTCTGTCCAAGTAAATGACCAATAAGACCTAGTTTTCTAGGAAATAGAGCCTGAGGGTACCTGCTAAGCCAGACCAGAATAGTGCAGGCCAGTACCCCTGATGGGTGCAGATGCAAACAACCCAACAAGCGGCCCCAGCACGGCGTCAGAATGGAGGCACGCCGAGACACGGCCTCTGGGACCAGCGATGCAAGTTGGTCCGACCTGCTAAAGCAACCCACGTGGTTCGGCAAACTGACCAGTGAAAGGGATCGAACCCACCATCCTCCCAAACACTGAAGGGGAAAAAAAAACCAACCTTTGACAAAATCCAATACTCACGACAAGGACTCTAGTCAGACTAGGAACAGAAGGCTCACTCTTCATCTGATAGAAGGCCTCTGAGAAGCCACGGCCACCAGGCCTCCTGGTGGGACGGAACGTCCTCTCCCAAAGGGGCGGACGAGGTATGCATGCTCTCACTGCCTGCCTTCTTCCTTTGCTCGGTACTTTTTCAGTTTGACATCGTTTCACGCCACATACAAGTTGCCAAAAACTATGGAGAGCTCTGTGTACCCGCCATGTAGCTTCTTCCCGCCAAACCACCCCCATAGCTGTCAGACCCCTCAGCCCTCCAGTCACCATGGCTGGAGCAGGCTGCCCGACAGACAGGAGGAGGAAAGGGCATCCCCGTTGGAAAGGGTGGAATGAAGGAAGGCATGTTGAATACCTAGACAGAAATGACGGAAGAGTTAGAAGAAAACATACTGGGGCCAACATTCCGTTTCACAAACTTGCAGGACTCCTGGCCCATGCATGCAAAGGGGAGCCTTATTTCTATCTAGCTGCAACCAACAAGTGGATGTTCCATTTAAAAGAAAAACAAAAACGTCCCATGTTCAGTAACACCAGAGAAACCTGACCCGTCTAGATACAAATGGGCAAAACCTGTGCGCTGAAACTGCAAGTGGTGAGATTGAAGAAAGTCCCCCAGATGAGGACCCTAGGGCCGCAGCATGGAGCAGAAGGCTTGGTTTAGGGGGAAAGACCGTCATTGGAGAACGCGCAGGACCTGGCGTGAGCACCGCATGTGTACCTCTGTTCATCTTGACAGAGGAGCCAGGTGGCATGGGTGGAGCATCCAGGTTGGCAGTTCAGGCCCAGAACTGCTCCATGGGAGAAAGGCGTGGCAGTCTCTCCCCTTATAGGATGGCTTCTGCACCTTAGGGTGCAGTCTTGTCACGCTGACTCGGGTTGGAGGGGTCAGCTGCAGATTTGGGTCCATCAAAGCAGGGTGGTGGTGATGCAGGACAGAAACCAGCGGAGCAAGAAAGCCAGGGCCGGCTTCCTGTGCAGGGACCGGTGGACCTGTGGCAGTAGTGGTCACTGGGAAAGAGTTGCTTTTCCTCACCAGTGGGGCTAGAAACAGTTTTTCAGCTGGAACGACTCCCCCCCAGGAGCCTTCCCTCTGCACACACACGGACAACATGAGTGAATCACAGACCTAACTGCTAGCAAACACTACAGAACCCTCCACAAAGACGGGGGAGGGTGGTGTTCTTGTGCCCCTGGGGGCAGCCAAGGTCATCTCAGCTGTCACACCAAAAGACAGCCAGCTTCAAACCCCTTGCTCTTGGAAAGACACAAGCATAAGACGGAATAGAACATTGGCAAATCGTTGATCTGCCGAGGGCCTTGCACCCACAGATGTAAAGAAAATATACAACTCCATGATAAGACAGCCCAATTTTGAAAAACGTAGGGCTTAAACGCACACCTCGAAGCTGTACAAACAAGCAAGCATTTGACAGGCTGCTCAACCTCACTAGTCAGGAAAACCACTGCGCATTCTCCACACACGCTGCCCATCCCCCTCCACCACAACCACCGGCCCCTCAGCAGTCAAGTCCCACGCCCACTCCCCACAGGGCTTCCAAGGCTGGCCCCTCTTCCCCTGGCTGAGTGACACATGGCTTAACCACTGCCACCAGGGCTCCTTGTGGCGACCCTACAGGACAGGGCAGAACTGCCTCTGGGTATCCCAGACCGACTCCACAGGAGCACACAGCCCGGCAAGCAGCTCCCACGGTTTCCAACTGCTGCCCTTGCACCACGGGGTCAGAGTCGCTGAAACAGTGGCAATGCCGTGGGGCTTGGGCTCCCTGGAGTTCGCAGACACCGCCACAGGGCCCCAGGTGGCAGGGCCACGCGGGCGCAAGCTTTGGGCCTTTCTCCAAAGTTGCAGATGGTTGAACGTTATGACCCAGGAGTCCGACGCCTGGTTATACACACGGAAGACTCGTATCCCAGGGTTCTGTGTTGCTAGCTGTCAAAAGCCGGAGAACGCCCACCAGTGGATAAGGCACGCGTGGACGAAAACCGCCACGGTCCAGTTCAGGGCTGCTTCAGTTGTTTCCACAACCACCTCTCCGCCCGAGAAATGTTACTGACCCCAGTGTGCTGGCACACATCAAACACTGATAGTGCATTATAAATTCACTTCAAAACAATTCTTTGGTATGCCTATCATTTTATTTACTTGCAGATGAAAGCAAGTTTGCACACAAACGAGATGGGGCTGCCTGTTTATTTTCGCATGAAGAATTAAACCCCGGTGGGATACTTGATACTTGCAGGACTGAGAGCGTCGTCGCCAGTGCTCTCCGGAGACGACTGCTATCGCCGTTGTTAATCATCGGTGCGGAGAAGGCTGCTCCCAGTAAGCGGTGGCTCGGTGCCGTTCTAACGCACAGCACCCCCTTGCTCAGCAGAACAAAACCACCCAGGCCTGCGCTGTCCTGTCCTCACGCTTCCTGCGTCTGAGCCGGTGGTTGCAGCCACTGGGTCGGTCTGTCGGTCCGTGTCATCGAGGGCCTTCCTCTTGGTCGCTGCCCCTCTAGCAAGCACGACGTCCTCCACGGACCAGTCTCCCGACATCACGTCCAAAGGGTGTGAGATGAAGTCCTGCCGTCCTTGCTGCTGGGGACAGGCTGGCTGTGCTTCCAAGACGTTTGTTGGAAGAAGTTCCAAGAGTCCCAAGCACACTCTTGGCAGTCCGTCCCAAGCCCGGCGCTCTGCCCCTGAGTGGACTCTGACTCAGACAGGACAGCACTGTCCCGGCAGCTTTCCAAGGTCGACTCTCCTCCGAAAGAGGGGGCTTTCTCCTCCCGTAGAGGGTGGCAGTGTGGGAACCCGCAGGGGCCGGTCTGCCCTGTCCTGTAAGGTCACTATGAGTCAGGACCGACTCAATTGCAGTGAGTTTAGGTTTGGTTAACTGGACAGGAGTAGAAAACCTCATCTTGGCAAGGAGCGGCTGATGGTTTCAAACTGCTGATCATGAGATCGGCAGCCTAAATCCGTGGTACTTTCATTATTCTTCACAGAAGTACACAGTACACAATGGCAAAAGGATATTTAGGGCCATTGTGGAAAACGGGAAATTCTGTCCTCGGTGCATGTTTTTTGTTCGTGTGTTTTCAGGGAACTCAAGTTTTCAATCTGCTCACTGGGTGACTCGGCAGATTCTTCTGCACTGTTAACGGTGGATGACTCGTGTGTTCATCTCAACGGAGCATGGTTTATGCACTCAACTTAGAATCCGTATGTGAAGGGCAGTTTCTGAAACGTGTCCCCCGGCCCTAGAGATGACCCCTCTGACCCGCTTCCAATCTCATCTCTGAGAAGGTGATGTCCCAGGATTAAAATCATCTGTAGCTACAAACATTGCTCAAGAACCGCTTCCCACCCTATTCTGACGTGTGATGGGCTTTATAAGTAAAACTTTCAGTTTCATCCTTAACAGAAAGATTTCCCCCACCTCGAAACATGTTTACATCATGCAGTTTTTTGGTGTTTTTTATTTTATTTTATTTTTTTAATCATTTTATTAGGGGCTCATACAACTCTTATCACAATCCATACAGACATCAATTGTGTAAAGCGCATTTGTACATTCATTGCCCTCATCCTTCTCAAAACATTTTCTCTCCACTTAAGCCCCTGGCATCAGGTCCTCATTTTCCCCTCCCTCCCCGCTCCCCTCTCCCTCATGCGCCCTTGATAGTTTATAAATTGTTATTTTGTCATATCTTGCCCTGTCCGATGTCTCCCTTCACCCACTTTTCTGTTGTCCATCCCCCGGGGAGGAGGTCACATATAGTTCCTTGTCATCGCTTCCCTCTTTCCAACCCACTCTCCCACTACCCTCCCAGTATCGCCACTCACACCACTGGTCCTGAAGGGCTCATCCGCCCTGGATTCCCTGTGTTTCCAGTTCCTATCTGTACCAGTGTACATCCTCTGGTCTAGCCAGACCTGCAAGGTAGAATTCGAGTCATTCTAACACAATACACTGCATGCTGAGGCAGGATGGCAAAATACTGTAGGTCTACATTCCGAAATTAAACCGCCATGTTTCTGTAGGGGCAGAACGTATCGTGTGCACAGTGAACGCTCTGCCATCCCTAACGCACGATAGTCTCCATCGGAGCGGCAGTGTTTCTGATGACGTAATGGGGCGGGCGTGACCTCAGGCTCCGCACAAAGGCGCATGCTGTGCGTTCAGGAGCGAGGCTGCAGGACAGTCAGCGGCTGCAACACGGGCGGGCGAGCTGCCGGCAACACTTGGGCTTTTGATTTGGGATTCATTTGGGGCGCTGTGCGCCCAGCAACCTGGAACTGTCGTCGAGTTTTCTGCGACCCCCGCGTTCACTGTCACGACGCCGTGTTGGGTCACGACCCACAGGTTCACCAGGTTCTGCCCATGTTGACCCCAGCTCTGAAGCCCTGGGAGACGGAGTAGACCTGCCTCGCTGGTTAGCATCTTTCTCTCTCCTTTCTCCCGTGGACCGTCGGGTGGGTTCGAACCCCCGACCTACTTTTCAAAACTGAAATGAGCACCTGACTGATATTGCCAGTCCCATGGAGACACCTCAAAAGCACTGTGCTACAAAAGAAGAAGAAGCCGGATGCACAACTGGCACCTGGCGGGACACCTTTAGGTGGCGCTGGCACACCTGGTTTGTAGTGGTTACTCCTGGAGACAGACGCTTTTAACTCCAGTCCAGTTACAGCCCCAGAAACACACAGTCGCTGAGAGTTGGGGTCGACTGTGGCCGTGAGTGTGTGTGCTGGCACACTGGGTAAGCCGCCGACTGTGAGACGCCAAGAGAGACAGACCCGTGACCTTCTTCCAAAAAGATGGCGGCCTAGGAGAACAAAGCCCACGTGGAAGAAGCACACCAGCGTGATCATGAAGAATCAACAGAAAAACAAGCCATCAGATTGGCATGAAGGCGCACAGACAAAGTGGAGGCCCACGCAGAAAGAAGGGCTATATGGAAGAGATAGATGATCAATCTAGGGAGTGGTATAGCACTGATGAAACACACAACTGTCTTCTAGTTCTTTAATATTTCCTCCACTTACAATTATGGTCTTAGTGTTACCTCATTAATCTTGTTAGACCTGTGTTTGTTCATTTGGATAACTAAGATCGTTCAGCGCATGAAATCCAAAATAGATAAACCCTTCAGAAATAGTAATGGGAGTAATGATTCCTTGAGGGTGTGTGAAGAAAGGGGGAAGAGGGGGAGGGGAGCTGATAGCAATGATGACTATATAACCCCATTCAGGTTGATCTAATTGAACTATGGATTGTTGTAATATCTGTAGGAGGTCCCAACAAAATGGGGGGGGGGTATAATGAATTATACAAGCTTTATGTACAATAAAAATTAGTCTCCTTTTAAAACAACAACAAGAAAATACTGAGTGGCCGGATCTCCACCATGGATGGAGATAAAGGAACCCAGGTGAAGGACCATTATGGTGAGAACTGGCCACCTGTGGCCCCGCGGCTGCAGCTGTACCAGCAGGGCTTCCAACCCCATGCTTCTTTGAAATGGCTTTTTATCTGGGGAGGAAAACCAGCTTGTGTGTGGGTGCGGTGTCTCCTGGCATGTGTTGCTAGACTGTTTGTGTTATCCATAAGTCTGTTAGTAGCTTGGGCAGTCCAAAGTTAATAGGTGGCACAGAAATACAACCAAGTCCCTACAGGCAACTAATTTTTGTAAAGAGCCAGCACACATGACATGAGCAAGAGATAGCCATTTCAGCAGATGATGCTGGGAAAACTGTATCTTCACCTGCAAAAGAATGAAGCAGAACCCCTATCTCACACCATTACAAACAAGAGCTCAAGATGATCAGAGACCCAAATACAAACCACACAACCATAAAGACCATCAACGAAAAGAGGGACAAACAAACGGCCCTAATACAAGGCATAACCACGCTACCACACAGAGTGAAAAGTAACCACACCACAGAAGACAAAAGACCGGGACCCGCTAAAAATATGACTCTGGTGCACATCAAGAGACTTTGCTAGAAGAGACGACAGAGAATCTGTTGGGGGAACCAGCCCCTCACACTCTCATGGGTTCAGTAGGCACAATTGTACGGTTATAATATAGAGAGATCATAGTAAAGTCAGAGAGAATAGGAGAGAGAGTGAAATAAAGGAGTCGGACACATTTTATGGTAGCATGCTCCCCTCCGCGACAGCCATGATCTCAGCAGCCAGGTCCACGCAGAGAGTGGGAGGGCGGGGAGGGAGAAAAGAGCGTCTCTGGGCATATATATGGGGAGACAACCTAGGGAAATGCCTCTTTATACCCCACCATTCCCCCTCTTGTTTTATAAATTAAATTCAAAAGAGCTACAGGTGCAACA
>NW_022111358.1:48474120-48494071 GCF_000313985.2 Echinops telfairi | reverse complement strand
GCAATAGCTATAAGTCGGATTATGGCTGCGATGACCATTCCCATGAATCAGCGAGGTCCTCTCAGCATCTCCGACACCACTTGCATCAGGAAGGGCAATTCTGGATGCTCTCCCATCTGCGCTTCATCTCCACCAGGATCACACCCCCATCCTGCTCTGTAGGATGAGGATGCTGCCTTTGGAAAGGTTTACAAGCAGAGCTAGTTAATTCCAGTGAACAATTTACAATTATGGCAGGTGGCACTGTGAGCAGTTTCATTTATGAAGATGTTTCCTACAGCAAGTACATAAGGCAGCTTTACACACGAGACTATGTATTGAGTCTCATTCTTGTGAAAAGTATAAGTATAGCCAGGCTGACTGGCGCCAGTTAAGCTTCCTGTGTAACTTGTCAAACGCTTAGTGGCAAGAGGTAACTTCCTCAGGTCCCAGTGTTCAGGTCCTGTCACAGGCTTCAGTAACCTGGGGCGGGGAGGTGCAAGGCCCCTTTCATGCCAGGCCATTAACTTTGACCTGGTAGTGGCAATGCCATTAGGGGTCCTGTGCCACTCACAATCACATGTGATTTCATCACACGAGGTGATGTTGGACTCCTCTGAGCAATTAGTTAGAAATTTCCCGTGGGGGCCCCAATCAATAATAATTACAGTGTCATTTCTCAACACCTTTCCATGTGGCCCCTGACATTTCAGCCATCCGAGTCTGTCAGCAACGACATGCCAGTAACTCATACCTTTACAGGTTTCCATGTCTCCTCTCCCCTCCACAGTAGTGAAGTTTTCATATTCTGCAAATGCTTCACCCATTATCATGTAGAAGCCATGGCTGGTTTCGTTAAAGACCATGCTTGAGAATTAGTGGCTAAACAGCTGGGGCTGGCACCCACACATAAATGCAGAGTTTCAAAACCCAGAGTGAAATTATTTTTTAAAATGTTTTCCACCTAAATTCTTCCACATATATGCATACATGTTCAGAATATAAAGATATTCTCATATATTCAAACAGCATTATCATACCTAATAATAAACTATAATTTCAAATACTCATTCCACATTTGTATTTTCTTGATTGTCCCCAAATCATTTTTTAAGTGTTGGTTTGTGTGTGTGTGTGTGTGTGTGTGTGTGTCTGTGTGTGTGAAATTACAGTGTTTTACCTGCCTCATTGGGGTGGTCTGGCTACTCCCTCAACTCTCAGGTCACAGCATCGGCGTCCCTCCTTTCTTCTGGGCCTTGCTGGCTGAAGAGAAATCCACCCATCTCCTTTGCTGTGAAAACATGAACAAACAGCCCCTCTCTTCGGGGTGTCAGCAACCTGGAAACAGAATCATGGTTAAGATTGGGTGGTCTCAAACGTGGTTGTGTCTGTCCTAAGGGAAGTCCATCAGCGTCGTTCTGTAAAAACAAAGGCATGGCCCCTTCTCCAGGTGATTATGGCCCTGGGATCCCAAAGGCGATTTCCATCTTCGTGGGACTTCTCGGGATCAGCTTTTTCTGTAGAAGTGAACATGTGGTTATCTGCCCTAACTGTGTTACAAGCTTTTAGTAAGGAGAAAATTTTTTAGTTAAAATGACTAAATGAAGTTTGCCACACATAGGATTGCTCTTCTTCTCCCCCTTCTGCTTTAACAATGGAGAGGTTAAAGCACTGAAACCAACCGCAGGGAGCTTGCTTGGTTTTGAACCCGGAAAACTAGTTAGATAGATCCCACTGTCACGCAGCCCCTAGCTCTCAGAGAATCCGGAGAGCTAGTGAGCTGTGTGAGAACTTCTTACCACACTCGGGATAATTTGAAAGACTGAAAAAATTCTTAATATAATTGTTTACCAGTTTATGAACTAACTTACCAAACAGACATTTTTTTCCTCTAAGTTTACCAGTAAGGTTACAGTTTCAACTAAGCTGTATTGCCCTTAGGCTTTTTACACTGTAGGATTGTACAATCTTGCAATATTCCGTCCTGGTTAATTTCTCTTCTTCCCTCCATGCTGGATTTAGAGGAAGTTAGTGGGCGGGTCTTAGGCCCCCGTGAATGTCCTAAGAAAATGACCCCATATCCAAAATTGAAAAACTTTTCCCCTTCAATTTCAAATTCCATGTGGGGGCACTGTTGTTTCCCCACAACAGCATTCCAAAAGACCCCTTGATTTAAAACAGTGGGTCTCAACCTTCTTCATGCTGCTATCCTTCAATACAGGTCCTCATGCTGTGGTGACCCCCCAACCATAAAATTATTCCCATTGCTATTTCATAACTGTCATTTTGCTACTGTCTGAATCGGGCGACCCCTGTAAAAGGGTCATTTGACCCCCCAAAGGGGTCACGACCCACGGGTTGAGAACTGCTGATTCAAAGGGTGGTCAGACTTCTCAAGTACTCTTTCCTGATAGGTATACATTTTAACTCTAGAAATGCAAGGAAGCAAAAACTGATTTAAACGGTCTTCCTTCATAAACCCTAGTAGATCAGATTTTATCACTGCTTCTTAGACTCATTCTTCATATTCTTCTTCCTAATCCTGATCTATAACTCCAGCAACCATGTGAACACTTTGAGAATTTAGGTTAGATGTTCCTAATAAATGTTCTATGGCTCTTTCAGGCAGAAGTACCATTCTTAATAATTTCTGGTTTAATTACAGCTTTTAGCTGTTGCTCACGCCTCTGAATAACACTAGCATCCATTTGAATTCCTTGAGTATTTAGGTTAAATTTCCCTGATAAAAATGGTATTCCTCTTTCAAGCAGAAACTCCTGCTTTTTAGCATCAACAGGCTGCTGTGAGAGCTTCTGAGCCTCTTCTTGGTTAGTCCAACTTACTGCAGCGAGAACAGAGGCTGGGTTAGGTCTGTTTTTCTGCTGTGAGATGGGGGTTACCTGTGACTGCTGCCCTTCAAAGCTTCCTTTTCTGGGTTAGGCAGAGGCCTTGCCTTCTGTGCTCTGCTGGGCAGGGTCTGGATCAAGCTCTGTTCTCTATTTCCCTGCTGGGAAGCCTTTGCTAATGGGAAACACAGGAAGATGCGGACAAAACTAGAGAACGTGGTGCTCAGCAAACTCAGTCCATCTCGAAGAGATATTTAATGACGCCGTTATTATAAGGGTGAAAAAGTGGGGTTTGCACCAAAAGATAAGATGATGAAGACTACAGAAGGCCAGGGAAGGGGACAGGGGGAGGGTAGGAAGTGATGGGGGGAGGAAAGGACCCCATTTATGGGGGGAGTGTTGACAGGCTATTATGACTGATTACTTTTGTTGAGATGGCTGTGCAGCTACAGAGAATCTGCTTCTTGTAAAAACGAAACCAATGAAAGAGCAGGAAGGCCCCGCAGCCTCAGAAAATCCCCGATCCCTTCCCCTGGGGCTCTAATCACTGATCCCTTCCCCTGGGGCTCTAATCACTGATCCCTCCCCCCTGGGGCTCTAATCACTGATCCCTTCCCCTGGGGCTCTAAGCAGTGGTGACTCAAAAGCTGCGGAAAAGTAACACTGGAGTGGACTGGGGAGTCTTGAATGAGAGGCATACAGGCTCCTTTCAAACATTTGAAAACAAAATGAGGTGAACAGGTGAATATCCCACTGCACTGGGGCAGACGGGCGGGCCAGGGCCTGCAGGCGTGGCTGTTAGTGCTCTGTGGACTTGAACCCCCGTGCTTCCTCTTGCAGCCCCACAGCCTTGGGCAGGTGTGTAAAGGCCCTGCCCCCCTTATCACCACAGGGGGCATCTGAGCCACTGCTTCCCACGGAGGCCCGAGGTCTGAGCTCGGTCAAGTCCAAGGTGCATTGGGAACACTGAAGTCCCTCCTGGGTCGGCGGGACGCTTGATGGCCTCAGCTGCCAGTGGAGAAGCTGGAGGTTTGAGGCCTCCCTGCGCTGCCCTGGCAGAAAGGCCTGGGGATCAGCTTCGCCCTGGCCCCGCTGTACAGCAGCACCTCTACTCCGACCTGGACCATGGCTTCAGCAGCCAGCCAGGAGTCCTGGTGGGGCAGTGGGTTAGGCACCGGACTGCCAATGGAAGAATCAGCAGTTCAAACCCCCTCCGCAGCTCCGAGGGCAAAAGACGAGGCTGCCTGCTCCTGGGAAGAGTTACAGAAAGAGTCAGAGCCCAGGGGACCCTACGGGGCAGTTCGGCCCCATCCTGGAGGTCCCTATGAATCAAGGAGCAGTTTCGCCCTGTCCTGGAGTGGAGCCGACTCCGGGGCTGTGGGTGGGCGTGGGTTTGGGCAGAAGAGTATGTGGAGATCGGTGACTCTCCACCTCAAAACGCACTGCCATTGCTGCCATGTGAGCTGGCTGCACCCCACACGACAGGGGAGGACCGCCGAGACTGTCGCTCAACTCTCTCCCTAGGAGCGGATGGGGAGAGAGACCAGTGGCTGCACTTTGGATGGCTGCTCCTGAGCTTTCGAGGCCCCAGCCGCTGCTCACCCCGGTGGGGCACCGAGCACTGTCTGTGTGGCCTCCGCACTTTGAGACAAAGACAGTGCTGGGCGCCCCACCGGGGTGAGCAGCAGCTGGGGCCCATCTGGAGGGCAGACCAAGGGATGGAAATGGATGACACACGGAATCATTTCATCTCACGGACTCTTGGACCACGCACACATCAATCTCCAGGACCCTGAGACCAGAGGAACAGAGGGTGCCCGGCTACCACTTCCGACTTCTCTGAAAAGGACCCTTGAGGAAACCCAAGGCAAAGCAGGAGGAAAAAGGTGGAACAAAACTCAAAATCTTAGAAATAAAAGAAAGACCCAACTTGACTGGTCAGATAGAGGGTGGGGGGCGGGTGAGGACGGGTCTCTGAGATGCATCCGGCACTTCATCAATGTTTGGGTCTGGGACCAAACTCACTCCGGGGCTCCACATGCAGCTGAACTGGTGGGCATGGAGCAGTAAACACGAGGGAGGTGCCACACCTTAGGCTAATGGACCATTTGAGATCCCAGGGGCAGCTGTTGCCCGGGGACACAGTTCAGACGGGCTAGGGGAGGAGGAGGGAGGTGGGCTGAGTGCCGCTACCCTGCGGGGCTCAGCAAGGCCTGAGATGCAGTCAAGTGTGGTGAGCGGTCGAGTGTAAAAGGGACGCCATGCTCTGGCAGTGAAAAGTTAAAAAGAGAAAAGTCCCTTGGACAGACACTAGGGCTTGTGGGGACTGGAGCTCAAGACCCACCAGCCTCGGTTGGCCCTCTTTCTCGGGTTGCAGGGGACCCTGCCCTCCATTGGCCACAGATTTGGGGTTAAAACTATTGGAAACCAAGAGAAGTGTGTGTCAATTAGCAAGGAGCTCTGAGGCCCCATGGGGGAGGGGCTCAGCTGCAAGCCTACCAGGGGAGAGGGGCCACTCAGACCCACCGCGCTCCGAGGGGGAAGACGAGGCCGTGTGCTCCCGTGATGGTGTACGGCTCGGAAAACCCTATGGTGTGGTTCTGTCCCACTGGGTCCCTGAGAGGCAGGATCGGCTGGCCAGCAGTGAGTGGGTGCTATGCCGTCACTAGGCTGGGTCTTGGGACTTGCTGCCAGCCTCAGGTCTCCTTGGGTTTCTGAAGATTCTGAAGTTTCTTCGGAGGATGAGGTTCACGATGGAGTGGGCCTCCCGAACCGCAGGTCTTAGGGAATGAGGCACAGGGTCGTGTCTGCCCGGGCGCTCGCAGATGGGCTGCCACCAAGCAGGAACTTTTAGAAGCAGCATGTGGCCCTTGGGGTGGGGGCTCAGCCCAACCTCCGGGGTTTTGTAGAGCTCCCAAATGGAGACCCACGGGGTCAGAGACCAGAGACATCCCAAGGGGAAAGCCTCCTTGCAGATCGTGGGGGACCCCGGCATGGGCGGTTGTAGTATTAAATTAAAAGTGACGCAGGGGAGTGGGGTGCCAGCCCCACCCGCTCGCTGCTTGAACTCACTGGTTCAGTAATACTACTTCTGGGTTCAGTAATGCACAATTGCACGGTTGAGATATATAAGCATTATATTAAAGTCATTGAGAGCATGAGAGATAATACAATAATACAGTCAGACATATTACATGGTAGCATTGCTCACCTCCGCCCCGCTTGGTGGTCCTCGTGGGGGGAACCCGGCTGCCAGAGCAGGAGCCGCCTCCCTTGCGGGAGCTGCCCTCTAGTCCACCGCCCTCATGGGAGCCGCCCTCACGGGAAGCAGCCCTCCTTCCTCAGGCGCCCTCTCCAGCCACCCTCTCGAGAACCAGGGAGCCTCCTTATTTATTGCTAACCACGCATCATATTACTTTAGGGGGATACATCGCAGCATCATGCATCACAGAGAGGGGCAATACAATTCATCCTTGAACAGGTTTGGTCATTCTGGTGTCTCATACAATAAAGCAGGCAATTACCATCCTGGGAGGCATGCAAGCCCCCTGATAGCAGATAACAACCTACTTCATAGAGAGGGGTTGTAACATAGGCAATACAAGCAATAGGAGGGGGGTGACTTAGTCATCTTAGAGTGGTCCCGGGCTTGCCTTTGGGCACTGCTTCGAGGGAACAATGTCAGAAGGGAATGGGCCCTATTTGGGGTGAGTCAGACTATACAGTCTGGCCGCTCTAGATGGCTGATGTTAAGGAGAATAACCTCTGACCTATTTTCGCTGCCTAAAGAACAGTCATTCTCAAGCTAAGTCTGGCATATATTTTGGGGAGACAACTTAAGAGAAATCCTCCTGTTCCTCACAGGCGGTCCCTATCCTGCCCCCCACCCTGACTTTCAGGAGGACCTTCCTCTTGGGGATAGGTGCAGCCCCAGACGAACACTCCCTGCAAGGCTCGGAGTGGGCACCCTGGGGAGCCAGGACCCATGTCTCTAAAAGGAACAAGACCTGCCTCCCCAGGGGCGGAGCCACCAGGCACCTTCACGCTGACCCCGATGCGTGGGCGCCGTGTGGGTGTCAGGGGAGGACGGTGCCCCTGCCCCAGGGCCCTCCAGCCTGGCTCCATTGGAAGAGATCTACAGGCCTTTCATCCAAGGTCCCTATGGGTGGGCAGGGCCTGAACACCTTTGAGAGCTGGGGAGCACACTCAGGACTCGTCACATGCAGGGACTCCCAGAGGAATTTGGGTTGCTGGAACAGAGGAAGGGGAGCGGGGGTTGGGCAGGTGCATACTGGAGGAGTTGGAACCAGTTTGAAGTCACATGTCAGCTCAAGGCGGCCTTGGGCCGCTGCCATCTCCGATAGCTGCTAGATTCAAGGGGAAAAAGAAGGCCCCAGGGCCCTGCTCAGTCAACACACCCACACTCACGTCATGTGACTTCTGAGAATACCGAAACCAGGCCCCACCCTGGGCAGCCACACTGAACCCGCTGCAGGCCACGGGCCGGCTCCTGCTGCCGAAGAACCTCAGGTTCCGGGATTACCTCCACATCACCTGGGCAGGTAGGCCTGTCTTTCCAGGGCTGGGGCCCCTCCTCCCATACGTGAACTCCAACTCTACATTTTAACAAGAACTAAGATTTCTGTGGGTACAAGTAGCACTTGGGGGGGGGCCATGAGGACCTCTAGGGGGGTGCAGATTCTCAGGAAGTCCAACCTGCAATGAACTGATTCTTAGGCAAGCCCCACCCCACCCCCACGCAGTGTCTCCTTGCTGGATGGTGGACGCTCTTCTCTCTGTGCGGTGGCTTCCCAGACTGGCGCTGGGGGCTCAAGAGGCTCAGGGTCACCAAGGACAGTTGGCCTGGCTGTCCACTGCTCAAGGCTCCAGTCCAGGAGTCAGCTAGCAGTCTGCATTGGTGGCCAGGTAGACCCCCGCCTGGATGCCCCCGGAAGTGCACCTTTCTAACCTGTACACAGAGGCGCCCCTGTGCGCGCACCCAGGACTCGACTGCCTGCTCCTGCCCTGCCGGAGCTCCCATCCAGGCAGACACACCTGGCAGCTGAGGTGTCTGAGGGTGGGGAGGTGACCACCCAGCCTGGTCCTGCTGAGATGAAGGCAGTACAGGCCAGGTCTGTGTTGCCCCTTAGCCCAACTGCATCTGGCCCACAGGTGTGCACTTGCAGGCTGTCTAGAGTCAGGGCAGGTCTTCGGGTCAAGGTCAGGTCAGGGTTCATGAGCCTGTGCTTTGAGCCAGGCTCCCAGGCGCTCCTGCAAATGCCGGGGAGCTGAGGAGAGGCCACTTGCTGGTCTGGCCTTATCTCGGCTCAGCAGCTACCTGTCCTGGCCTGGCTGCGCTGCAGGGAACCATGCAAGTCCTTCATACTCACATGCTGGCAGGGTGGGGGTGGTAGGCTATTCAGAGGGGGACAAGGGGCGAAAGGCACCCTGGAGAGGTGGGGGGAGCAGCACCCTGTCCACAGGAGCCTGAGTGCACTCACCACTGGCCCCACCCTGTGCCCATTTTTGGCCACCATCTCCTCCCAGAGCCTGGCTCCTGCCACAGTCCCCTCTGACCCCACCAGCCACACCCCTGCCCGCTGCAGGCCCTGCCACCCTCCCCTGTCCTTCCCCCTCTCCTACCCCACAAGCCACACCTGCCCGCTGCAGGTTGGCCCACCTCCTCCTGCACAACGAACTGTATCAAAGGTCTCAGTCCTGTGGTCGGTGTGGGTACGCCCACGGGGCCTGGTTATCTGCCCTGAGTGCACCTGCCCACCCTCCTCACCCAGCCTCAGCCCCTGAACCACCCCCCCCCCCCCCCCCCCCCCCCCCCCCCACCCCCCCCCCCCCCCCCGCCAGCCTCACATGGCAGCCACATATGGCCTGAGCCCCCCAGCCCACCCCTTCTCTGGCCAAATCTTATCAGCCTGAGGGACGGCCTTCAGATGGGGCACCCACAGGCCGCACCCCCAGCTTTGCCTTCCCTGCCATGCTGCAAGCCCTGGAGGGCCCCCTGCAGGCGGTGCAGGAGGGGTTTCTGGGGTTCATCCTTGCCCGTGTTGTGTCTCCCTCTGCTGCAGGCGCCAGCTCAACCATGGTCCTCCGACAGCTCCTCTGGGCATGGCTGCTGCTCTCGGGAACGCACGGTGAGACTGCGGTGACAGGAGAAGGCCACCCCTCCTACTCTGTGGCCTGAGTCTCTCTCCTGCTCCAAGACTCTGCCAGGCCCCCACCCTCCTGGCACCATCACTGCCAGGCCAGTGTCGGGCCTCCAGGGGCCTCCGGCTTTCCATAGGCACCCTGGATCAGATCAGCCACTTCCACTCAGGGACACCCCAAAGATGAGGTTCGCACACCTCCTTATTGGGGGTCTGTGTGTATCTCTGCAACCCCAGGACAGGCTCCCCGGACAGCAGACCAGCCCAAGATGGAAGGAAGTCGGTAGCCCTGGAGCAGTGGGCCTGGGCGGGCGAAGGGACAGGAGCCCACCGTGGCCCCGGGTGGGTGAGAGGACAGGAGTCCATTGTGGCCCCGGGTGGCCTTTGTTCCCTGCAGGCCTGGACAACGGTGACATGAGGCTGGTAGGCGGGAGTTCATCCAGCGAGGGCCGAGTGGAAATCTTCTACAGAGGCCAGTGGGGGACAGTGTGTGACCACCGCTGGGACCTCATCGACGCCAGTGTGGTCTGCCGTGCCCTGGGCTTCAGGAATGCCACCCAGGCGCTGGGCAAGGCCACCTTCGGGTCAGGTAGGGCCTCTGACGTTCCCCAGGACTTGGCCCGGCAGGTGACACACTCAGCTGATGCCTGCAGACTCCCGTAGAGAAGCAGGCAGAAGCCCGCCCTGGGGACCAAGCTCCTTGAATCCGCCCCCACCCCCCAGTCACAACTGTGGGTGGAGGACACTCCCTCCCCTGCCCTTCCACACCACCCCCTACCCCCATAGCCCACCTGTGATTTTCAACAATCACCAAGGATCTAAGCCCTCAGCCGCTGGGGCAGCGAAGCCCGTGCTGCTCGATGCAAACCGGGAGTTCAAATCCGCCTCTCACCTTCGAGGGGGGAAGATTGGACCTGTTAATCACCATGCAGAAATGTACACTTAGGGACGGATTTCCCCGGCCGAGCTTGCTGGGTTTGGAAGACATCTGTAAATACAGGCACACAGTGGGGGTGCGGGGGGGTGGGTAACTGAAACAGCAAAGAGCTGGGGGGCAGGGGGGCCTTTACCTCAATGGCCCTGGCTCTCTCCTGCCTGCGTCCTCAGGATGGGGCCCCATCATGCTGGATGAAGTGGAGTGCACAGGGACCGAGTCTTCGCTGGCCCACTGCAGGTCCCTCGGCTGGCTGCGCACAGACTGCAGCCACAAGGAGGATGCCGGCGTGGTCTGCACCAACGGTGAGCGGGCACCTCCCCAGATGTCAGTGAGCGCCCAGCTGCGGGCCCCTGGGTGGTGTGCACAGCTTAGGTGCCAAGGAAGAAAGGCCTGGATATGTCTCCCAAAGAATCAGCCACTGGCAAGGCGGTGGCTCCCAGCTCCGCCCTGACACGGGGTCACAGGCAGCGGCTTGACTGGGGTGGACTCCTGGGAGGCAGGTCCTGTTTCCGAGGTCTCAGAGGGAACAATGCACACAGTTGGTGTCAAAGCCGAGTCTGGCGTCTGACCCAGCACACCTCCCTTGTAGAAACCGGAGCCGACTCAGCCATCCACACCCTCGACCTATCCCGCGAGCTCTCGGAGGCGCTGGGTGGGGTCTTCGACAGCCAGCAGGGCTGTGACCTGTTCATCAGCGTGCAGGCCAGTGGTGCGGAGGCCCTGAGCCTGTGTGCCCACACGCTGATCCTCTCCAGCAACCCCGAGGCCCAGACCCTGCTGAAGGACCCGAGCAGCAGCATCATCATAGAGGTGGACACGGAGTGCCTGCCTGTTGTCTCGGACTTCGTCAGGTGCGCCCCCACGGGAGTGGGGACTCGGGAAGCCCACCACAGAAGCCCAGGCACCAGTCAGAGCACACAGGCCCATGCATGCCCCCTCCGATCTCCCCCATACAGGCACATACAGGACAGACACAGTCGTCACACAGACACATACACTGCATAGACATGCAGACACCAAACATTTGCCCCCCTGCACACACACACACACACACACACGCCTGTACCCACCACACTCATTCACACACCACTGTCTACACACACACCTACACATGCCACACACATTACATTTCCACACACCTACGCCACACTCACACGTACACATTAATACACACACAACACATGTGCATTCACACCTGTACACATCACACTCACATCACACAAAGACAACACTCTCCCATAGACACTCATAAACACCACACACATCCCTACACATATCACACTCACACCTTCAAACATCACTCATTCATGCACATACATTAGCACATGTACAACATACTCACATACACACACCTACATCCCACATGGACATACCTACCAACAGTGCACTTACACTTACACACGTCACAATCACACATACATCACTCACACTTAGACTCACACATGCCCACTCAGACACACACACATGCATGCAGCCCCACAGACACCATCAATGTACAGTCAATATGCTCACACACGACAGACATGCTTAATCACGTGAGCTCACACCTGCACTCAAACACACTCCATGCACACACCCAGTCTCCCCGGCAGACACATAGGCACACAACACAAGCGCACTCATTCACACCTATCCTGTCACACACCCACTCGGGCACACCCTCACGTGCATTCACATACTTGCATGAGCACACGCAGGCATGAACACACACATATTCCCAAGGCAGAGGAAGAGGCTGCCTCTAGCCAGGACCCCAAGGCCCCTGGGAGCCTTGTGCCTGGCTGCCCTGCACCAGCACGCTGTCGCCCACAGGTACCTCTACTCACGCCAGCTGGCCGTGGCCCCGTCGTCCGTGAAGTGCTTCCACCAACTGGCCTCCTCCTACGGGGCCGAGCGGCTACAGGACTACTGCTCGCGCCTCTTTGCTATCCTCCTGCCCCAGGACCCCACCTTCCAGACGGCCCTGGACCTGCACACCTATGCCCTGGCCACCAGGGACACCCTGCTGGAGGGGCTCTGCGCGCAGTTCCTGGCCTGGAACTTCGAGGCACTGAGCCAGGTGGCCGCCTGGCCCCACGTGCCTGCCGCCCTGCTCCGCACATTGCTGTCCAGGAGCGAGCTGGCCGTGTCCAGCGAGCTGGCCCTGCTCAAGGCTGTGGACGCTTGGGCTCGCAAGAGCCTGGCCCCCCCAGCGGTGGTGACCAGCCTCCTGGAGGAGGTCCGCTTCCCCATGATCCTGCCCGCTGACCTCTTTGAGCTGCAGTACAATGTGTCCCTGCTCCACGGGCACGAAGCACTGTTGCAGTCCAAGATGCGGCAGGCCCTGGAGTTCCACACCGTGCCGCCGCAGCTGCTGGGCCGCTACTGGGGGCTGAACCTCACCCAGGACGCCTACCAGCCTCGGCTCTACACAGGGTCCACCTGGAGCACCTCCATCTCGGCGAGCCCTCGGGGCTCCTTCAGAGAGGACTCCGGCTACTACAAGCGCACCTACTACCAGTCTTACACCCCCCAGCCTTATGGCTACCAGTCCTACCCATACCGGTCATTCCGCACCCCCCAGCACCCCAGCTTCCTCTTCCAGTCCACGTCCCTCTCCTGGACCCTCTACCACCTGCCCAACATGCAGAGCTGCTGGAACTACGGCTTCTCCTGCACCTCCGACGAGCTCCCCGCCCTGGGCCTGACCAGGTCCAGCTACCCGGACGCCGCCATCGGCTTCGAGAACAAAGCCCTGATGCTCTGCCAGGGGGGCTTCGTGGTCCACGTGGCCGACTTCAGCGGCAAGATGGCCCCTATCCCCAGCGCGCTGAGCGGTGGCAACGGCTCTGCCAACGCGTCCCTCTTCCCCTGCCCGTCGGGCACCTTCAGCAGCTTCCAGGTGGTCATACGGCCCTTCTACCTGACGAACTCCTCCCTGGACTTCTAGATAGTCTGGCCAGGACCTGCCTGCGGCAATCCCCTTAGCCGCCACCAGGCGTCTCCCCTGCCCACGCTCGTCCCCAGCCCATGGAAACTTCCCGAAGCGGCCACGGCCCTCCCCTCTCTGCAGGCTGCAGGGCAGCAGGCCCTGGGCACCTCGTCCTCCTCTGAGCCCTTGCCTTCGACCATTACAGCTGTCCCACGAGTCTCGTCCGTGTGTCTAAGCCGTGTTTCATGTGGGTGCAGGGAGAATGGGGGGAGAATGGACACGCCATGGGAAGTGGCCAGACCACTGGGGGAGGGGTCAGCGCGCATGCAGACAGGTGGAGGGCCACCCCAATGGCGCTGAGTCTGGAGGGTTGGGCGGCAAGGTCTCCACACCGTGGGGGCGGGGGGTGCTAAGGTGCGTGTCCCTGGCGGAAAGAGAGGCACGTTCTGGAGCCCTCCTTCCATGCACCTTCCATGCGCGAGCACGCATTTGGGGATGGGAACCTGCTGCTGGCGGTGGGATCCCTGCCCAGGACGCCCCCACGGCTACCGAGTAGCATGGGCCCCCAGAGAGTCTACCGCGACCAGTGTTTCAGAAACAGGTCACCAGACCTTTCTTCCGACGCGCCTGGGAGGGGACTTAACCGACTCCAGCCTCCCATCACAGCCCACGGAGCTGCATCGTGTCCGCCCTTTGCACCGCCCAGGGGCGGGGCGGGGCCTCCCTCACTGATGTCTGTAGGATGGGTGCTGGGGTCCAGCGGGGCAGGGGGCTTTTCTGGAAGGAGGGCCTGATAGCTCTGAGAGTCCCAAGGGAGGGGGCTGGGAGCGGGGCTCGAGGAGCGTCCAGTACAGTCTGGTGGGAGCATCGCCAGGGAGTCCCTCCTGCCGGGCAGGCCCCTTGAGCTTTTCAGTCGCTGCTGATGACAAGGTGGTGGCTAGAGGGATGGGAGGGGTCTTGAAGCCCTTCCATCCTCTCCACTGCTGAGCGGCAGCGCTGTTCCATGAGAAGCAGACACATACACCCCTTGCCATCTGCCCCAGGACGTGAGCAGCCCCAGAAGACAGGTGTCCGTCCCTCTCCCTCGTGGGAGCCCTCCCACTGGGCAGCAGCCCAGTACCAGATGCCCAGCAGAGCCCTGTCCCTGGGCTACACTAGCCTGGCTATTCGCCTTTGAGCCTCCCTGGGGACAGCTAGGAGCACCTGTCACCCTGTCCCAGGAAGGTGACCTGAATTGGGCAAAGGGAGGCTCTGACTCTCACGACCTCCAGCCCTCCCTGGTCACCCATCCAGAGAGTGAAATGACCTCCCTCAGGTGGGCTCCGGGCTGTGTCCTCAGTGGGCCTTAGTGCCCCTGCCTGGCCCGCCGCCCAGCCTGCAGGGAGGTGAGCTCCCTGGGGCTGCCCAGGTGCACAGTGCGGGGAGCCACCTCTGGGCCATGTCCCAGGCTCCTTACTCCCGGAGCCCTTGAATGCTTTTGTTTACGACACACCCAGAGATGCTCGGCCACTGTGATGGAGAGAACTCTCAGAATCTCAGGTGAGTGCACCTGAGCTCCAGCCTCACATGGCGATGTGAGATGCTCCTGTCTCAGGAATAGGACGGTAAAGGCAGCCTTTCTGAGAGTCTGAGAGTGGGCCGTCCAGGACTGGGCAGGGGTTCCAGCTTCCTGGGAGGCCCAGGCTCCTTCCCTTCCTACACCATCATTTTAGCGCGGCTGTCTCATGGGCCATACATGGCTGCTACATCTCCAGCCATCGCGCCTGCCTTTCGAACATCAGGAAGCGGGGAGCAGACCAGGACAAAGGGATACCCCAGATGTGCAGCCCCTGAGAGTGAGTGTCCCCTCCCTAAGTTTTGCACCTAAGGCTCCTCGCCCACCTCACCCCCACCGGGCCCAGCGCTGGAGCAAGAGAAACCTTTGGTTTCTGGAGTGCTGCAGGAGTGAGATCAGGGACTCCCAGGCCCTGCGCTTCTGCCCTGCACGCTCACACACGCACACGCACGACAAGACTCACACCAGGATACACACCTGCCAGATGGCATCACCCAGCCACACTCAACCACACATTCGCATACAATCACACTCAGACACACAAGCACACGCACATTTACACAGTCACATGTATACACACACTCACACAGCCACACTCAGTCATAGTCTTACACAGTCACACTCACACAACCACACTCACATTGACAGTCACATATATACACACACTCACACATTCTCACACAGACACAGACATTCAGACACACACACACAAATTACACACACTCAGCCATACCTTCTCACACAATCACAGACACACAACCACACAGAGCCACACACATTCACATATACTCAGTCACATATGCATTCTCACACATAAGTCATACTCACACACATACAGAGCCAGGCCACATACATGGACACACAGACACACACACAGTCACACTCACACATTCTGACACTCACACACACACAAAAACAGCACACATATAGACACAAAAACACACACACACACACAATTGTGTACCACAACCATACGCAGACACTCACATCCTGACACATACTCAGAGCCACACACTCACACTCACTAGCGCACATGTAAGTGTGGACCACAGCCGTCTGCACATGTGAGCAGGCACACCTGCAGGGACTTGGACACAGGGCGGGGTAGGCAGGGGCATGGACAGATGCTGGTTCCTTGTCTGGGACGCGGCAGGCTTGGGGTGAGGAGGAGGAGGATGTGAAAGGGGCCAGACCATGCCCTATGCCAGCCCCCCAAATGCACAGCCCCCTATAGGCCCTGCTCCAGCGCTCACAGGGACGCCCAGTCAGAATCAACAGGACAGACATTAACTAGGGAGCTTCCCTCCGCCCGCCCCCCACCTCAGGAGGACACCTGGTGCCTCTAGGCCGCAGTGTCTTTCAGAAGCACTCTCCCACGTGGCTTCCCTGAGCACGCCGTGGCCGTGGCTGGGGGGGCGGGGGAGGCAAGGGCGCAGGGCAGCCTCAGGAGGAGCTGGATGGAACAGGGCCGATGTGGCAGCAGCTGATCTCCAGCAGGAATGTGTTGGGGGGCGGGGGGCGCCCGCCGGGAGCCAAGCGTGAGGAAGAAAAGCTGTAACAGTCGGGAGGGGCTTATGTTCGAGTCTCTGTCCGGCCTCAAGAACTGTTCAGAGGTGGCTCTACCTGGCCAGCTTGGGGGGCGCATGGGGGCCACTGTAGTATTAAATTAAAAGTGGCGCGGAGGGAGGTGGGGGTCCAGCCCCCACCGCTAATACTCTCTACGGGTTCAGTAAGTACAACTGTACAGTTGAGATATATAAGCATTATATTAAAGTCATCGAGAGCATGAGAGAGAGTACAATAATACAGTCAGACATATTACATGGTAGCATTGCTCACCTCCGCCCCGCTTGGTGGTCATCATGGGGGGAACTCGGCCTGCCAGAGCAGGAGCCGCCTCCCTCGCGGGAGCTGCCCTCTCGTCCACCGCCCTCATGGGAGCAGCCCCCCTTGTCCACCTTTCTCATGGGAGCAGCCCTCCTTCCTCAGCCGCCCTCGGCCAGCCACCCTCAGCCAGCCACCCTCGCGAGAACCAGGGAGCCTCATTATTTATCGCTAACCATTATTTATTGCTAACCACGCATCTTATTGCTTTAGGGGGATACATCACAGCATCATGCATCACAGAAAGGGGCAATACAATTCACAACAACCTGCGTCATAGGGAGGGATTGCAACATAGGCAATACAAGCAACAGGAGCGGGATGACCTAGTCATCTTAGAGTGGTCCCGGGCTTGCCTTTGGGCACTGCTTCGAGGGAACAATAACAGAAAGGAATGGGCCCTATTTGGGGTGAGTCAGACTATGCAGTCTGGCCGCTCTAGATGGCTGATGTTAGGAGAATAACCTCGGACCTACTTTCGCTGCCTAATGAACAGTCATCCTCAAGTTAAGTCTGGCATATATTTTGGGGAGACAACTTAAGAGAAATCCTTCTGTTCCCCACAGGCCACTGGCTGGAGCTTGTGGGGGTGCCTAAGGGGGGAGGTGTTGTGGTTGCTGTGATCAGCCGGTGTGCGGTCGTGCCCCACAGTTGGTGATGCGGCCTGAGATGGCTAGGATCCACAGGGCCCCACTGCCTGGTTTACAGAGGACCCGGCCCTTTTGTCCTTGTCTGTCTTTGTTGGAAACTGCTAAGACCCAGGGCCTGGAAGAAGTCCACTGCCGGAGTTGGGCTGGGATGGAGGGAAGACAGGAAGTCAGACAAAGTCCTGGGGCTGGGAGACCTGAGGGTCATCCCAGTGGGGCAGCCAGGACTCTGGGCCACCACGGCCCTGGGCAGGGTAGGGCAGGAGCAGAAGAGCCCGAGCCAGCTCCCTGCCTGGTTCTGCTCAGACCTGGCTGGAGGGGGGAGTCAGGAGGCCTGGCCCAGGCTTTCCTGACCTCTGCCCCCCCATAAACAGCCCCCTGAGGTCACCTCGTAAAGCTTCACAGGACAAGGAGGTCTAAGCCTTCAGCCTCCCCTCCCCCAGATCCAGGGAACTGCAGAGACACTTGGCCCGTCTCCTGGGACCTGGAATCAAGGCTTGTCCTAGTGCCCTGGTGGCACAGCAGTTGAAGCGCTTGCCTGCTAATTATTAGGTCAATGGTTCAAACCCACCAGCCTTTCCAAGGGAGAAAGATGAGGCTGTCTGCTTCTATCAAGACTGACAACCTCGGAAACCCTAGGGCACAGTCCTGCCCTGTCCTGCGGGTTTAGGTTGGGGTTCTAGGGTCCTGCAGCTCCCTATCAAAGAAGGCAAGAGTGGGGCTCAAACATCATGCATTTCGTCTCTCACAGCCCTGGGGCCAGATGTCCAAATCAAAGCTGTGGGCAGGACTGGCTCCTGGAAGCTGCTCCAGGGATGGCTGGGCCCCAGGTGCCCTGGGGATGGCTGGGTTCTGGGCACCCTGGGACTGGGGTCGGCTGGCTTCAGGTGCCCCGGGGGACAGCTGGGTTCCGGGCCTTTTCCGGAATGGGGGAGGGTGGAGCCTGGACAGAAGAGGTCACAGTGTCACATGGGCTAAGATCCAGTGGTCAGGTGCGTGACATCAGGAGCCCCGGCTGACAAAGCCTGGGGTGGGGCCGACCTCCTACGTCCTGTTGTCAGAGCCACCTTCTCCAGCATCCTCGCCCCTCCCTGACTTCTCTCCTCACTCCTCACTGTTGGAAGCTTTGGGAACATCGGGGGTTCAAGCTTCACGGGAAGGCTCTGACATCACAGAGCCAGGCTGCCCCATGGGGGGTCCCCGGGTGGGTCAGAGGAGAACTGGGTGCCCAGGGGCTGGTGTTCAAAAGTAAGTCGTCAGACCTCTCTTCAAGCTGCCTCTGGGTGGACTCCAACCTGCCCCCCTTTGCGTTGGCCATTTGCCACACCCAGGCCCAGCAACACAGTAAGGGGCCTAGACACAAATCCAACAGCCTGCATGGTTCTCAATGACAGGCGACAGAAAGCTTTGCCCTGGAGAACAGGGAGAGACAGACTCTGGACCCCAACGCACCTTTGCCTTTGCATGGGAAGTTCTCACCAAAGCGCTAAGGCAAGACAGGGAAATCAGGGGCATCCCAGATGGGCAAGGGAGACGTGAAACCAGTCCTGTCTGCTGCCCACCTGATGCCACGCCACAAGGTTGGCACTGGGGCAGACGAGGGCTCACGAAGTGGCAGGTCCCAGCCCTGGGCAGGGACCCGTCAGATGGCCTCCCCTGGTGAGGAGAATTTATAAAAGGATATCAACACAGCAGTGTCGTGTGTACCACCACCCCCTGCCCCCCACAAAGGGATCGAGCACTTAGAAATAAGGTTCGCCTACTGCCTATCTGTCGGTTTGGGGTGACCTTAGCCCAGTGTTGCATGGCAGAAACTGAAGGGTCTTCTCCCGCTTTAAACCCCGTCCCCCCACCGTCTGGAACAGCTGACTGCAGCTGAGGTGAGCTCTTCTACATCAAAGGGGTCTGTAAGGCGGCATGTCAAAGGGGCGATAACGTGGCTAGTGGCAGTAGGCAGGCTTGCTCCCTTGTGGCTGGGCAGACCGCATCAGACGGTGGCATGCCCTGAGAGCGGAAGCCTGCCCGTACCTTGGTGTCTGTCCTCACATGGACTTTTGGGCTGTTTCCCCGCTTCCTGCTGCTGCGAACCATGCTGCAGTGGACATGGGCGACCACACGTCTCTTATTTCTCTGGGGTCTATGCCCAGCAAGGGTAGTGCTGGACTGTACAATATTTCTACCCCGGTTACTTTAGGTGGCGGCGGCACAGCGTGATAAGCAAGCCTGTACTGGGAATTCAAGTCACGATGGGGGAGAGGGGAGACATTTGCACTTTTGTTCATAGGGAAACCAAGTGGAGCAACCTCTCTGGGGAGGGGAGGGTGCTGGACAATATTTATCTAGCGCTCAAGGGGAGAATGCACCCAGTATTGTGTCCCTCCTTGGACACTTGTGACCTAGTTTCTATCCAGCCCTTGGTGACTCAGGCCATGTACTATGGACTACTGGGACGTCAGGCCCAGTTTAATGCTGTTCTTCCCAGACGCACGACATGTTCCACATGCCACCCCAGAGGGACTCTGTGAAAACTCCACTAAGCAAACTCGGCTCTACGGCACATTCTCCCTTGGGCTTTAGGGTGAACCGCCCTAGTGGGAGCACACGGGGCTGACTGGTGTCCCAGGTGGACTAGAGAAACAAATCCAGGGACATTGATGTATGTATAAGAAAGAGGTTTACATCAAAGAATAATTATATGTTAAGAAAACATCCCAGCCCAGTCCAGCTCCAAGTCTGTAAGTTCAATATGAGCCCATAAATCTGATTTTAGCCCATGAATTCCTCTTCAGACTCACGCAGCATATAACGATGCCGAATGCAGGAAGACCACAGGCCGGTGGGTGGAAAGTCCTGTGGGTCCAGTGGCTGTGGACGCATCCCCAGGGCTCTGGCTGTCATCAGCGTGGCTCCATGTGACTCTTCAACAGGAGTGTGTAGCAGAGAGAGGGTGTGTCCCTCCCCCAGGGAGGAAAAGAGGAAGTCCCAGAATCTTCCCGAGAAGGCCACGCCCACCCAGATGAAGGCGGCCCTC
>NW_022111358.1:48471537-48472685 GCF_000313985.2 Echinops telfairi | reverse complement strand
GAGAAGCCACATGGACCTATCCCGATGCAGCCCTGGGTGCTGGAGCAGCCGTGTGGAGACCCCTGGCAGCGCTGAGATGCAGCATCCAGATTAAGTTCCCATGGTACAGATTTGTTTTTTCAGTAGTTGATGATTTTACATTTTCCCAGTAATTATAATTCATGAAGTGTCGTTTTACCTACAATACGGCTGCTTTCAGCACAGTAGCTGCCCTCTACCCGTGTGTGTGACTGGTCCACATAAGTACATTATGGCGCCAACCCTGTCACATACACCTGTATATGTACGGGGTGTATGTGATGGGATTGGCACAATGATGTCAGCACACTGGGTACTTGTATGCGGGTGGATCTGCATGTAGGCACACCCGCCTGGAAACGGATAGATGAGTGGTGTCTCGGTTCCTAAGGTCATCTGAAATATGTTTTCTGGTGGTCTTAGGCTACCTCTGAAAGGGTCGTTTGCACCCCAAGGGGTCACAACCCACAGGCTGAGAACTGCTGACCTAACAGGAAGGAGGAGGTGGAGGAAGAAGACAGACAGCTCCCAGACAGATGTGGGCACACTCTGGGCCTGTGTTGGGGGTGGTCTGACTGGGACTAAAGAATAGGGCACAGTGGTGGGATGGTCAGACAGCAGCAGGGCCGCTGAGGAAAGGGGAGCAGTCTGGCGTTTCTTCAGCCCCGAGACACAGACTGACCATATGGGAGGCGACTCCCGGCTAAGCAGCTGCCCCAACGAGCCGAGAGCAGTGGCTCAGGGGGACTTGAACCCCACAGGGATGTCTTGAGGCTGGCCTGTGATTTGGGGGTGAACCATTGGACCCCCAAGCCCCTGTGTGTGAGGGTGAGGAGTGTGTGGGGAGGTGCTAGTCAGCCGATTCTAAGCACAGTGGAGTCAGCTGTCCACTTGCAAACCTCGGAAGGACTTCCAGGAAGGCTGGTCCCGGGCCCGAGGACTGCAAGGTGACCTGAAGCCCTGGCCTGGCCCTGGCTGGCCCTGACATGCTGCAGAGCCCAGGCTGCCCCTCAGAGGGGATGCACCCTCCCTGGGGCCTCCTGCCACCCATCACACCAGCCTTCATCAGGCACTTTGATTGGGCACAGACAGCCCCACATGTGAGCACCACTCCCCCCCCCCCCCCCCCC
>NW_022111358.1:48464010-48471437 GCF_000313985.2 Echinops telfairi | reverse complement strand
CCCCCCCCCCCTTCTTCCTCCCTGTCAAAATTCAGGGCCACAGAGAACAAAGCAGACACTCTGTTTTTTACATGAAAACAGCTTTCTAAGCATATAGTTCACATATCACACAATTCCGTAGTTCCCTCCCATGAGAAGAGCTGGACAGTCGTCACCACAATCACTGTATAACACCCTCTTCATTCCGGTACTCGTCATTAAGAGCAGCCCGTTTCCCCACCTTCGCTCCTCCTCCCCTGCAAACCCTCCAGGAACCAGCAATCCCATGACTGTCTCCATGGCGTGCCTATGTCGGATTGCACACAGAAAACCCTTAAAAAAATAGTAACAGCAAAGTCAAACAGATCAAAATCCTCCATCGAAAAGAAAGCAGAAAATGTCCAAAACTAGAACAAATTTAAAATGGATCACAAGGGAGATCAAAGAGCACAGGGCTCCAGTTTAATCCAACAGCTTCTGCCACCAGCTACTTCCCACTGCAAGCTTCTCCTTCGTAGCTTGCTGAGGACAGAGATGCTGGGCGCTGGACAAGTGGAGTCCTGTGAGGACCCCCCTCCCCCATCCAGGTCCTGGCCCGTCAGCTCCCCTGGTGGGGGTGGGGGAGGAAGCTGGCAGAGCTGGGGGAAGGTCCAAGTGAGTCCTCCCCCTTCCTCAAGACCCCCTGCTGTCCTCACAGCCCTGAGACCATGATGCTCCATGGCTTGGGGTCAGTGGCCTGGCAGGAGGCCCAGTGACTGTCACAGAGGAGGCCTTGGTAAACTGGCAGCCCCTGGACAGACCACAGCTCTGGTGATTCACATGCTGGGCACTAAGGCCCTTCTGAGCGTCAGCATAGCAGTGCAGGGGTGCAATGGGCACATGCAGGGGTGCACTGGAGATGGTGGAAGTGGCCGAGAACTGGTTCCTTCCATCGTGCGCATGGGTGGGTGGGTGGGGGCAGGAGGCAGGGCCAAGTCAAAGACAGCTAGCAAGCCAGAGGGAGCCCCGAAGAAGCACCCCCTCAAAGAAGCGGGGTGGGACTTGGGGGTGGCTATAGGGGAAACCAGCCCCTCACACCATCACGGGTCGGACAGGCACAATCGTAGTGTTATGACATATAAAGATAAAGCCACAGAGAAGAAGAGAGATCAAGAGAAGATAAAATAAAGGAGTCAGACACATTTCATGGCAGCATGCTAACCTGAGCCCTGCTTGGTGGTCCATGTGAGGATGCACAAGGAGAGGAGGGCAGGAGTGAGAGTATATTTCTGACTAAGGCTTATGTATCTTTGGGGGCATGATTACAGGTAACACACACTTAACAGGAAGGGGATATACAAAAGGCATATGTGTGCTAGGAAGGGGATGAGCTAGGGGAACACAGGAAGGGGAGGGATTAGAGGTACACATGTGACAAGACTCAATATGGCAGCCTAACCTTGGTCACCCTTGAGTGGGCTTGACCTCCCTGGGCTCTCCTTCAGGGAAACAATCTACTATCCTTATCAGAAGGGAGTGGGCCCTGCTTAGGGTGGGACAGACTATGCAGTCTGATTGCTCTAGATGGCTGATCACCCTTAGGGAGAGTAACCTCTGACCTGCTTTTTATGACCTTTCACCACCATCAAGTTGATTCTGATTCATCAAAACCCTCTAGGGCAGGGTAGAACTGGCCCCATGGGTCAGTTCTGAGACTGTCACTCTGTGTGGGAGTGGTTCACACCCAATGTGTAACCACTACACCACCAGGGCTCCTGAAAGCAGAAGGTTCCCTGGCATCTCCGTGAAGCCAACACTAGGTTCGCTTAGCCAGTGAGCAGGGTCTGCCTGCAGCGCTGAGCACATTGACACGCTATCCCCTGGGCCAGGAAGTTCACGCTCCTGGCGGTGGCACCATGCAGAGTCCTCGATATCCCTGGGGAAACAGTGGGACTGGCATATGTTCTGCTGGGTCCAGGCCCAGCAACAACCACAAGTAGGCTATTCTTCAAAAGAGCCCTCAGGGAACCCACGGGCTCCCGTTAGCCATCGCTGTGAGCGTGGGCTCAGCCAGCCATTGCAGCCAGCGGGCCACCAGAGTCCAAGATGACAAAAAGACAGGAAAGCGGGGACACGCCACTTTCTGGAGAAGTCTCTGTAAACATGACGCTGTTCTGAAAACCAGAGCCCTTGCTAGGGAGTCAGCCCCGACTCAGAGGGAGCCTGAAGACAGAGTACAACTCCCTCGGGTTTCTGAAGCTGTAAATCTTTACAGGGCCAGCCGGCCTCATCCTTCTCCCTCAGGGTGACTGGTGGGTTTGAACCACAGACCTTGCAGTTTGCAGTCCAACACTGAACCTCGTGTCATTGGAGCTCCTGTGTAAACAGTCCAACACCCAAACCTCCAAACCCACTGCTGAGTGGATTCCGACCCAGGGTTCCTGAGACCCTGAGTCATTTTGGAAGCAGACGGCTTCATCTTTCTCCTGCAGTGCAGCCAATGGGTTCAAACTGCCGACCTCGGGGTGAGGAGCCCAGTGTTTCTCTCTGACTCACAGGACCTCCAGGACTCCTGTTCCAAGAACCACGACTACAGGTTCGTACTAAGCAACCGACTGGGACTTTGAAAAGCCATTTGTGTGTTGGGGGAATTCTTTTCAGAAAGATGCTGCTTTCAAAGCTCCACAGAATGTTGTCCACCAAGCAGCTGTCCCCAGACCCCCCTCCTCCTCCCCACCATCCCCAAAGCCATCCCTCCACCCAGCCCACGGTTCTGCTTGGCTTTCCTCCCAACCTCACCTTCTGCGTGGTTGTGTTTGCATTTCATTTGCTTTTTGCCAGCAAAGCTCAGAGAAGCTGTTCTCACCTCCCCCCATCGCTCTCCACTCCACCCCATCTGTCACCCACTGGGGCAGGCACTCCCACCACCAGGACCCCACGGCCAGGAGTGGGGACCAACAGATCTATAGTTCTGGGGCCCAGGGGCGGTCATCGTGTATCGGTTGCCGTGGTCTGGTCACAGAGGGGAAGCCAGGGTGCTCTGTAGGGAGCCGTTTTGCTGTGCACCAGTGTGACCCCGGTAGATGGAGTTCGGGTCTTCTGGGGACCTGTCTGCGAGGAGAGGAGGGATCAGAATAGACCTGTAAGATGGGTAGGGTTGCCTGAGAAAAGGACCGTGTGTGTGTGTGTGTGTGTGTGTGTGTGTGTGTGTGTACACATGGTGAGCCCACTCAGGCTCTGGCCCGGAGGTTGGAGTTCAAGCACACCCAGAAGCTTCTTAGAAGAAAGCCCTGGGGATCAACTTCCTGGACCCCTGGAGAGTCGGGTGCTGGAGCCAACATCTTGTGGGTGCCCGGTTTCAAACTGGACTCTTGCGTAGTCAACAGACTCGGCTCTCACGGGAGCCCATTGTATGTGGTGGTTGGGGAGGGGGGTGCTTTGGGGGCCGTCAAGCTGGTTCTGACTCAAGGCAACCCTTGGGTACACCAGAGGCAACACCGCCCAGTCTGGCGGCAGCCTCCCAGCGGGTGATCTGCTCGAGCCCATGTTGCAGCCGCTGGGTCCATGCAGCCTGTCCAGGGTCTTCCTCTTTGTCACTGCCCCTCATGTCCTTTGCCAAGGCCTGGTCTCTCCTGATCATGTGAGAGGACGGCTCACCCCGCCATCCTGAGGAGCAATCTGGCTGAACTGCCTCCAAGACAGACCTGTCCGTTCTTCTGTCCGTCTGTCCATGTTATACACCACACGCTTGGCCGACGCCCTCATTCAGAAGCACCCATTCTTCAGCCTTCCCAATGGACTGTCCAGCTTTCACATGCATGTGAAGCCATTGAAAATACCACAGCTTGGGTCAGGCCCACCTTGGGGTGACATCTTTGCCTTAAAGAGGTCCTTTGGGGCATGTGTTAGTCCAGGTAGACGAGAGAAACAAATTATAGAGACTCACATGTGAATAAGAAAGAGCTTTATATACAAGAGCAATTGAACATTGAGAAAACATCCCAGCCCAGTCCAGATCAAGTCCATCAGTCTGATATGAGCCCATGTGTCCGATACCAAACTGTAAAGTCCTCTTCAGACTCACGAAACACATGCAATGACGCCAAGTGCAGGAAGATCACAGGCCAATGGGTGGGAAGTCTTCTGGATCCAGTGGCTTTGTAAGCATCTCAGCGCTGGCAGGGGTCTCTCTGTGGCTTCTCCTGCTCCAGAGGTCTGGTTGCATCAGAGTAGGTCCACGGGATTGTCAGTAGGGTGTCTGTCTGGGAGTGAGCAGAGAGAGCTTGTCTCCCGCCTCCAAGGAGGAAATACAGGAGTTCTCAGGATTCTCAGGACAAGGCCATGCCCACACAGAGGCCTCATTGGCTATAACCCGATTGACAGGCTAGATGCTACCCCTACACTCTTAATTCTCTCAAGTCCCAAATTGACACCAGATTGTGTAACTACCACAGGGCAGATTTGCCCAGTGCATTAGAGCCTTTGATTTCTTGTATGCCCATTTGGTGAGCGTCGATGTGCGTCGTAGGTGTTAATCATCCCCATCCTTTGAATGAGGATGCTGCGGCTCGGAGAAGCTGAGGGAGGGGCGTGGTGAGTGGTCCTGCAACAAAGCCCGCCCCGTGATCCATCCCTCACTGGGTTACTTGCACTCTGAGGGTCTCCCCATCTATCGCTCTCTCCTCGGGACAGGGCCGTTTGCTGGTTTGCAGCCTGTGGCACCTCGTGTAATTTTTTGCCTGCTCAGCATCCCTTCTTTTAGGACCCCAGCCAGCACATCCGGCCTAGCACATTTGGCTCGGATCCAGCTAGCTCTGCTTCCTACTGGCTGCAGGAGCGGGCATGTGGCACAGGCATGGCCAATCAGAGCTTCCATCTGCCGGCCACGGTGATTGGCTAAGGATCCAAGCCTAGCCAATCAGAGCCGTGCTCAGGTAGTGGGTTGGTTTTTTTTCCCCATAGCAACGGCAGAGACCCGCCCCTGACTCTCTCTCTGGGACTGGGAACTGTGAGGACCACGGAGCCTGCAGCGGCCAGAAGCCTGGTCCTCCCGCCTGGGCCGATGCTGCGGCAGGATGCCAAGGAGATGTTAAAGAGGTGATGTGGTGACGTGTGCACGCTGTAGCCTGGGGCTTCAAAGAAGCGAGCTTCAAGCAAACCAAACCAAACGCTGCCATAAAGTCAATGCTGATTCCTAGCGACCCCCTGTGAGTTTCTGACCTGGAACCGTCTAGGAACTAGAAAGCCCAGTCTTTCTCCCGTGGAGCTGCTAGTGGTAGTTTCAAACCGCCGGCCCTGCAGATCGCGGTCCAAGTAACCACTGCACCACCGGGGACCCTGAAGAGGCGAGCTATCCAGCCAATGGGGTCCCGTGCAGCCACGGCGCGGATGAATCTTGGGATCCCCCTGCTCAGCCACAACTGGACCACTATTGCGTGCCCCCCTCACATGGGACAAGGGGGACTTCGAACAGTTTGTGGGGAGGGGGCATGAAAAAGCGTGGGAGGTGCCCATGCACTTTTTGCAGCCCCGTCGTATACAACGGGCAAAGGTGACCAGTGGTTCCCGGGTGGCCGGGTGAGGGGTGTGCTTCAGGGACACTGGGTGACTGCGAATGGTGGTGGAGCCGTCTGGACCCAGGGCGTGAGGGTGGTGGCACACCTTGAAGAAAGACCTGTTGTCACTGAGCTGTACAGGGAAGGGAGAAAGTACCGCGGCCGGAGAAGCAAGCTGCCGACCTGACCTGCGGCTCAAGCCCAGGGCAACCCGGTGGAGGCCGGCTCAGGGGACCTCCGTGTGGTCCCCATGGGCCCCCCAGGGGCCGAGGCTTAGCAAGACCGCCAGGCTTGCCTTCCAAGGCATCTCTGCGTGGGCTTGAAGCTCCAGCGCGAGTTCCCGGTTGGCACGAACGTGGGCTGTGTGCGCCCAATTGCACACCGCTGTGCTCCTCTCTGCCCAAACTCAAACCAACTGCCATCGGGTCCACGCTGACTCGCAGCGACCCGTGTAGGCAGTCAGACCTGTGACCGTGCATGGGCCTCGTCTTTCCGGGTCACCATGAGTTTGCCCAAATCTGTGGGGGAGGGGACGGCCTCACCACTTTAATATCACTAGTTTCCTTCTCTGACAGATTTCTGCCTTACATGGGTTCTGGCTTTCACAAGTATGTATGTGTGCATATATATGGATATACATGTATGTGTGTGTGTGTATATTCACTGCCATGGGGTCAATTCCAACTCATGCATGACCCTATAGGATATGGTAGAACTGCCCCTGTGGGTTTCCAAGACCATAACTCTTTATGGGAATAGAAAGCCTCCTCTTTCTTCCTCAAAGCAGCTGATGGTTTCGAACTGCTGACCTTAAAATTAGCAGCCCAACATATAACATACGAGGGGCTATCCCCCCAAACCTGGATGTGATGTGAGGGGGGTAGTGCATTTAGAGTTCATTCCAAGTCAGACTCTTAATCAAGCATTCTGTTTGAGGTTCTGAGAAGATGGTATAACAGTGCGACGAAAAAGGCCTGATTTGTGGCACCACAACAATGCTCCTGCTCCCGCAGCCATCTCACTGTGGCAGTTTGTGGCAAAAAACAGTATGCCTCTCTTGCCCCACATACCTGACTCACCTGACGGCACTCCGTGCAACTTCGTTTTGTTTCCACGAATGCAGAGGGACATGAAAGGACAGCAATTTGATGACGTCGAAGAGGTGAAGAAAAAAATGAGGGAGGTGTTGTCAGCCATCCAAACAGATGAGTTTGAAAAATATTTCCAAGAATGGAATAGCAGATTTAACAAGTGTATTAAGTGTAATAGAGAGTACTTTGAAGGTGATAAGGTTGTTTTGTAAAAAAAATTAAACATAGTTTTTGGGGGGGTTCTGTTTTGGGGAGGTTGCCTCTCATATATCTGTTGGTTGGCACCGGGTTTCTGCAAATGTCAATCTAAGTGAGCAGACAGCCTCATCTTTTTCCTGAGGTGCGGCTGCTGGGTATGAACCACCAGCCTTGTGGAGGCAGTCCCACACCTAACCCCAGTGCCATCGGGGCTCCAGATGTACCTATGTATGTGTATACATATGTGCCTCTGTGAGTGTGTCTCCACGTGTGGATGAAATTGTGTCTACAGGCCGAACGGCACATGGCAGGACCGTGCCCTTCTCTGTCCAGTGTAGAGAGGAGTCTCTGAACTCAGCCTGAGTCTGTTATTCTCTCTGACATGGGTGTCTGGCCAGTAGTTCTCACTGACAGTCCCTTGAGAAGTCTTCCTAGCTTGGCTCCTCTTGGGAGTGTTTGAGCTCAGCTCAGTGGTTGCGCTGCCCCTTTAAGAAAGCACGCACCTCACTCCCACCCTACACCCCACAACTTCATTTCCTGCTTGGTCAGGAGCATCCCCCCCACCTGAGATCACACTGCTCCTCAGAAGCCCTGAGCCTGCAGCCTCCTCCTCTCAGCTCTGGGA
>NW_022111358.1:48446879-48462274 GCF_000313985.2 Echinops telfairi | reverse complement strand
CAACTACTCATCTGTACATTTGAGAGGAGACTTTGCAGCTGTCTCCACGTGTGGGGTTGGGAGAGAGACCAATGCCGATGCCGGCTGGCCTCGAAGCAGGATCTTGATGTGGTGAAAAGTAAAGTCATTCGCTGCAGGTGAGTCTGTCAGCACAGGTAAGGAGGCCTCCATGATGTCCAGGTGGTCCTGTGACCCCCGAGCATGAGGCTGCGCCTCCTACAGGCAGAGCAAAGTAGCAAGAAAAGAAGTCCTGGTGCTGCTCACTGAAAGGGGTGTAGTTCAAAATCACCGGCTGCTCTGCGAGAGAAAGATGAGGCTTTCTGGTCCCATAGGGCAGTGGTTCTCAACCTGTGGGTCGTGACCCCTTTGGAGGTCGAATGACCCTTTCATAGGGGCTGCCCGATTCATCACAGTAGCAAAATGACAGTGATGAAGTAGCAACGGAAATAATTCTACAACATGAGGAACTGTATGACAGGGTCCCGGCATTAGGAAGGTTGAGAACCGCTGCCCAAGGGAGTTACCATCTGCCCTGTAGAATTGCTACGAGTCAGCATCAACTAGATGACAGTGAATGTGTGTGTGTGTGTTTTGGAGTGGACAGAAAGGGCGGGATAAGCAGGCAGTCAGGAGGAGCAGGTCCCCCTGCCCCAGGGTGGGAGGGGCCAGAGAGAGGCAGTAGTGCCAGCCTTCTCCCCCTCTCAGGCCCCTGGGGAGTCCATGGAGGTCAGACCCCTGGTAAGTCAAACCCGCTCACTAAACGATCTCGCCTGGTGGCATAAGCAGGAAAGCCCTCCCCTGGCTGGCAACCCAAAGGCAGCCACCGCCAACAGCCCCACAGAAGCCATGGTGACCTGTGGGGGTGACTGGGGTTAAAGGGAAGAGGGAACCCCACAAAACATCACAGGTTCGATAGGCGCAATTGTACAGCGATAAGTAGAGATTATAGTAAAGTCATAGAGAGCATGAGAGTTAAAGGATGGAGTCAAGTAATGGAGTCAGACGCAATTCATGGTAGCATTGCTTACCTCAGCTCCGCTTGATGGTCCTCGTGGAGGGGGCTTAGCCGTCAGAGAAGAAGCAGCTGCCTCGTCCTCCTTAGCCACCTTCTCCAGCCACCCTCCCAAGAACCAGGGAGTGGCATTATTTATTGCTAACCATGCATCATATCACTTTAGGGGGATCTGATTACAGAGTCATACTCACAGAAAGGGGCAATACAATTCATTCTAGAACAAGTTTGATCACTGTAATGTCTCATGTAATAAAACAGACAATTACTATTCTGGGAGGCATGCATGTCCCCTGATAGCGGACACAGGGAGGGGTAGCAATATAGGCAATACAATCAATAAGAGGGTGATGACCTAGGGGTGTGCCTGTATTTGTTGTGTGATAAACAGTGGTGTCTGCTTGATCTAGACAGCTGATAATGGCTGCCTAACCTCGGTCATCCTTGGGCGGGTCTGCCCTCTCTGGTATCGCCTGCAAGTGAACAGACCACCACTATCCTTATCAGAAGGGAGTGGGTCTTATTTAGGGTGAGTCAGACTATAGTCTAGATGGCTGATGTTAGGAGAATAACCTCGGACCTACTTTCCCTGCCTAATGAACAGTCATTCTCAAGCTAAGTCTGGCATATATTTTGGGGAGACAACTTAAGAGAAATCTTTCTGTTCCTCACAGGTGACCGCTGGAACACCCGAGGGGCAGTCCTGTTCTGTTCCCTGGGTCTCCTGAGTCAAAGACTAGCAACAAAAAATGAACCCCCTTCGCCTCAGGGGGTCCCAGGTGAGGGGAGGTGGTCTCTTCTGATTCCTCTCAAGTCTTAAGGGCCTTGGGTCCTGGAAGGAGGTCCCCGCCTGGGACTGGGAGTCTCCTGAGGCCCAGGGGCCTGAGCTCAGGTCAGAGGGCCTTTCAGCTCTCACATGGAAGTCGCTGCTGGGCAGTCCTGAGAGGGGCGCCAGTCAGCCATATTGGAGCGCGCACGTGTGTGTGTGTGTGTGTGTGTGTGTGTGTGTGTGTGTGTGTGTGTGTGTCAGGCAGTTCTGGGCCCATCAGCATCCCCACGATGTCTGCTGCTGTCACTGCTCAGCCCATCCTGGTGATGTCACCCAGGACCTTCTCTGAAGTGACCCTTTGCTCTGAGCTCCTGCAGGCAGGTGAGTAGGACACCTGCCCCCCTCCTCCCAGTTCCCTCCATCCCAAAGGAGAGGTTAAATGAAGGCAAAGCCCCGGCTGGTGTCGGGAGAGGAACCGAGGGCACCTGCACCCCACCCAAGTCCTCACCTTGCTGTGACATCGCCCATCACAGGGCACAGCAAGGGTCACAGCAGCCAAGGGGAGCCAGGCTGCATGTCCTGAGTCCTCCCTAAACAAGAAGTCCTCCTAATATGCATAGCCAGGCAGACAGTGTCAGCCCAGTGGTTGAGTTCTCACCTACCACCCTGGAGGTGCCGGTTCGATTCCCGGCCAGGGTCTCTCACGTGTGCCTTCCGCATGCCTGTCTGCCACTGGAGGCTGACGTGTAGCTGAGAGGCTGGTCAGGCCTTCGGAGTGGGAGGAAGGGCCTGGTGACCTCGTTCTAACACCAGCCAAGGAAAACCGTCTGGGTATGATATTGCCAGTCCGGGGCCAGCACAGGACACGACAGAGCTTGGTTGCCTGGTGCATGGGGTCACCATGAGTGCAGGGCGTTCTCAGTGGCCGCTAGCAGCACCAACAACATCGCTCTCTGGGCGTGGTCCCCACCCTCCCAAGAAACTGTTGAGCCATCCTGTGGGTGCAGGGTTTCCCAGCCATCACCCTTACAGGGACTGGGGGTGGGTCACCGAGTCCTGTCCTCCCAGGAGCAGGGGTGGGGGCGGGGCAGGGGGATTGGAGTCTATGAGGCAAGCCTGGTGGGCAGGGCACCTCTCCAATCCTGCAGAGGAGCTGAGAGGGGGGACGGAGCGCCTTGTCCTGCCACCGCCCTGCCTGTTCCTGGGGCTTTAGGCAGGGGAGCAGAGGGTCCTCCCCAAAGATGGGGGTCCCAGTGAGGAGAATGCTGGCAAGGAGGAAAGACTCTCTGCTGCTCCTCCCAGGAAGAGAAATGCAGACCCTCCCTCAGAGAAGTCATCACACCCGAATGTTTACTTCTGAGCACACAAGTCTGGGACTCGCTTCAAGGGCGGATGCTGGCGCACGCGCTTGGATCTCAGAGAAGCGGCTCCTTCCAGGGCTAGGCGGCTGGAACGTGGGCGTCGGGGGCACTGCAAGAGGGGGCTTCAGCGCCAGGGTAGCTGGCGGCTGGTGGCACACCCGCTGAGGTTGGCAGCGTGGGCATCAGCAGGCAGCCAGGAGCCCTCCCCACCCTCCTGCTGCTGGCCACCACCATCCCCACCCCCAAACACACACACTCCCATCCCCCCTTCATCTGAGAGCTTATGGCTCATGGAGGGACACGTGCCTGCCATCACCTGATCCCCAGGCAGCCCGGATCCTCTGCACCGCTCACCTTCCATTCCCCACCAGGCCCTCTGACCTCCTGCCCTCACACAGGCTCTGCATCCGCCCAGAGTAGCCTGGCAGCCTCTGCCGGTCATTGACCCGGCTCCAGCCCATCAGAGGCATCCGTTCCCCCAGACAGTGCCCAGCCCCCCCCACCCCAAAAAAAAACGTGCTGGCGCCATCTTGTGGCCCTTGATCCCACCACACCCTTTGTGGATGCCCCTATGTCTGGGGGTCCTGAAGAAGATGGGGGGAGGACCCTCCAGCTGGCCCTCTGGTCCTCCTCCCATATTCCCAGCCCCCAACCCCAGCGCTGCGAAGATGTTCAGGAAGAAAGGAAGGGAAAGAAGGCAGGAGGGAGAGAGCGCGCGCTCTCCTTACAGAGTAGTGGAATGGAAGACAGGCTTGGAAATGGTGACCAGTAGGATAAAATGCAAGCAGAGAGCCTCCAGTTCAGGTGAGGGGCTAAGGAAGTATGGCTCCTTGTTTGGCCCTGACCTATACCGTCCCAAGTCCCAGTGTGGTTGGGAAGGAGAGGTGGGGTCTACCGGGAAGGGGGTTACAGTGGGCTGCTCTGGGGGTACAGGGGGTTACTAGCTGGCCTGTTAATTACAAGGTCAGCAATTCGAGCCCACCAGCCACTCCATGGGAGAAAGGGAGGCCTCTGACACCCTGTCTTGGAAACCCACCGGGGTCGGCATAGACTAGATGGCCGTGGGCAAGGTTTTCAGCATTTACCTACCCGGTGCGACCACCCAACAGATAGCGTGTCATACCACAGTGACTCCTGTGTGGCTGTGATGCCGGAAGCCCAGCCACCGGTGTTTCAAATACCAGTAGCCTCATTCACAGTGGCTAGTTCTCAGCAGAACTTGCAGACAATGAGAGACTAGGGAGAAAAGCCTGGCCACCGACGTTGGCACACTAGCCAGTGTGCACCCTCTGAGTCGCAGCAGATACTGGCTGAGATTCCCGCCCTTTCTGTTGTCTGGTTTACCCACTGGGGGTCAGTTAGAGCTATCAGAAGTTGAGTCCCCTAGGTTGGGGGTGGGGGCAGGAAAGAACCCCAAGCCCACTGGCATCGATTTCATTCAAACTCCTAGTGGCCCCATGTAGCCCTTCAAGTTTAGTATATGTACTGCCGAAGCAAACACTGCCCCCCATGTAGAGACTGCAAACCTTTACAGGAGCACGCAGTCTCCTCTTTCTCCCGAGGATCGGCTGGTGGGTTTGAACCACTGGCCTTGTGGTGAGCAGACCGATGCTTAACCCAAGGCCCCACCAGTCAGAGCCTCTCAGTCAGCAGGCATGCAGAATGCAGGGTGGCCACCAGCAAGGTCTGGCACACATGCCAGTGCTGACGGCAGCCGCTGGTTCTTTGTGAGGTCGGCACACGTCAGGAGCAGCCGCTGTGCATGGGGAAGGCCAGAACTGGGCCCCATACTTGCCCCCAGAGTTAGGAGGGCAGTCAGGAGGGAAGCACAGTTTCTGCCCTCGGGCCCTTCCCTGTGGGCACCCATGGGGACCCACTGTGCAGTCCAATGGCACCAAGACCTTGGGGGCCCTCTTCTTGGACTGCAAACAGGCAGGGGTGGAGGCAGTGGGGTTGGAGAGGGCTAGCCTCAGGCTCCCACTAGGGGCCAAGATCAGGGGAGGGTGCCCTGGGCCCCCAAGGGCAAAGCACTGACCTGGGTCATGGAATGTCTCTTTGTGCTTGAAGTGAGGCTCCTCTGTTCAGGATGGGGGTGGGGAGGTGGGGCAGTGCCCAACCCAGGGCATTGGCAACTCAGACCTCAAACCACAGAGGTCTGTCTTGTGGGCCATGGGCACAGGGCTGGGGTGAGGGCCAGGCCCTCACCCTCCTCCAGGTCTCAGCCCTCTGTGACCCCTATGTTGGACACCAGGTCCTCATAAACCTGCCCTTCCCGCATCTGGCGTGTCCACTCCAGGCCGTCTGGAGGTGATGGGACCCCCCCCACCCGCCCCCCTCAAGAAAGAAAAACAGGATTGGGAAGAGTGGAGCGGGGGCTTGGGGCGGGCACAGAGAGGAAATTCCTGGCCCTGATGCTAATCACAGCCTTGCTGAGATCGGGAGGGCTGCTGTGCTCAGCAGGGACCCCAGCCAGCCCCTCTGTTTGCCTTGGGCAGTGACATCATGGCTCGGGGCCCTGCACCCCGCAACACCAAAGGAAGGAGGTGGCAGGCAGGGGGAAACCTGAGCTTCCCTGGGGCTCCCAGGCGATGGGGTGGGGGTGGAATGGCGGGAACCTGAAACCCTGACAACGCCGCTGAGCTGGGCCTGGAGGAGTCCGGACCCCAGCCAGCCAGCCAAGGATCCCCTTCCTTCCTCGGAGTGGCCTGACGCACAGGGGCTCCAGGTCCTCCCTGCTCCTCTCTGGCCCCAGTCCCAGGCTGTCCACAACAGGAAGCACATGAGCACAAGCCCGGGGCCAACAGGAAATAATCGAAGCCTGAGGAGTCGACAGCCACCGGGGAGCCCCTCCAGGCGGCCCTCTTGTCCTGCAGGGGGTAGTCTGGAGGCTGGGAAGTTGGAGGGCAGGGCCCGCTGGCCAGCAGGGTGGGGGACACAGGCGCAGGGCCAGCTCCAGGTGCCTACCCAGGGAGATGGGCCTAGGGGCCCTGCATCAGCCCCCCTGAGTCCAAGAGGGGGTACAGGGTAGATGACCCGGGCAACAGGTAAGCATATGCTTAGGGCATCGGCGAGCAGAGCCCCAGCTGGCCAAGGGCAAGGCCAGCGCTGCCCAAGCCAACTCAGCCGCACTGCCGGACAGGGTTTCCCCACTCTCCCTCTTTCCGGGCTCAGGAACCCTCTTTCTCCTCAGGAGCTGCTGGTGGTTTCAAACTGCTGGCCTCGCAGCCTAAGGTGTAACCCACCATGCCACCTGTGCCCAGCAGATTGAATACAGGGAAGGTGAGGGCTGCGATGGATGGGGCCTGGCTGGGCACCAGCCAAGTGGACTCTGGCTCCAATCCGGAGAAGGAGCTGAAGGTCACAAGGGCGCCCAGGAGTGAGGCCTCCACGCCCACCAGTCACACCTGCTCACGGGCTCCCCTCCCGAGGCATCAAAACGCCTTATCTCCGCACCACAGTCCTGGGTTGCTGTCAACGCCGGTGCCAATGCCCAGCAGTCACTTGCCCAGGCAGGACACACCACTGCCCGGTTGGTCCTGCACCGTCCTCCTGTGGCCGCGGCCACTGTTATTTGTCTCTAATCAACAGGGGCGTTCCGTCCTGCTGTACCCCGGGAACACGCCGTCTTCAGTCCTGTTGGACATGGGGGTGCTGTGAGTCAGGAGCCACTGGGCCACACCCAACCGCAGTAAACGAGGTTTATTGGGGGTGGACTGTGGAGCCTGTAGCCACCTAAACGTTAGGGACAGGGTGTGGGGACAAGTTGTCTTAGGGTGTTCTTCTGCTCGGAGTCCCCGGGCTTCCAGGTGGCAGAGTCCACAGATGGGCCGGTCGGCCGCTCCTTTTCCTTCCAGGTCAGGCAGGACCGTCGCTGTCGCCGTATTTCACGGTGTCAGTGGGGCCCGTGGGAAAAAGCTGTCGGTTCTTCCCAGGGAGCAGACACCCTGCAAGTCTGACCCTCAACTGAGATCAGGTCCACGCTTTCTCTGCCGTCCGTGGGACCCAGCTGAAAGGCGGCATTCTGCAAGCACTGTTTTACTCCCCTCCAGACCGCGGCCTGGTTGGCCAAAGGCATTCTTGCCTCTTTGCTTGCTTCAGAGAAATGGTCCCCAATCCCTTTGTGTGCGGACTTGTCTATGAATGCAGGATATGTGACCAAAAACGATATCTAAACCTGCCCCGAAGAACATTCTGGGCCCTGGAGTGTGTCCCCTAAGCCCCTACTGCCCTGTGTCTGGATCTGACCTCAACTCTTGTTCATCTCGTCACAACTGCACCTCTCTTGAGCCCCCCGTCCTGGTGAGAGAGCTGGTCCTCCGTAATCTCACAACAGGGATTTGTCATCCTGAAAGCCCATTTGTCTGTTTGCAATGACAGTGTTTATCACCGAGCCGCCACCTGGGAGGGAAAGACGCTCAGAGCATGCTCAGAGATCAACACCTCTCACACACGGATTGGAGACACAGCCTAGTTCATCGGCCGATGGATGTCCCTTGTGGTAGAGTTTTTGGGACGTTCTTTCTGCAGGAAGTGGGGTCTTGAGTGAAAATCGTAGCACCTGCATCCAATAGCATTGAGATGGCATAACCATTTTGGGGTTCAATCCCTAAGAGGATCACTGCGGTTGAAAGATGTTACCTTGTGGGTAACTAAGAGACACACACGACTGTGAGGGACTCCATCGCCCACCACAATGTAGGACCCCTGCTCACCCTCCAGGACTTCAGGGAACCCTATCACTCACCATGACTGCAGGGGGCCCATCACCTACCAGGACACCTCTCTTTCTGCCTTGCTCTCTGGCCTCATGGTCCTTGTCACTTGGGACCTGGTCACAGCCCTGTATTGGATTTGGGACACTGCTCAGGGCCAGGAGGTTGTGTGTTGGGGGTGGGTGGGGCTGTTGTCCAGGCTGGCCTGCCAGGGGCCTGGCTCTCAGCTGTCCTCTCCCCAGAGTGCCTGCCTGGGCAGGGAAGGAGTGCAGGGCCCAAGAGGAAGCAGAGAATCGGGGTAAAGGGGGGGGGGCCATAGTTCACCACCAGAAGAGCCCGTGAGGATGCAGACAGTGGCAGCAGCCTAGAGCTGGGTCACCCTCGAGTGTTGTGGCTGCTGCAGCTGCCACCCGGATTCTACCCCTACTCCTGATGACCCACGCAGCACCACAGGAGGGGACCCTGCCTGGCCCCCCGGGGAGATCTGACCACAGCACCCACAGGCCTTTTGCTGGCTCACGTTGGGAAGCAGACCACCAGGCCTTTCTTCCTAGCTTTTCTTATTCTAGAAACGTCAATGAACCAGGCTCAGCATCTCAGCACACACCAGCGTCCACTGACAGACGGGGGTGGCTGTGCATGCGGGGCACTGGTCAGGAAGTGGACCACACGGGGAGAGCCACGTGCCGTCTCCAGCCTTACCTTACCTGCCTCTGATCTCACCGAAACCAGGTGTCTGCTGGCCATCTGAACGGCAGAACTTGGGGGACAGTCTCTCTGACTGTCCTTATGTCTGGCTCAGCTGGGGATGTCACCGGCCCACCATCCACCTTCAGCACCCTCTCTCCCCCTCCCCAGGCCCTGCGGGCTTCCTTATTGAGGTGTGGTTTGCATGGACGGAGCCCGGTGGGACAGTGGTGACCCGTTGAGCTACGTGCAATCCGAGAAAGGTCAGCAGTTCGAAACCATCACCACTCTGAGGCAGAGTTGAGGCTGCTGCTCCCATAAAGAGTCCCCGTCTCAGAAACCCCCAGGGGCAGTTCTACCCTGTCCTACAGGGTCCCTCTGGGCCAGCATTGGGTCAGGGGCAGGGCCAGAGCAAGGACTCGCTGTGCCTTGCTCTTTGTGGATCCAAAGTTGTGTTGTTCTTGTTTTCAGTCAGGTTCCCACATGAGTGACTCTCAACTGCAGTGAGGGTGTCATCCCACCCCCAGGGGACCTTGGAGACATTTTTGTTTGTCACCCACAAGTGGGGAGAGGGAGGGGAGAAGTGCCGCTGCTGGTCTCCGGTGGGCGGAAACACCCTACACGGCCCAGGGCGGTGTCTCTGATGTCTGCAGTGGGCAGGGGATCCGCCGGAGACGGGAATCTGGGGCCAGCGGCCACAGGATACTCACATTGGCTCTCTGGTCACCTGCACCTAGGCTCTGCCCCACTCTCGGGCCAGTCGTTCTTGATTCATTGCTGGTTAACTCTTTGTGTGGAAGCCCCAGCTCGGGAGGCTGGGGACACCAGGGGCTGAGTGGCAGACACCTGCTGTGTCTGAGAGCGTGGCTGAGACTCAGAGACCAGCACAGGTTCCTCTCTGAGCCCTACATCTCCTATCAAGGCCCACCACCTGCCAGGGATGTCCCTCTCCGGGGCGCTAGGCTGCAGACAGACCACAACCCCCCTCCCTGAGCCAGGGCTGCTGGCCTGCAGAGGCTCCTTAGGGCCCGGGAACCTGCCAGGATGCCTGTGGGTCTGCGGCTCAGCCCCAGCAGCATCTGGAAAGGAGGCTGGCAGAGTGAGCGGGAAGACACTGGAGGTCACTCTGCCTCAGTTTACCTTTTAGGAGCTGGGGAGGATGGCTGGCACCCCTTCTCAGGCAGGGACAATGTTTACCAGGCCCGGAGTGGACTCTCAGGCTATGAGCGGGATGTACCGACATGTGGGCTGTGGGGGCCCTGGGAGTGTGGTCAGCCTGGCTGGCCATCCTGGGAACCTGCTGGAGCCACCCTCGGGAGCAAACCCAGCCCTGGAGCAGGGAGGTGTGGTCAGCATCAGCCTGTGCACAGCCCCACAGGGCTCCCCAGCCCCCCCAGACGAGTCAAGAAACAAAAGAGCTAGTGAGACAAAGGCTGGCTGAAACCCCCTCTCGGGGCGTCCCCCCCCTCTCACCCAGCTGTGGCTGTGCCTCCACTGAGCACCCTCAGGCCACCAGAGCCGAGAAGAGGTCTTTGGCCTTAGTCTCCCTGGTATGGGGTGGAAGAGAAGGGTCATGCTGGAGAAGCACGAGTGTCTCTGGACTCAGGCTGGACCCGGTGGGAGGCCTGGGAGGAAGGCCTGCCCCTGCTGGGACCTGGCACTCATGGGAGCCTGGGACACCGGTGAGGGGTATCGCAACCTCAGTCATCCCCTGTGCACAGAGGGGTGGGTCCCCCCGTGGGGGGGGGAGCAGAGGCTCTGAGTCGGGGCCTGTCCTTCCTCTCTCACCCACTCCTCCATGGAAGACAGCCCTAGCCCCTCCACTCCCACTCCTTGCCCTGCCAGCCACCCACTCTGAGCTCTGGCCTCTGGCCTGGGCGAGTCCTCTCTGGTTGGCTGGCCGACCATCTGCTCCCTGGGACCTCTCCGCCCTGTTCTGAGAACACGGTGACTCAGAGCATCGGAATGGACGAGAGGGCAGTGGGTCTGAGGACACAAAAATCAAGAAAACAACAAGTTTACACCAAACCCCCCACCCCACCCCACCCCGCCTGGGACCATGATGCACTCTAGTGGCGGCGAGGGGTATAGACAGCAGTGTCTGGTGGGAGACAGAGGTGATGGGAGAGCCAGGCAGAGAAGGGGGTCGGGGGTGGGGTGAGTAGTGTTCTAGGAGAAAGAGGCCTGTCAAAGTCAAGGTCAGCTGATGCTGTTGGGTGTAGCAACCCGAGGTACAGCAGAGCCAAACACCGCTCAATCCTGTGCCCCTCACAATTCCTTTTACAGTGTTATTGGGACATAACCCACGTGTCATACAATTCAATAGTTCTGTTGCACCCAGAAGAATCGGACAATTGGACCACAGTCAGTTTTAGAACATTTCCTTAGTTCTTGTTCATGCTAATCACAATCAGCTCTAGTGCTCCGTCCCCGAATCCCCTCACCCTTCCTGTCTCCCACTCCCACCCTACATCCCCTATAAACCCTCTCATCCGTTCTTATCTCTGTAAATCACTCCTTCTGTGCTACACAAACTGGGAAACCTGACAGAAGCAAAGTGAAGTAGTAAGGATAAAATAATAATAATATAAAGATAAAAATACAAATAATGAATAAGAAATGAGCATTTCAGTATTATAATAAATAATCAGTATTTTAAATGGCCAGGGAGGAAAAATTCCGTCATGGAACAAGCAAGAAATACTTGCACCTAGAGCAATTTCTGGTTGGATTAAGAGAGAGGTCAACTGACCCAAGTGTCAAGTTCGATCGAGCATAATCAAGATTACAGATTCGCCACTTCCGGTCGTCCACGCGAAACTGCGCCTGCATGCTGTGTCTCTTCCTCTCGGGCTTGCAACTAGTCTGCGGTGATCGTGGGCAAATAGGGGCCATGACGGTGCCTCCCTCAGGAAAATGGTGAAGAAATTTGAAATCAGCCAACATGCCAAGTCCACTCGCTCCTTCTGCGGCCAAACCAGCATGAAGAGACGTGCCCTGGGCATCTGGCACCGTGGTGCCTGCACGAGGAAGTAGCTGGTGGGGCCTGGACCCACAACACCCCCTCTGCTGTGGCAGCAAAGTCCACCATCCGAAGACTGAAGGAATTGAAAGACCAGGAGAAGCTCCACTACCTGAAACCTCTCTAGCCTGTAAAAATGGGTCAATTTATGTAATGATAACAAATTTTTAAAAATATTACAATGATCTCTGATAATCAAGCTGTCCTTCCATGATTTGCTGCCTTCACTCAGCATAATGGTTTCCAGGTCCCTCCATGACCTGCGGGGTCTCATGCGCTCATCACTGCTTTTTCAGGGATGCATAGTATTCTGTCGTGTGTGTGTGTGTGTACCATAGTTTATCATTCTTCCACTGTTGGGTATGTGGGCTGCTTCCGGTCTCTCGCCAGTGTGAAGGGAGCAGTATTAGGCTGCTGTGAACACGGGAGAGCACACCTCCACTCATGTGGTGTCTCTTATTTCCGCAGGGTATGTGCCTACGAGCGGTATTGCCGGATCACATGGGATTTCAATTCCCAGTTGCTTCTTGAGTATCGCCTTATCGTTTTTTTCCGCGGTGGCTGTACGTATTTACAACGTCACCAACAGCACATGCGCGTTCCAGACGCTCCACATCCTCTCTGGCATGCGCTGTTTTCTGGTTTTTCGTGTGCGGTGGCTTGGGCTAGCATCGCTGGCGGGGTGAAGTGGGCATCTCACCACTCCACCTCACAACCGAGGTGCTGTGTGAGCCCACTGTAGCAGCCCCGGGGGCAACTCATCCCCTGGAGCAGGGGTCCTCAAACTTTTTAAACAGGGGCCAGTTCACTGTCCCTCAGACCCATTGGAGGGCCGGACTACAGTTAAAAAAAAAAAAACTATGAAAAAATTCCTATGCACACTGCACATATCTTATTTTGAAGTAAAAAGACAAATGGGGCAAAAACACCCGGCGGGCCAGATAAATGTCCTCAGCAGTCCACATGTGGCCCGCGGGCCATAGTTTGAGGATGCCTGCCCTGGAGGGTCTGCTGCGGGGTCGGTTCAGATCAGAGCTGCCCTCTGTCAGGTCTCCGAGGTTGTAAGTCTGTGCCGGAACAGACAGCATTATCTTTCTCCAGGTGGGGAGCACGTCCGTCACCTGACACACAGCACCACCAGGGCTCCCGGATGGAATGGGAGGCATTGCCAGAGACCCCTGGCCCCCGGCTGCTAGGTCCCAAACAAACTCAAAGGGGTGGACAAGGCAATGATGACCTGAGGGAGGGCTGGCCTCCTCCGGTCACCTGTGGGGGGAGGCCCACTTCTGAGTGGTGGAGACACCGCCAGGCCAGGAGCGGGTGTGGGGGCTGTGAGATGTCGAAGCCAGGGCTGGACACATGGTGCTGACCATGGGGGACAGAGGGCAGGGCGTCCCAGGACCCCCAGCATGAAGTTGAGGGGCCTTGGCTCCCTCGGAGCCACTGGGAGGCAGGGGGTAGAACAAAGGGAGGGGACAACACAGGGCTCCTGCCGTCTGGATGCTCACCTGCAGGCTCAGAGAGGGAGAGCAACGGGACCCTCGGTGGCAGTGGAGGGGTCCAGAGCTGGGTCTTCAGTTCTTAGTGGGAAGGGTTTGGTGTGAGTGGGGGGGGGAGGCACCCTGAGGCAGGTGGGCAGCAGTCCAGTTCCTTCAATGCTTCCCCTGTGCAGCCCCCTCCCCTTGTGCCCCACCATCAACTTGCCTCTGAACACTTGCAGCCCAGCTGAAAGACTGAGAGCTCCCCAAGCTGCCTGCAGACTGATTCCGGATCCCTTCAAGGTCATCAGTGAGTGGCTCCGAGGCTGCCTGCTCTTGCCAAGAGTTACAGCCTCAGAAGCCCACAGGGGCAGCTCCACTCTGCCCTACAGGGTCACTGTGGGTCAGAACTGACCAGTGGGCAGTGACTGAGTACACAGGAGGAAAGAGGGGAGAGAGGGGGAGGGGGTCGAGAAAAGAAAGACGGCAGTAGGCGTGGAAGGCTCCTTTTCTAAACGAGCTCTAGACTCAACATTTACAAAACCAAACTCAAGCGCACTGCCATCAAATAGATTCCTGCTCAGCTTCCCTGGCGGACTAGTGGTTAGGATTCCGGGGCTCTCAAATAGATTCCGGCTCATAGCGACCCCACAGGACAGGATAGAGCCGGCATGTCCCTGTGGGTTTCCGAGCCCGTAACTCTTCCTGGAGGCAGAAAGCCTCCTCTTCCTCCCTCAGAGCGGCTGGTGGTTTCAAGCTGCTGATCTTGTGGTCAGCGGCCCACCACGCTACCTGCGGTGAGCCCAGGGACTGGGTGAGAATGCAAATGCTCAGAAGGATGGGTCTGGAAAGCCGAGTCTGGTGGGGAAGGCCCTCATAAATAAATCTTAATACACATCCTCATGACTGGACTCCAATAACCCCCCATAAAGGAACTGTCATTAAGGGGCTGCCATATAAGAGGAATCAGTTTCGGTCTCCGGCTACTTCACCCTGCCTAAAGGTTATCAGTAGATCAGAGCCATCAGGCTCTACAGCCAACCCACCATAAAAGTAGCAGCCCCCTGGGGGGAGGACAAGGATGGGGGTGGGGTGGGGTGTTGAGGTCAACTAGCACAAGGTCAAGACACCGACTCACCTCATTGCTTGTTTCTTATGTTACCCGCTTATGCTAGGACCATGGACGACATGTCTGTTATCTGTGTGAGGCGCATGCCTGCTGAACGCTCTGAAAGCCCCGCTGTCTGGACCCATTGGAAACCACGTGTACTCTCAGTCCTGACATGGGACGAGGAGCCCCCGTGCCCCGCCGTCTGTCTATCTGTCTTTAATATTTTCCACAATTGCAAAGTCGCTCCCGAGGACCCTTCGGAGTGTTGGGAACCCCGACAGCAAGCTGCCACGCCTCACCCTAGACAGTTAGCATGCGCTATCGTCTGGTGCACGGTGCTGCTATATTTTTACGTTCACAGAAGCTGAAAAAGAGGCTTTGGATTTGTAAGGGTGCTAAAAATAACTCCCCGGCACACTAACTGTCGTCCAAATTGCCTGTGTGCCAGCGTGCGCCAACACGAGGCGCCATCGTCCATTCCTCGCCGCATCCCCAGCTCACAGCTCACAGCAGGCCCTGCCCTGGTCACTGGGCTGCTTTCTGGCTTGCAGCCCCCTGGCTGAAGCAGAGGCATTGTGGGGGCCCATAGCTCTGCTCCTCGCTCTGCAGCGAGCAAGGGGTGCAGGCAGTGTACAGGGGCGGGCCCAGAGAGAGGTAGGCACAGAGCAGGGTTGGTCAAGCGAAGGTCCTCAGAGGGGATGCACAAGGAGGGGCGTGCACAGTGGGGTGTGCAGCGGTGGGGGGTGCCAAGCAGGGAGAGCAGAGAGCCGGGACCCCTCCACCCCATCATAGCGTCCACACTCGACAGGCTGCCCACACTTTTGAGATCTCCCCTTTCCTGGAACTCAAAACTGTTCTAGGAAAGTCTTTTTCTGTTCCAAAATATGTGGGCAAAGGGAGGGGGGACCCTGAGCTAGAGGGGAGCCGCTACCGCCTCCCGCTGGATCCTACTGGCTCCGGGCTGTTGGGCCCACCCCCTTGGGCCTTGTTGGCTGGTCCAAAATATGGCCAGTTTATGTAAAATCCTGTTTGGCTCACAGTAACCACGTCCCCTCCCCCCAACTAAACTGGCCAAGTGCCCCTTAAAATTCAGAGGCCTCCGTTTGAAATTGAGGCCTAGCACCCTTCTCCCAGGCCACCCACCCACCAGGGGGCCTGGAGGGGCAGCAGGGATGACCCCTGCTCCAAATCACCCAGCTCCACTGAGTGGTTCCAGGCCAAGCCCCCACCCCCCACCCCACCC
>NW_022111358.1:48443728-48446226 GCF_000313985.2 Echinops telfairi | reverse complement strand
GGCGCTCGGCCTCCTGCTGCTGGCGGCGCCGTTCCGCCAGGCCGACGCCTGCAGCTGCTCCCCGGTGCACCCGCAACAGGCGTTTTGCAATGCAGATGTAGGTAAGCGGCGGCGCGGCCCTGCGACCCGGACGCCGCGGGACTTGTCCTGTCTCCGCCCTGCTCGCCCTTTCTTCCCGGCTCCCCGCCCCAGCGGCGGCGGCCCGACCCCGGAATTCCACCCAAATTCCGCCGGGGCGCCGAGCCCGAGCGATCGGGGAGCCATGGGGTTTGGCAAGCGGCGCGCCCTGGGATGCCAGCGCTGAGGGCGGGGAGGTGGGGGAGACCAGCCTAGGGTGGGGTGGGAGCTTGGACCTTCGGGAGCCGGGCGGGTGGGCACCCTCGGAAGAAACTTTCCCAGGTGAGGTGTGGTCGGGTCCCTGGGGGCCTGGGGCGGGGAAGGGCATGTTGGTCTGCGTTTCTCCAGACAATCCATTTGGGGTTCTCTCGATTAAGGGGGGGGGGCAGGTGGCAGCCTCCCTGAGGCTGTGTCTGCCCTGTGGCCCCCGCCCAGGAGGCCCCACAAACAGGGCTGGGCTGGGGAGGGGGACCCCAGCGTTTGGCCCCTGACTGTTTTTTTAGGACCCCTGCCCACACGGGGGACTTGGGAACTGCAGGGAGGTGGGGCAGGTTTCAAACATCTGCCCCAGGAGATGGGAGGCCGGGCAGAGGGCAGGGTTCGCCGTGCTACGTGGTCGGGAGAGAACTAGATTCAGACAGGCCTCCAGCCTGGGTCGGGGGGAGGGGGATGAGGGGGGCTGGGCACCGTCACTGCCCCCTCAGCCTCCCTGAAGCTTCCTTCAGGCATTCAGGCCGCGCGAGCGCGGGCAATGCCCCATCTGGACCAGACTCCACCCGGCTGCTGGCCGTACCTCAGCGCCCTTGGCCTCACTGCCGCTCAGTCTGCAAGTTTTCTGTCCCCTAGCCTGTGGGATTGTACTGCCTCCCAGGGCCACCAGGGCCGGGGCCTGCCTGTGGTTGCAGCTTCCAGAAAACCTGATGGAGGCGGGGCGGGGCGGGGTGGGGTGGGGTGAGGGTAAGGGCTCTGCCTCTGGAGATGTGGGGAGCAAGAGAATGTTCCGGATGGGGAGCTCGGTGCGCTTCCTGCAGGGTATCTGTTCTTCCATCAGGAGCAGGGCAGCCACCGCCCCAGGGTGGGGCAGGGGTGAGGGGGGTTGGGGGTGTGGAGGGGCCAGGCCCAAGAGGAATACTGGGGCTCACGCAGGCATCTAGGGGAAGGAATTGGCCCCACCTACCCTCTCCTGGCCTGTTCCTGCTGACCGCCCAGCCGCCCAGGGCTGAGCTGGTCGCAGGTGAGCCTTGGAGCTGTGTCGGCTTTGGGCTGGGACCAAGGCCCTGCGAGACTAGGGAGGCACTTTGAGTATTCCTCTGAGCCCCACGTCCTCACCTTCACCCACCCACGTATGGCAGAATGGTACTGCGGGGCTCCGGAGACAGGTCGGGGCCGGCTGGCCAGGCCTTTCCGCCGAGGTCTCTGAGTAGTCCTGAACCCTTCTCCTTTCAGTCAGCATCCCAGGGCATTTGAGGCTCTTTGGAGATACCCAGGTTAAGGGGCGCAGTCTAGTGTCAGCCTAGGTGATGGGCGGCATTGACCTTGCTGGCTGTGACTGGGATTGCCGTGGGGGGTGGCTTTTGGTGGGGCTCTGTACCAAATCCTAGATGTGGATTCACGAGATCTGCCCCGCCCCTGGGGGGGCTTTTGTGTTTTAACCGCCCCCCCTCCCAGATACTTCATGGGCTCTGACCCAAGTGCCTGGCACCTGTGGGGGTTCCTAAGAGGCTGACTCTTGGGGGCCACCCTTGCACCCTTTCTTATGGGCGGCTGATGACAAAAGACAGTTCACTGGGGCCTCGCCTGGATTCCTCCCTAAGGAACAAGCCTATCTGCCCCAGGGGAGACTCTGGGGAGCAGCACCTTGGGGGCTCCTTGTCAATGCCACCAGGCCTTCAGCTGCAAGGGGTGGCCAGATGTTGGGTGGATGTCGCGAGGTGGCCCCAGCAAGCGGCCCAGCGTGCTCTGTTCAAGCCAGTCTCTAGTGGGGCTGCATCACCACCGTAGCCCGGCAGACACCAGCTGTGGACTCACCAGTCAGCAGGGCCAGGTGGCAGGAGCCACGCAGCTTTCGTGCGGTGCTCGTGCGGTGCTCGTTGGCAGAGCTGGGCTGCCTGGGCCCGAGCCTGGGCCTGGGTGAGTGCTGTGCTCTGGACCAGGTGGGGAGTAAGCACCCCTCTGGCCTGGTGGCTGTGCCCTGAGCTGCCTCATTCTCGAGGAGCTCCTGCTGGGCACCTTCTTCCTGTTCTGGAAATCTGGCTTTCTCCAAACCCTCCAGTGGCCTCCACCATGCATGGCCAAGGTCAAAGGGTCCATTCCCAGAGCAGCCTGGGTTCTGGCCAGCCCTGGTGGGCACTCATGAGAACTAAGCAAGGGTAGTAGTGGCC
>NW_022111358.1:48438818-48443164 GCF_000313985.2 Echinops telfairi | reverse complement strand
GTGTGTGTCAGACAGGCCCAGTGTCATCGTGTCCCCAGGCTGTGGTGTGTGTGTGTGTGTGTGTATATGTGTGTGACAGACAGACAGGCCCAGCGTCATCCTGTCCCCAGGCTGTGGTGTGTAAGTGGTTTGCAGATGGGCGGGTGGGACCCCCCACTGCCTGGTGTAACATGGCTCAGAGGGAGCCAGACTGGATGTGTTTTGCACAAATAATGGATGGTGGCCCCAGGACTGGATTGAGCGGTGGGTGTGGCCCGATGATGGGATTCGGAGGGGGCGTGGCCAGGTGAAGTGTTTTGTGGCAGCCAGACACTGGGCAGAGGGCTCAGAGGGAGCCTGAGCACTCTCAGGCTGTGTCCCTACTGGGTGGTTTCGCACTCCCAGGGGGCTGGACCCCAAGTTGCTTGGAGGTGAGAGCGGAGAGAGACCTGTGCCAGGCAGAGTGGGTGCCCTGGAGCCCAGCAGCAGGGCTGGGATTCTCCTCCTTGATCTCAGGGCTCTGTCCAGCTGGGGACTCTGCCTGCCCTTGGGGTGCAGATCTGGCGGTCGAGGGTGGGGGGGTTGGGGGTCTGAGCTGGCTCCTGGCAGCCACCCATCCCCACAGACACAACAGTGGGCTGCCACCAAGTCCTGACCCAGAGCCACTGTCACTGCCCAGGGGACAACGGGACTGAGGGTCACCAGGCAGTTGGGCAGGTACAGAGTGCAACTGCAGAGAGGGACACAGAGTCAGGGGATGGGGTGAGGAAGAGAGGGTGCACCTCTGGGTGCGGCTCTGGGCACGGCCCCGCCTACCCGGCACCCACATAAACTCACACTCAGACACTCTCAGGCTCTCTCACATCTGCTCACACTCACCTGATTCCACACAATACCCCCTCTCACACTCACATGCACACTTGGCGATCCCTCAATCACACTCGTGTGTGTACACACACACCCTCACCTACTGACACATACCAGCACACACACTCAAAGACACACCATGCCTCACAAAATGCACACCCTCACACACATACTTATATTCACCCTCCTACTTACATGCACACACTTACATACAGTTACCTTACACAGACTGGCACTCACACGACACACAGTCACACACTCACTTGAGAGCTAGAGTGTGAGAGCCAAAAGTGGGGTGACTGCTACCGCAGAGGGGTCGGTGTGAGCGATGCGGGAGAGGGGAGCAGGTGGGAGGGAGACTCCAGACCCAGGGGTGAGCAAGATCTGCGCCCCACGACCCCCAGGCCTGTGTGCTGGCTTGGATCCATCGACATTCTAAAGCAGGGGTCCTCAAACTTTTTAAACAGGGGCCCAGTTCACTGTCCCTCAGTCCTGTTGGAGGGCCGGACTATAGTTTTTAAAAAATATATATGAGCAGATTCCTATGCGCACTGCACATATCTTATTTTGAAGTAAAAAAACAAAAGGGGGAATAACACCCGGCGGGGCCGGATAAATGTCCTCGGTGCACCGCATGTGGCCCACGGGCCGGTTTGAGGACCTCTGCTCTAAAGCCAAGGGCCACTCGGATATTGATCACAGCACTCGTGGGCTTTCCCTCACCCACCCCGAGTGCGACGGCTGGACTTGCTTCTCTTTGGTGAGGCCTGGGATGTGAGCTGGTGCTGGTGCCTTCTGGGGCCTGCAGGCCGGTTGTTCCCACCCCTGCCCTAAAGAGTGTGCAGAGCCCCCAGAATAAGAAATGCCGAGAGGGTCCGTGCACTTCAATAGGCGGAACCAGGCTGGCTGCACAACTTGGGTAAAACCGGCCGGATGGGGCCTAACCTGCTATGTGAATACACTTAAACCCGCGCGCACACACACACTCACCCTCACACACACACCCACACCAAGCACAGCGTGTTTTTCAGGCTCAGCAGAGGAAAAGGAGAGATTTTAGGGAGTGGGTGAAGTGTTTAAAACAAACAAACTCACTGCCGTCAAGTCGGTGCCGGCTCATGGCGACCCTTTTGGACTGGGTAGAACGGCCCCTGTGGGTTTCTGGGACCGTAACTCGTTACCCGAGTAGGAAGCCCTATCTTTCTCCTGAGGAGCAGCTGGTGGCTTGAACTGCGAACCTCGCAGATTTCAGCCCAGCGCTTAACCGCGACGACACCAGGCTCCGAGGAAGGGGATGGACTTCATGTCCTTGAGCTTGCCTGTGCTCTGTGCTGAATTGGTACAGGCTGTGTCTTTATTTGCAGGTGGGAAGGCCTTTGGCACGTGAATGGCAAGACGGAGGAGGGGATGGATGGCTTCAGGATGGGTCGGAGACAAGGCACCAGGGCCCACTCAGAGCTGAGAGCTTTCCTGACAGGGACCCACCCACCGGACACTGGATCTCAGATCCGGCCTGGGCTGTACGGCAGTGGCTAGGCGTTCCCCTGTCCAGCGGCTACACTATGAAAAAGAGTGTATTGAGATCAATGTAATCCACATGTTGTGCCGTTAGCGGAGGAGCCCTGGTGGGGTCCAGCGGGTTACACGTTGGGGCGCTAAACCCATAAGCTGTCCATGGGAGACAGACGAGACTTTCGACTCCCATAAAGAGTTGTCGTCTCAAATCGCAGAGGGACAGTTCTCCCCTGTGCTGGAGGGTTGCCAGGAGTTGGGTCCGAGTCACGGGTAGTGAGCTGCGTTGAAACCTTTTGCTCCCTGAACGGGTTTTGGTCCACTGTCGAGCATCCTCTCACCTGGAGTGGAAGCCCACCCGCTTCAGCGGTCACTCAGGGTATGTGTCCCCCCAGTTCTCCTTGAAGAGAGAGTTGATCAACCATGGAGCTTAGGGAGACCGAAGAAGAGCCAGTGTCATGGCCTGACAGTGCTGACGAAGATTGACTGTGGCCAGCCAGAAGAACACAGTGCCTTGGAAGAAACGCAGTGGGATGATGGGGAGACCCTGTCTCTCGGACTGTGGGCATGCGATCAGGAGGGGCCAGTCCCTGGGGCAGGACATCGATTGGTGGGAGTTGGTGAGAAAGAGGAGGTGGACTGACCCAGAGGCTGCACCGGAGGCGCTGAGACATGCCAACCCCCCGAAGGGGGGCCAAGAACGGACCGGGATTCGCTGTGTGGTACACAGAGTCACCCTGAGTCCGAACAGACTCGGGGACACCTCACGGCAGCGCAGGAGCTTCCTGGCACTTCTTGGGATGCGCTGGCTCCTCTCGCGCCTAGTCTCCCCTGGCCGTCTGCTCGCTGCTCGCCAGAGGCCAGCTGGGTGAGTAAGAAGGAATAGTCCCGGAAGAGCTGCCTCCTCCGTGGACCCAGCAGAGGGGCGGCGAGCCGGGCCGCAGTCTGAAGCCAGCGCTGCTCTGCGGGAGGAAGACAGGCTTTCTCTTCCCATCGAGGTTGATGGTGGCGGAAACCCACAGGGCAGTCTCCGCCGTGAGTCAGAGTTGACTCAGCGGCTGTGAGCTGTTTGTTTTTTGTTTATTTGGGGGGATGAAGTGTCCGAGAACAAGAAGAGTTGTGCCTGGGGGCGGGGCACCAGCCCTCGGTTGCTAGAGTGACCTTGAGACATTTTTGGGTGTCCTTGTAGGTGGAACCTTCTAGGGTCTGCAGCCTGGAAAGATGGGCAGGACTTGGCTGGCAGCTCCGTCAGCGGTGGGTCCACCTGCTCTCACCTCAGCGCAGCTCGTTGGTGTTGGACCAGGCTGTGCCCAGGACCCTCTGGCTATCCTCAGAGCCCTTGAGCTAGGCTGGGTCCCCTCAGGAAGCAAAGCCAGGGGTGCTGGTACGTGCCTGTCTATAGAAGGTGGTTTACACTGAGAGAGGACTCCCACAGTTGTGGAGTGGGTCAGCCCAGTCTGGTTCAAGTCCACCGGTCAGATGGAAGCTAGGGATTTCTCCTACTCACTCCTCTGCAGGGGTGGATGAACAGGAAGCAAGATGCCGGTTGTGTTAGTCTGGGTTGACTAGAGAAATAAATCCAGCACACACATGTCTAGGTGAGAGAGCTTTATATCAAAGAGTATTAAGAAAACATCCCAGCCCAGTCCCGATCAAGTCCATGAGTCCGATACCAGCCTATCAATTCCTCTTCAGACTCATGCAACACATGCAATGACGCTGAATGCAGGAAGATCACAGGCCAGTGGGTGGAAAGTCTTGTGCTCCCAGCAGTGGTGGAAGCATCTCAGTGCTGGCGTGAGTCTCCACGGGGCTCCTGCAGCTCCAGGGCTCTAGCCCCATCAGCGTAGCTCCATATGTCTTTGTCAGCAGCAGGAGGAAGCAGAGAGTGTGGGCCTGGCTTCCAGTGGGCTTTTTATGTCCATAGCGCCTCCAAATGAGGTCATCAAGCTACAACATGATTGACAGGCCAGACTCCACCCCATCAC
>NW_022111358.1:48436372-48438446 GCF_000313985.2 Echinops telfairi | reverse complement strand
GAGGGGGTGCTCCACCCTGTGCCTCCCCAGACTGCTCAGCTGCTTCACAGCAGGTCCCGTCATGGAGCTGAGCCTTAGGTCACAGCCCAGGCGAGGCCAGCCCTGCTGTCCGACACACTTCTGGGCTGAGGTTGGAAGGTGGGAGTGGCCCAGCATCCCAGAGGAAAGATGGGAGTGGAAGCCACTTTGGGGTCAGCTTGGGCTGCTTCTGGATCCGGACTCTGCCCTTCTCTCGACCTCACACACTTCTTCTGTGACCCCAGGGGGGAATAGGAGATGCAGTCAGTCCTTGGCAAAAGAGCACCGGTGAGGAGGCATCCGGGGGCCTCTCCACACTGCTCCATGGGGCCTGGCCCCCTCCAGACCATATGAGCTGCAGTTACACACAGAGAACAGGACAGTGAACTGCCAGTCCACTCCTCTGGCCAGCACGAAGCCTTCATGCTACACACACACACACACACACTCCCCACCATTCCTCACATGACCTAAGCCCTGCCAGTCTCACCTCTGCACCCCTTCCTCCCTCGGCCCTGTCCAAGCAGGAGCTCAGGGCACGTGGTGGGTTTTAAGAACAGCCCCAGGTGACAGAGGGGCACCAAAGGGGTGCAGATATGCTCTGGGTAAGGCTACTGTGGTCGGACCATTCCTCGGAACCGGGATGCAGAGGGAGTGTTCTATGGAGAGGGAGTCCTGGGGGTGGCGATGTGAGGTGTTGAGCTGGCCCCCGTTACTCCCCACCCCGCCCCCCAGAGGTTGGCAATCCAGAACCGCGGTTGCTCCTCAGGACAGAGAGGATCCATAAAGAGGGACCGTTCCTGGAAATCCACGGCCGACGGCGGGGGTATAATACCAGAACCAAACCCGGTGCTGTCCGCTCCGGCTCACAGCGACCTCGGAGGGCAGAGCAGAACCGCTCTGGAGGGTCCAGGGCTGTGGCCATCATGGGGGCGGATGGCCACCTGTCTCCCCTGGGTTCAAACCACTGACCTCTGGGCTAGTAGCCAAACCCTTAGCCACCGTGCCACCAAGGCTCCCTAGTGCTGCCATGCCACCCAGCAGTTCCACCCGAGCGAGGTGTAGACCCCCAAGTGTTAAAGGTGGGTGTGCAAGCAGAGAGCTGGTAACTGTGGTGTTGTGGCCCAAAGGTGGAGACCACCCCGGTGTCCCTTGGGGTCAACAGGCTGTGGGTGGTCCAGGAGACCCCGGGGAATGGAGTTCTGTAGTTCTGTGGTTGCAGGATGGCCAGATGTGTGTCAAACACAAGAGCCGCAGGTTCCCATGTTGATGGTCCTGAAGTAAACCCAACCAGTTGGGTGGCATCCTGTGTCAAACACAAGAGCCACCGGCTCCCATGTTGATGGTCCCGAAGCAAACCCAACCGGTTGGGTGGTGTCCACTGGCCCCGGGTGCCGTGTGTGTGTGTGTGTGTGTGTGTGTTTTGGAGGCTGGATCCTCTAGAAACAGGCCCTCCCTCAGGCCTTTCTCCCAAGGCACCTCTGAGTGTACGCGACCACCGCCTTTCAGTGAGCAGCCCAGCACTCAACCACTGTCACCACCTGGGGACCCTTGCAACAGTGAGCTAGCTACCCACTATGGGGTCAGCGGCTCGAACCGCCCAGCGGTTCTGCTGGAGAAAGAGGAGGCTGTCTGATTCAGCAAAGTCACCATGTCCGAAACCTCACTGGGCAGTTCTGGTCTGTCCTCTGAGTCGGAATCCATCCCACACTGGTGTGTCTTATGGGTCTAGGGGCGCTGCAAGGTCCCAAAGTTCAGTATCTAAAACAGGCTAACTTGTGGAAACAGGAAACAGCTTAGAACATAGGTTCCCAAACATAGATGCCCTCTGGCCCTGGTGAGGAAAAAAATTACTCAGGGCCCCCTGGCAACGAAGACTATACTGTACTATAGTAGGTACTATACTGAAAATGGTACTAGACAATTAAGACTTGTGCTGGGTGCTGTAGCCCCTAGTCTAGAATCAAGTGTGAACATCTGTTTTTGCAGCCCACCCCTCACCACAATCATCCCAGGAGATGATACCCCCACTTTGGACCACACTGTGTTAGCAGTT
>NW_022111358.1:48412979-48434569 GCF_000313985.2 Echinops telfairi | reverse complement strand
AAACCCATCTGTTTTTCTGGCTGTCTATCCATCCATTCATGTATTTATCCACCCAACTATCCATCTACCCGTCCACCCATTTACCTATCCACCTACCCATCCACCCATACATACCCTATCCATCCATTTGTCCACCTGTTCACCCATCCATCCTCACATCCAACTGTCCATCTGTCCACCTATCCATCCACCATCTATGGCTTTGTAGTGTAAAAGCACTTTCACCTACTTCCTTTTTCTCAAGGACTCTGCAGGGTTGCGAGGACAGGTGTTGGCACCTCTATGTTTGGAAGGGGAGCAGTTGGTGACTTGCCCTTGGTCACGCAGTCAGGCACGGGGTGCCAGGACTCTGATCCTTCTGGCCCCAGCCCCTGGAAACAGGATTAGAGTCCCAGGTTTGGGACTCTGCCCCTTTGGCCAGGAGATGTGTGGTCCTTGGACATGCTGGACTCTGCAGGTTTTGTCCTAATGTGAGCAGGTTAGGGATTTGGGGAGGCAGTTGGGTAGTGCCCAGCAAGGGCTTCAAAGGTACCCTCTCCTTGATGAAGCCGTCTTGTGTCCTGGAGTTCCTCCCAGGGAGACTGTTGGAGACACGCTCAGTGAGGCCTCAGAGTGTGTATCTCCACCTTGCTTGTCTTGGGGGGATGGTAGCAGCCCCTTCCCATAGAGCAGCAGGGGAGCCATGAGCATTAGACTTTCTTTGGCAATCTCTAATTTTCTATACTGATTTTTTATTTTAACTAAATAAGACATCGGTTGTTTCAGTGTTTGTCCATGTACGATTCCACACTCTGCTGTTCACCAAAGGGTCGTGGTTTGAGCCACCAGTGGCCCCATGCGAGGAAGCTTGGCATTGGTTCCTGTAAAGATGGCGGCCAAGAAGCCACTCCCCGGCCCCTGAGGCAGCTCAGCCCTGCCACCTGGGGGTGCTGTGAGCTGGACAAGCTGGTACCTGAGGACAAGAGTCATGCTTGTCCTGTTGGGCTGCACGACCAGTGTCGGTTTCCAAACGTTTCCTGGACCTTTAACACAAGTTCAGTGTCCCCCTAAGCCATGACCGCCCCACCCTCTCCCTGTCCTTCCCACCGGCCCTTGGCAGCCGCATCTGTTTGTGGACTCCAGCCGGCCCACAACCGTGCAGACACAATCTCTGTCTGCTGGGCTTGATGGCGTAGAGCGGCCAGTGCTTGGTCAAGTTCAGGTCAGCACCAGGGTGGGCTGGACGGTTCAGGTGGGGTGTGGTCCCCCACAGCTGGCAGGACCTCTGGGCTGGGGAGAGAGATGGCTCCGCTCAGAGCAGACAAGCCCAGGGACCGCTGAGCAGCTCCACGGGGCTTTCTTTAAGGGAGAAAACCCCTGGGTCTTTCTCCCAAGGAGCCTCTCAGGGGGTTTGAACCTTCCACCTGGTGGTTAGCAGCTCAACTCGAAGCCCTCCACACCACCAGGGTCCCTCGGGGCCCAGAAAAGAAAACAAAAAATACACCAAACTCACAGCCATCAAGTTGATTCCAACCCACAGGGCCCTGTAGGACAGGGTAGACGTGCCCTGTGGGATTCCAAGACCGTAACTCTTTACAGAGAGAGTTACAGCAGAAAGCCTCCTCTTTCTCCCAGGGAGCAGCTGGTGGTTTCAAGCTGCCAACCTCTCCAATCACAGCTCTAGCAACCACTACCCAGGGTGCCTTGAGGGCCCCAAATGATGGGCCCAAAAAACACGGGCAGGGAAGGTAGGCCTGGCCTGCAGCGGCTGGCTTCCTGGCCTGCACCGGGCCACCAAGGCCCGCCCTGGGTCAGCAAGCCAGTGGCCTCCCCGAGGGTCCTTCCAGCACCAGACAGAAGCTTTTTGTCCCCAGCTCTGCTCCCGGGTGACTTGAACCTCCCGAGATCCTCAAGCCTCAGCCAAACTCCTGCTGTTTGCTTTTTGAAGAAACAAACCCAGGAGCCGTTTCATGTGGCTTCTTGGGACCTAGAGCCTGTTCCCCAAACAACATTTCTTAGCGGTCAAACTTGGGGAAGGCTGAAAGTGCTGGTGGGCGCCGGGGAGCACGGCAGGGTCCTTTTCCCCCTGCCTCCTGTTCTGCTAGGCCCGACCGACCGTGGTGCCCGCAGGTGGAGTCCCAGCGGTGGTGTTGGGAAGCCAGAGATAAGCTCTGGCTGTAGGAGGAGGGGAGGCTCCGTGGCACAGTGGTGGTGTGTTGGGCTGCTAGTCTCGAGGTCTGGGGTTCGAGACCACCAGGTGCTGCGCAGTAGAAAGGCACCTTTCTGCCCGCCTAAAAAGCTAGTCTTGGAAACGGACGGGCAGTGTTACCCTCTCCCAGAGGGCGGCTGCGCGTAGGCCTCGGCAGAGGGCAGTGAGTGACTCCTAGAAGGGGCAGTTCGCATGGTGATGGGCTCAGGGGCGCAGCCACGCTCTGAAGGAGAGCAAGAACGTCTCCCGCTTCAAGGAGAGGTCCCCAGGGGGCGGGTCATCACTGTCGGTGAGGACAGGGAGCCCCCACGTGCCTGGCAGCTATAGAGAGCCCCTCGCTGGCTGCCCCTCTGGCCAGCTCCTCACTGCTCCTGACTTCACCCCGCCCTGATGTCACAGAACCCCTCTCTGGTCCCCATGGCAACGGCCTGAGGGAAGCCAGGCTGGAAACGGACACTGGGCTGCTGGAGGAGGTGGGAGCTGCGCTCCAGCCAGCCGTGGTCAGTGAGCCTGGGGGACCCCGTGCACACTCACCATCTCAGGGTGAATGGGACGCTGGCCTGTCCCCTGTCTCCTATGTGTCTGTGCTGTCGGGGGGCCAGGGGATGGTATCCCTGTGTGCCCAGCTGTTTGGTGCGACTCCAGGAAGGCCCGGGGTGCGTGGGAAGGGGGTTTATAAGGCTCTCCGGGCAGTGTCAGCAGAAACTGACCGTGAGGTGTGTGTGTGTGTGTGTGTGTGTAGGGGCTCTGGCAGACCCGCGGGTTATGCGGTGGGCAGCTGGAGGTAAGGTCAGCAGTTCAAACTCACCAGCTGCCCCACAAAAGAGGAGACAGGCTGCTTTCTGGAAGATCAGCCACAGAAGCCCACAGGGACAGCCCCGCCCTGTCCTTTAGGGTTGCTGGGAGAGTCCAGTGGACTCTACAGCAGCAGGTGGTGCCCAAGCCGAACACCTGGAACCAGGTTTAGGGAGCACAGGTGTATGGCATTGTCGGGTGACATTTGGGGGGGTCCTCGGTGTTCCCCGCAGCTCGCCCAGCCTCTTGGCCGCGAGTCTGGGGTCGGGGGCATCAGTCTGTACCTCGGCAACCCTGGCCTTGAGACGGCTCATGCCCTGAGGATGCAGGACCAGTGAGTGACCCTTGGCTCTTCCCCAAGGGGGTGGATGTCTAGTGACGACATCCGTGTGTCAGGCCTGGCCTCAGGGCCAATTCAGACCCGTGAAATCGTCCATGCCAGCTCACGTTCCTGGCCCCACCAAAGAGGAGCCATTCCAGCCATCACGTTAGGGGTGAGTGGACTGAAGGTGTGACCAGTAAGGCCCATGAGTGATGTTACGAATATAAAACAGAGGTCCCCCGCCTCTGTTTTAGCAAGATGGGCCCAGAGGTGACAGATAGAGTCACCCACCGGCCCTGCAGCTCAGGGCTCTGCTGACACTCCTCAGCTTGTCGTGACATTACAAATGAAACACCCTGCCGTCAGGTCAGTTCTGACTCAAGAGACCCGGCAGGACAGAGCAGAACTGCCCCCGTGGGTTTCGGAGCCTCATTGTTCTTCCGTGGAACGGCTGGTGGATTCAAACCGCTGACCTCCTGGCTGGTTAGCAGCTCAAGGCGCAACCTACTGTGCCAGCAGTGTGGCTCGAGGCCAGCGATCTGAACCCACGGGCAGAAACCAAGACACTGAGGTCAATCGGAGTCGTTCTCCGGACCGTGGCACTCGTGAGAAGTGAAGCATGTGTCTGATGTTTGTTTTACCCAACCTCTGCTTGAATGCTTCCAGTGATGAGCATCTCACTTCCTACCGAGGCAGCCCAATGATTTCAAGACGGCACTGTAGAAAGTCCCACCTCCCACTCAGCCAGTCCCTGCCTCTGGTCACGTGCTCCTGGAGACCTAGCCAGTCATCCATCAGGAGACACGCCGTGAGTACCCCCCGCCCCCCCACATCCACACTGGGCTGCTGACCCACCTGCTCTCGGCCAGAGACGGATCCGGCAGGGTCTGCTTTTTGCAGAGGGCAGTCTGGGAAACGCTGCAGGGCTCTTAGGCCGGGGTCTCCATGAGTCAGGAACCGAGCCACAACCGCACGGGCGACCAGTGCATGTGTGTAAGGATGTCAGTCCTGTGCTCGCCCCGTTAAAAACACTGCCACCACCGCCAGGTCGATCTGCCGCCTGGCGACCCCACCATTGGGGCGAGGATGGCCCCCTGCGTTGCCAGGGTGGCTGTTATCTGTTTGGAAGCTGGCTGGCCAGTGGGTTGGTTGGCAACCCAGGGCTCAACTGAAGCTCTACCAGGGCTCCTTAAGCCCCTTTCCAGATGGGGAAACTGAGACATGCAGCCTTTAAGCAACTTGCCTGAGGTCCACAGTTGGTGTTCTTAACCCCCTCAGGACACTGCTCTAACCGGTACCCCCCTCCAAGGGTGCCTCCGTGCCTCAGAAGACCTCCGCGGCGCCTTGGCGGTCTTCCTGTCCTGTGGCGGTTTGACTGACAGTGTCCAGAGAGCAGGCCGCTTCCCTTCAACGGGGTAGACGATTTTGTCCCATGACCTCAGGTGCAACCCCCTCAATGGGGCAGCCCTGTCCCCACCTCCTCCCTGGCGGCCCCCCATTTCCAGTCGCCACTCTCTCCTGCCCCTCCCTGCCTGCTGAGCTGTTTGGGGGACAAGCTGCCCTTTGCGTTGGGGGTGATGGCGGTGCCCCAGAATGCAACTGCTGCTGTTCCGTTTGGAGGCCTGTCTGTTGTTGGGCCCAACGGTCATATCGGGAGTGGACTCTGCTCCAGGTTGAAGGCCGTCTATGGGCCATCGTCTTGGAGGTTCCATCCGTCTTCATGCGACCGGTGAGCCTGGTCTCTCTGCTCTACCTCTTTCTCCCTGCCCTCCCCATGCCTCTGTCCAGGACCTTCCATGGTGACCCCTCGGTAGGGCCTGTGAGCCAGGCACCATCTAGTTCTTCTGGTCTCAGGAGAGTGGAGGCTGTGGTCCGGTGGTCTTTTTGGTTTTCTTTCCTTTTGTCTTGATTTGGATCTTGGGCAGCGAGGCTCCAGGCCCTGCCCCCCACAGCCGCCCATGCCGGAGTCTCTGGGAGCCTACGTCTGTCGGTCCCTCCATCATTGAGGTCTCTCTTGTTCTCCCGAAGAGCTGTACTCCTCCTTTAGAACATGGTATCACGGTTTCCTTCCTGTGTGCATAGCCCGTCTGTTGCATGGTGTCTTCTGACCCATTCTGTTGGGATCCCAAAAGTGACCTTTTCCGCATGATACCCTCTTCTTGGCTGCTGGCAGAGCACGGCGCCACCCTGGCTCTGTGAAGTCCGGCTCGAATCCGGCCGGCCGGCTGCGCATCTCAGCGGTGCTGTGTGTGTCTCTGGAGGGCCTTCCCGTGGCCTGGGTGTGTGCTGAGCGCTCACACAGGTCCAGGCGCTTGGTCTCAGATGTGCCCCACGGGACGGGACACGCACACAGACCAGCTCCCCTCCACCTTCCATGGCAGATGGAGAACTGACTCACCTTGGAAGGCGTGTGAGCCCGGGTGGACTAGAGAAACAAATCCAGAGACACTCAGGTGTGTGAGAGAGAAGTTTCTATCAAAGAGCAATTGTACATGAAGAAAACATCCCAGCCCAGTCCAGATCAAGTCCATAAATCTGATATTAGGCCATATGCCGATACTAAGCCATAAATTCCTCTTCAGACTCAGGCAACACGTGCAATGATACCGAGTGCAGGAGGGTCACGGGCCAGTGGATCCAGTGGTGGTGGAAGCATCTCAGTACTGGCGTAGGTCTCCATGTGGCTCCTCCAGCTCCAGGGCTCTGGCTGCATCAGCCTAGCTCCATCAGGCTCGTCAACAGGAACGTCTCCCAAGGAGAGTCTGTGTATCCTGCCTCCAGCAAGCTAGTTATCTCTGTGGCTCCAAATGAAGTCATCAAGCTGCGACCGGATTGACAGGCTAAACACCCCTTCACTCTTAATTGGCTCAAGTTGACACCAGATTACGCAATCACCACAGAGGATGTCCCTGGGTCATTGTCCCCGAGAATCCGTCTCCCAGAGGGTCCACTTGCATGTGTTCTGTGTGTCCATGGACAGGCAACAGCAGAGAGGCGCATCTCTGCAGCTGAAAGAGTAAGCTTCCGCTCAATGGGAAGAAGAGTCCTGCATTTGCCAACACCACCCCCAGGGAGCTCCTGAAAGAAAAGTGCCACCCAGGCGTGGGTGGGAAGGGTCCCTGGAGGATGGCAGGAACGAGCTGTGGGCACCATTTCAGACGGAGTGGAGGTGTTGGGTACACAGGCGGCCCTGGAACTGTATGGACGGAGGGGGTGGGGGGAGCAAATGAGACCCAGGCAGGTGGTCTGTGGGTCACCTCTGGAGGTGTGGCCTGGGGCCACGGTCACTGCAGGAAGTAGCAGGCTGGCCGTGTTTGGGAAGTGGCTGAGGAGGATGGGCGTGAGCACGCGGGGCTGACGGAGAAGCATTTAGCAGTAGGCAGGGCCTCGGCCATGGTGTGTTCAGCCCCCTCACATGCGTGTCCGGTTCTCGGATGTGGAATCAGGAGTCCGGAGAAGAACAGATGCATGTGCAGGGTGGTGCTGGGGAAGTCTGTGGACAGTCCACAGACAGACCTGTCTTGGAAGAAGTCCAGCTGGAGTTCCGCTTAGAGGCAAGGACTTGGTACCCCGTCTCGTGTGCTTCGGACATGTGGTCAGGAGAGACCAGGCCCTGGAGAAGGACGTCATGCTCTGTCAAGTGGAGGGGCAGCGAGAGAGAGGGAGGTCCTGGGGGGGGTGGGGGGGTGGATTGACAAGGTGGCCGCACCGTGGGCGCAGGCACAGGGCATTTCCTTCTGTGGGGCAGAGGGTCGCTGTGAGTCAGCACCAGCTGCCCGGCAGGAGGGCTGGGAGGGTGTCGAGACCCGAGGGCCCTGCTTCTCACAGTGTGATCCAGACCCAGCAGAGAAATGCAGGCTCCTGGGCCAGCGGTTGCCTGCTCAGTCAGAGCCTGCCACCGGAGGTGGCACTTTGGAGCCATGAGAGGGGGCCGTCTGATGGCCTCGCAGGCTCCATCCACAGGGTCCCAGGCCTTGGACATGGAAGCCCCTCTTCCCTCTCTGCTCACCTGTCTCACTACTTAGTGCTGTGACCATCCATGGTGGGGGAACCGGGGCGGGGGGCTCTCAGCAGCACCCCAAGAGTCCCAGATGGACCTTCACAAGCCAAGTCTCAGCAGGGCCTGCCAGGAGCAGGAGGCCGCTCCTCACCCTCAGCCCAGAGCTGGCACCCCACCCACCCCCATGGCAACTGAGCTCCTCACCCGGTCAGCTCAGTCCCCCTCCTGGCGGGGTCCCAGAGGCTGGCTGAGATGGACGCCCATGCCCTGGCCCTGAGGGGGCAGGTGGAGGCGATTTAGAGTATGGGTGGGGCCAGGATGGGCTGGACGGTCCACTCCTACATTCCAGCGTCGGGCGTCATCCCAAAGGTGTGCCCCGCAGGACGGCTCCAGAGGCCCATCCACTTCTAAGTCTGCAGTGGTGGGAGGCGTTCCCCCCACCCCCACCCCACCGCTAGGCCGGCAGCGCACTGTGGAGGGCCGGTGCAGGGGTGGTGGTGGTGGGGGGGGCCAGCTGTCGGTGGTTAGACTGGACCCTGGTAGCCCCAGGCCTGAGGACAGACTTCAGGCTCTCCTGGTGGCGTTGTCCCATCCTCTCCTGGGGTCTCCCCTGGTGGACCAAGGGACATCCACCATTCCCCCTGTCCTGCTGTTGGCCTCTCACGAGAGCCAGGTTCCCTGGGGGGCTGTTCCCTCCCCTAGGTGGGCACACGCTGAGCCCTAGTTGGCGCTCTGCCCGTGCTGGGTGAGCAGGCAACGTGAATGAAGATCGTGTCAGTCAGGGCGGTGAGAGGGGGAGAACCAGCCAATTCAGGGGCTGTTCTCTGTAGGCCCAGGAGCCCTAGCGGCAGTGGTGTGGTGGTTACACATTGGGCTGCTAACCACAAGGTCAGCAGTTCAAAACCACCAGCTGCTCCTTGAGAGCCAGACGAGGCTGTCTACTCCCTTGAAGAGTTAGTCTTAGAAACCCCCAGGGGCAGTGCCCCTCCCTCTCCTGTAGGGTCTCGGTGAGTCGGCTGTGCGTTTGCTTTTTGAGTTTCTCATATTCAGCTGATATGGCACCTCAGATCTCATCCTAATCGTTTTTTAAAAAAGAAGAGTCTGAGGTGTTCCGTGCACAGCAGGAAATGGGTTCCTCAGTGTGCCCCGTCGGCTGTTCCTTGAGTCCGTGGAGGGTTGTGCTCCTGTCCTGACAACTTACCCTCCGAGCATTCCCTCACCCTGAAAAGGCACTTGGTGCCCATCAGCCACTTTCTGCCCCTTCCCCAGGTCCGGGCAGATTTGCCTGCTGCGGGCATTTGTCATGAGCCTCGTTGGGCAGCCTGCGGGCTGTTTCCTGGCTTCTGCCACTCGGCATGGTGCTTCCAGGATCTGCCTGTGTGCTACCGGGTCTCACTCAGGGCTCCACTCCGGTGGAGGGGCGTGACTGTGTCCCCTTCACCTGCTGGTGGCCATCGGCAGGGCCAGATGGTAAAGCTGGAGGCGGAGGGAATGACGCGAGTGGTGCTGCTAACCGCAAGGCCAGCAGCGCAAATCCACCAATTGCTCCATGGGAGAACGATGAGGCTGTCCCTTCCCGTAAAGAGCCATGGCCTCGGAAACCCACAGGCAGTCCCGTGGGGTGGCCGTGAGTCAGAGTTGACTGGGGAGGTTTTGCTGCTGCTGTTCTGGGTGTGGGTGTTTAGCTCTTTAAGAAGCCAAACATCACCCTTGAGCATGTGCACCCTGTGCAAGGAGCCCGGGGAGTACTAACCCCGCGGTTGGTGGTTCAAACCCACGAGTTGATCCCTGGGAGAAAGACGAGGCTGGCTGTGCTCTCTCATAAAGGTGTCCAGTCTAAGAAACCTCATGGGGCAGGTCTCTTGTGTTGGCCTAGGGCCGCTGTGGGTGGCCACGGACTTGATGACAATGGGGTCGGCCTGGCTCTGGAATGACCGTGGGTGTTCAATGTCTGCGACTACGAATCGCTCCTTTGTTTACATCTCCCGCCCGTCTCCTGCCCCTCCTCCTCGTTGAACCAGAGGGTGCATGCATACATCCTATAGCTTGCACATTGTGAGCATCTCTTATCTCGGACCGTGCCTTGTCTTGTCCACGGCGTCTTTCGAAGCACTAGCACTTTTCATTTTGACGGAGTTCTGTGTCCTCTCTCTGTTCCCTGCTCGGGCTCCGGTGTTGTCGCTGAGAAACCGTGGCCTAACCCACGGCCACGGCGATTGACACCTGTGACTTCTCCAACTTCCTCGTTGTTGACCTCACAGTCTGTGATCCAGGTTGAATTGGCTCTTGTCTGCGGCTGAAGTAAGTGTCTACCTGTACCGTCTGACATTTGGATAGCCCATGGTCTCGGCACCATCTGTTGAAAAGACTAATTCTTCTGAAAGCAAGGCCTTTGCGGAGCGAGCTGGGTGAAGGTCGGCCGGGCAGACCTGTTTTCCGTTCAGCGGGGCAGGCACCCCTTGTTTCACGGCGTGGGCTGCGGTCCCTACAATGTGACATTACTCATCTCACTTTCTCCCAGCGTTTCCGTCTCCATCCCTCCTTCCCGCCTTCTCACCTTTGTCCCTGGGCTGGTCAGTTGGTCAGGGCATGCTCCCGGCTTGGCTCTAGCATGACTGTCCCCTCACATTGTTGTCCTCCTTGTGGACGGACCACCCAACAGAATACCGCCCGGTCCCACCGGTCCTCATAGTCTTCTGGAGCCCAGTGTCTCGGCCACCGTGCCAGTCCATCTTCTCGCGGGTCTTCCTCTTGACCGAGCGTGTTGGCCTTCTCCGGGGCCTGGCGTGTTAGGCCGTGTTCTCCTCATAGGCTTGCTCATCGGTCAGCGGAGAACCGAGCCCCTGGAGTCGGGTTCAGCCCCAGCCCCTCAGTGTGTCTTGAGGACACTGTTCTTTCTGAGCCGGCTCTGTGGAGAGCCTCGGCGTGCTCGAGTCCCCCTCCTCCCCTCATCACGGGGCTCGTTGTGCTGACACGAGACAGACACTGTGCCCACGGTCCCCGTGCACAGTGCGTGCTCTGACGAGGGCGGTGGGAAGGTGGCTGCCTCTCCCACAGGAAGGACTCCCCCGGGCTTGGCTGGGGACACCATGCTACAGGTAGCCAAGTGATGGGGGTTCTGATCGTGTGTGGCCTTTCTGCATTCTGAGCTCCCTGCCTCAGTTTCCCCACCTGTGACACAGGCTGACTTGGCTCTTTGCCTCAGAGGGTTGCTGCCCAGACACACCAGGCTGGAGCTGCTGGGGGTGGGGGTGGGGGGGATGTGCACAGTGGCCATGGCTGACAGGGGGGCCTGCAGTGACATTCGGCCTTAGAGAGACGGGGAGGGGGGGTGGGCTTCCTAACCCATAGTGGCTGCTGTGGCCCAGGAAGCAGCCCTTTGGTCCTACAGAACGGTCAGTGTCGGCATTCATGGGGAGTGACAGCGGTAGTGACCCGGCCCTCTTCAGACAAATGCTCCCTGCTCAGGGCATGGTGGGGTTCATGGGGGGGGGGGTCAGTGCAACTAGCTTATGCCTCCATAGGCCTGCCTAGGGGGTTGTCAGTCAGTGCACACACTCGTGCACGTCAAGCAGAGGCCACATTGATAGACACAGCACACAGGGCATGCATACATGTGATGCATATACACAGAACACACACGTGACAAGGCCACACACATAATATACCACATCCACATGACACCCCCACACACAAAGCATGTGTTCATTACCCACAAAACATATGTACACAACACACCTACTACATGCACACAACTCACCACACACGTGTGACACATTCATGCACACAGCACATGAACATGCAGATCACATGTGTGATGCAGACACACAGAACACTCCACACTGACACAGTCAAATATGTGACCTGCCACAGCTGCATGACACATCCACACACTGAGCACATCACATACAACACACGCACACCACATGAATGTGCCAGATTGACATGCATGTAGCATGTCACATACTTGTGACACCACACAGGTGTCATGTGCTTAACACACACATGATATGCATGCACAGCACACCCGTGGAACACGGTCACATGTAACCTATGCACAGCACACTCGTGGAACACGGTCACATGTAACCTACTATATACATGTGGCACATTTATGCACACGTGACAGGCACAGCACATTCATGCATAGCACATAATACATACATGTCACACAGTCACATGCCATACATACAGCATACACACCTTCACAGCCCTGTGCTCCCCTGCCCCCACGCCCCCCCACCCTCCATCTTTATGAGCAGCTCCCCTCCAGGGGCACAGAGGCCCTGCTGTGTCCCCAGTATGCCTCCAGGTGCTTCGGGTAGTGCCCCACCCACCGTAGGGAGGGGCTCTCCCTGGAATGCTGGCAAATACAATGTAGGATGTGGCGCAGCATCCCTGGCCCCAACCCACCGGATGTCACTACCACTTTCCCCCACTGCCCAACTCTAGTAACAGGAAATACCTCCAGACATGCTGACCACACTGTGGTGGACGCTGTCCCCCAGGACAGGCGGGCTAGGCCTCCGGGTGGGCATAGAGAAAGACCTGCATTGAGAATCATGTCGCTTGTCCCCAGGGCTGCTTCGGTTGCTCAAAAGTTCCGGAAGGCGTGTGCACACCCCCCTGTCCCTGAAGGTGTGGTTGCAAGCTGCTGGGCACCCGTGGCTCCTCAGACCCGGGGTCCCTGGAATCCGCGCTGGTGACACCAACCGCCTTTCCCCAGAGTCTCATCTGCAAGTCCGTGGGATGACTAGGAAGCTGGAGCGGGCCGGCTGGCTGGCCCCCGACCCCGCGGATGAAACCCCATGCTGGACATCAGAGCTGCGGCTGCTGCAGGCCCAAGACAAGGGCGACATGGCTGCGTGGCGGAGACAGGACCTGCGGCATCTGGGGAACCAACCGCTGGCCACCGAGCCTGTGGCTGAGGGGCAGGAGGGGCAGCAGACACCAGTCAGGGACCCAGAGTTGTTCCAGGAGGCACAGTTGCAGGGTGCTGAGGGTGGGCAGTCCCAGGACAAGGAGCCCGGCCCTGAGGGGGCTGAGCAGCGAGCCACCACCAGGCATCAGCAGACCAAAGCAGCCCTCAGGGAGGAGGGTGGCCATCAGGAGGGGCTAGCATGGCACCCCAAGACTGGGATGAAGGTGACAAGCACCTCCAGTGTCACAAGGGCGGCCCAGTCCCCTCTCAGCAAGCGACGAGGGCCCTCTGGGAGGACCAGCGGGGGTCGTCAGCATCCGGACCCCTGGGTGAACAGAGGGGAGGACGTGGACAAGCTGTGTCCCGAGGACAGGGAACCCCTGGGGGATGGAACGAAAGAGGTGGCCCAAGACAGGCGGAGGCAGCTGGGGAAGGAGGTGGCCACCTTTACCCACTACCTGAAACCTGACCCTCTGGAGTCGAGCCGAGAGGCCAGGCGGCCGGAGCAGGGACAGTGGCCAGTGGGCTTGACCCGCAGAAAGGGGGCCGTGTGTGCCACCCCTGTGGGCAGGCCGGGGGGCTCTCAGAGGTGGCACCGGGAGCTCGAGTTCGCCTTCGAGGAGCTGTTCGCCACCAACCGGAAGCTGAAGGCCCAGCTGGGCTTACACTTGGAGCAGAAGCCCAGGAAGGGGCAGAGCCTCACAGCGGACCAGGGCCCCCGAAAGGCCGAGATGGGGGCGACGCCCACCCAGGACAACCTGAAAACGTTGCTGGCCAAGATCGAGACCCAGAAATACCACCGCCTAGCCAAGACCAAGTTTGATGAGAAAAGCAAGGTGGCTAAAGCCAGCCGTAAGCAGGAAGACGCAGCCTCACCTCCCAGGTCCTGGCCTGGAAAGGACTCCCCCAAAAGCACCAGGCTGGTGGAGGGCGGCCAGCTGGCCGACGGAGGGGGAAGGGGCACGACAGAGGCCAAGCAGACCCCGGAGGCGACAGCACTGAGGAGACAAAAGACACTGGAGCTACTGGAACAGACAGAACACCCCAAGATGAGCCCATTCACTGTGCATGGGGCTCGGCAGGAGGCCCGGAAGCGGGAGCAGAGGAAGGCACCCTCGAAGGCAACCCCCATGCACTCCCTTGACTTTGAGGGTGCCCTGGGGCCCGGCAGCACCCCCAGCCTGGTGGGCAGCAGCCTGGATGACAGCAGGCACAGCCAGATGATTGTGAACCTGCAGCAGCAGATCATTGAGCAGAACAAGGTGCACCGGCAGTTCCTGGAGGAAGCCCGGAAGCGTCTGCAAGAGTTTCAGAAGATATGCTGACCGAGAGCGGCCCAGCGAGACCAATACAGAACCCATCTCTGGGACGCTTGTCTGAGCCGCTGTGTGGTCTTTGGCGTCCGTGTCTGGGGCTGGAGGGGTGGGGACACAGCCTCTTCCCCTCCCCTGGGGGGGTTCAAGTGTTCCAGCGCTCGGCTGCTGCCCAGACCTGCCCACTGCTCCATGGGAGAAAGATGCTTCCTTAGGGAAAGCAGCCTTGGAATCCCTGTCCAAGTGGGGCAAATAGTTGCACGTGCAACAACTAACTGGAAGGTTAGCAGTTTGAACACACCCAGAGATGTACTGGAAGAAAATCCTGGCTGTCCGCCCTGAAAGCCCCACCGTGTTGGGGATCATGGCCTCTTCCTGTGTTTGCTGCCCTTGCAGGAGCACATAACCTTTCTCGGGCAGGACGCCTTTCAAGGGAAGTGCTGCTTCAGGGTGGAGACCCACACAGGCCTGAATGGGGCAGAGCCAGAGGTACGGACAGCAGGGTGAAGGGTTAAGGCATCCTCCCCAGCCACAAGCTCAGAGGGGAACTGCAGGTCAGCTCTGTACGACAGATGTCTGAGCCAAAGAAAGACTGGGCTGCCGCCAGGCATCCAAGGTCAGGCAGGCACCGTTTCAAAAGAGATGTCACTGGTGGCTTAGCTCGGGGCCGAGGTCCCGGCCAAGGTTTCCCGAAAACCCCATGTTGTCTTTTGGACCCGTTGTGCATACCAACGGCACCCTCATACTGGAGTCCCTGGGTGGGGGGCACGGATGATTAAAGGGTGGTCAGTTAGAGCCCACTCTGGGGCCACTCCCAAGACAGGCCTGGAGCACTGCTGCTAGAAGTTCTCCCCTTGAAGACCCTCTGGAGCAGTCGACGACCACAGTGAGCAGACCGGGCATTCAACATGGGAAGCAGGGCAGGGAGAGGGAAAGAAGGAAGGGGGGTGTGCTTCCAGCAGGGCCGGAGCTGCTCCCTGTGAGCCTGGGAATAGGGGAGCATGGACCTGAGTGCATGGGGGGGCTCCCATCCCCAGCTTCACTCCACAGCCCTCTCCAGCCCCCAGACCGGCTGGGTTGAACTACTGGCTGCATGCGGAGAGACAAGACCGCGCTTGGCCGGCAGTCCATTCTCCAAGGAGATGTCTACACTCCGCTCCCGGAGCTGCAAAGCAGCCTCAGGCCACCGCTCCGAGAGCAGGCAGAGCTGGGTGTCCATTAAACTTTATTTACAAAAGCAGGAGGCAGGCTAGACCTGGCCCACAGGCTGTAGTTTTCGGAGCCTGGATGGATGTTGAGATGAGACCGCTCCTGAGCCTGTATCTCTCCCTCCCTCCCCTGTCCACATCTCAGAATCCACCCTCCCTGGGCTTCTGAGTGCCAGCCACATAGACTCAGCGGCTCACCTGTCCGCCGGGTCAGCGTTGGACCACTAAAGGTTGGCTATTCAAACCCACCGCTGGAGAAAGAAGAGGCTGTCTGCTCCTGGAAAGACTGATAGCCGTGGAAACCCTGCAGAGCGCCACCCTCGTGGCAGTGGGTGGTCCCGAGTGACAGTTCAGGAGCCCTGATGTGCAGTGGGTTAGGCTAAGGACATCAGTTCGAAACCACCAGCTGCTCTGAGGGAGAAAGATGAGACTTTCTACTCTCAGAAAAAGAAAGAGATTGATGTCTCAGTAACCCACAGGGGCAGGGCTGCTCTGTTCTAGGGTCGCTATGAATGGGAATCTGCTTGATGACTGGGTTTTTAAGGCTTTGAGGTGGAGCGGTTTAGTGAGCGTTGGGCTGCTGCTAACCACAAGGTCAGCGGTTCAAACCCACCCAGCTGCTCCTTGGGACAAGGACAGGACTGTCTGCTTCCATAAAAACTGACGGGCTCGGAAACCCGTGGATAGGGCTGGGGTTGCCTCATGGCAGTGGGTGGGGTCACAGTGACGAAACCTGTCTGTTGGGGGCTTAGGGGAGGCAGGGGTCGCTGTGTCTTGGGAAATCGGGCAGCTGCTGGACACCGTGTCCTGGGTCTGGTGGAGGGACAGCCCAGCCATCCCGGGCAGCCTGCATGTGCCATCGCATGGGACTCAGGGCCCCAGGCTGATTCCCACTTGCGGTCCAGCCCTGGCCCGCCTCTCCTTCCGTCCTCTGCTTCTGGAATGTCCTGAGTCTGGGCTGCGAAGCCACCCCACAGTTGGATGGAAGCCCAAGGCTTCTCCCACTCTCCAGCCAAACAACACCCCTTTTGTGTGTGTGTGTGTGTGGGTCATCGGCGTCCCCTGGGCAGCCCAGCCTGGCCTGTTTTGTTGTTGTTGTTGTTGGCAGGGGGGGTGGGTAAAATTGCAGGACACAGAAAGGGCGCTATGGGGGTGGCTGGATGTGAAGCTGGGGCCACCGAGGGACGGAGCCATTGGGTGCTTCAGGGCGGGGGCCGTGGTGGCGGCGTCCGGGAAGCTGCAGTCTGGTCCGTTTCTGTTTCCATTTTCGGAGGGGGTGTTTGTGGCTAGTGCCTTCTAGGTGAGGAATCCCCCAGGCTGGCCACTCAGGAGCTAAAAGTAGCTGCGACAACTGGCAGAGAGATGGGAGGTGGTGACTGTGTCCACTGTCACCCCTACCCCTTGTCCAGGGCCAAGACACCCCCTCCCCCCAATCCAGTCCTATCCCCACCATTAAGGGCCTGCTCTGCCAGGCCAGTGGTGTAAGGGGCCAGCCCACCTGGAATGGCACCCCCCCGCTTGCCCCCAAATAAAGAGGTGGCTCTTTGGCAGTTCCCTGGGGGTAGGGAGGGCAAGTAACTTCCCACTGCTGTCCCTTGGTCGTGTCCACGGGAGGATAAGGCGCCGCTCTGGCCACCTTGGCCCAGCTAGGCTATAGTCCAGTAGCAAAGACTAGGCGCCCTGTGGGGAGGTAAGAGCCCGGCCCACCAACCTTGTTCTGTGGCCTCCAGCAGCCAGAGAAACATCTGGGGGCAAGGACCTTAATCTCTGCCCGGGGCATGGGCAGCAACTCTGAGCTTCCTCCTCAGCCCCGTGCTCCACCTCCAGCCATCGTCCCCACATGCCACCTACCTCCCTGTACCATCACCCCCTGCCTGACTCCCCGCGGGCACCTGCCTCATGCTCCCGTATCCCTACAGGGCGACTAGCATGGCCCACAGCTCAGCGCAGACAGCTGACCACGCTGCCTGGAAGAGTTCTGGAAATGCCGTGAGACTGTGCCTAGCACAGGGCGAAGCCCCCCAGCCTGCTATTAGGCTTTACCCTCCTGTGGGTTTGTCCTCTCTGAACACTACGTCTTCTAGAACTTTCCAGAAGCAGTGTGCATCTGAGCCCTGGCGGGGAGTGGGGCAGGGGGCATGACTTCTCTGTTTCTGCCCCGCCTCAGGAGTCCTGCTCCCCAGCTTGCAGATCCCATGGTGCAGTGGTCCCAGGCCCACAGGGCAGGGGGAAGGGGGTGCCCCCCCACAGGGCCAGATCAGAAGCCAGGAGCTCTGTGCTTCCTGGGAATTGCTCGGGGAGTGGGCAGGGCCTGCTGCTCCAGGGGTCTGTCTGTCGTGCACCTGTCTCTCCTGTGCCACCGTATCCTCCCCCACCCCCACCCCCGGTGTGTGTGGAGCTACAGCCCCTGACTCAGATGCCTGTGACAGGAGGAAGGGACTGCTTGCCGGTGGGCATGGGAGGGTGACCCTGTTCTCACACCGAACAGATAACACCCAGATTGTGTTAAACACTGTACAGAGAGGGGTGCCCTGGCTGGAGGCGCCACCTAGTCGATTCCAGGTCACAGCACCCTGCAGGACAGAGCAGGACCACCCCAGAGGGTTCCTGAGGGCGGAGTTTGTACACAGGCGCCAAGATGGCATCGCGGGTCACATGGTCAGCTAACAGCAAGGGCAGCGGTTTGAAATCACCAGCTGCTTGGAGGGAGAAAGATGAGGCTGTCTGCTCCCGTAGAGATTGACAGTCTCAGAAACCCACACAGGCAGCTCCCCTCTTCCTATAGGGTCACTCTGAGTGGTATTGAACTTGATAGCCGCGGGTCACCTGTATGGAAGTGGACTTTCTCCCAAGGAGCAGTGGATCCTGGGTTCACACCGCCAGCTTTGTGGTTAGCTGTGAAGCATTGAACCGCTGTGCCCTAGGCCGCCTCATGTCCAGACCCACAGGTGTCTGGGGACCACAGAGAGAAGTAAGCCTTAGGGCTCCCGAGTCTGTCAGTCTTTGCCCTCAAAGCGGCTGCTGGGTTTGAACCTGACCCATCAGCCTCCAAGTGCCTGACCACTGGGTCACCAGGGCACCTTTCTGGAAGGTCTGTGCACATGTAGGATTGTCAGGGTGGACTTGAAGGTCCTTGGTTTGTGTCACGGTTTTCCTTGGTCAGCAGGGCCTCTCCCTCCACCCCCTGCTGCTGTGGGGCCCTCGGCTCCTGCCCCCACCTGGCCATGTTCCCAGGCTATGGGCAGAGCAGGATGCCCACCATCATAGCCAAGGACTCCCAGTGTGGGGGACAGGTGGGCTGTAGGCTCCAGCAGCCAAGCCAACCAGCCAGGAACAGGAAGCAGGCATGGCGGAGGGGGCTACTGGAGTCCTGCTGTCAGGGACCCCAGATTCTCTGTCTCTGAGAAATGCAGCCACTGAGCTGGGCCCACGGGAGCCCCTGTGCTAGCTAGTGGCAGGGGGAACCCAAAACTCCAGCCTGGAAGGAAAGGTGCCCCCCAGATTCGCAGCCACCCTCTCAGTGCCCCCACCTCACCCGTGGGGCATGGGCAGGGCAGCCGCTGGGCCCAGCCCCCTCCTGGTGGAGAAAGTACAGCGGCAGCTGGCCCACAAAGCCTCCCTGTTCTCAGCAGGGCCTCTCAGGACCTGGCATTTTTTTCAAATGATTCAGCAGCACATGAGCTGCAGGGTGGAGGCTGCAGAGCCGACCCAGGCCCCTGGTGAGATCCCTGCCAGGCCCATGGGAGCTCAGAGTTCGGGCCTGCCAGAGCTATGAGAGTGGGGGAGGCTGGCTGCTGTGGGGTCCTAGGACTGCAGTGGGGAGAGACTGGGGCCCTATCAGAGCTGCAAGGGGGGATGCTGGGTGCAGGGGTTCCATCAGAGCTGCAAGTGAGAGGCTGGGTGCTGGGGTCCCTGCAGGGTGGAGGGTGAGTTCTGGTGTCCCTGCAGGGGGAGAGACTGGGTGTTGGGGTCCCATCAGGCTACAGGGTGGAGGGTAGGTGGGGTCCTGCCGGGGCTGCAGGGAAGCTGAAGGGCTGGGGTCTGGAGGCTGGGGCCCAGGCCATTGCCCCTCCAAGCCCTGGGCAGATACCTTGGTGTATTAGTGGATGATGTTGGTCCCCTCCTGTCTCGGAGGGGAGATGAGCAGACAAGGAGAACTGGTCACCATGGAGACGGGCACCCAGCTGCTAGCCTCTCACCATCTGTGTCCAAGCCACGCAGTGGGCAGCAGGGCGGGGCTGGGGCCACACCGCTGGTTCTGGGTCTCTCCCCTCCTGCCCACACCTTCTACCACCACCACCCCAGTCTTCTGTGGGGTCACTGCTGCTCCAGGTGTTTCTGCCCCTGGTGTGAGTCACTGTGACCACATGTCCAGCAATGGAGGGGCCACTCTTGGCATTTCCCAAGGGGTCTCTCCTGCTGACACCCCCCCCACACTCCCCACCTGGCCCTGTCATGGGCTCTCAAGAGAGGAGAGGTCTAGGGGACCCCCGGGGTGTCTCTGGACCCCCCCAGCAGCTGCATGGAGGGAAGAATTCTCCCACAGCTGTTTTAATTACTCAGTGACAGCCTCCCCCCTCTGTTAATCCCTCATCTCCCTAAAAGGAGTGAACTTGGAGGGGCCTGCTCTGCCCTTCCCCGCAGAGCTGCGTCGGCTCTGTCCACCGAGGGGAGCTTGGGAGAGGGGGCTGGGCGCGGGTGCTGGCCTGCCCACAAAAGCCCGGGCTTGAGATCAGCAACACGGGCGCCCTGCTGGCGGCACCCTCCTTGTGCAGGGCTGCAGGGGTGTCCAAGGCCCACCCGAGCCCAGTCCCTTCCGTCTCACCAGCCCGGCAGGCCATGGGGTCTGCCCCTCTGATCAGGGAGCCGCCCGCCTGCTGAGCAAGAAGCTTGTGCTGGCCACCGCCACTCTAGTGTTGCCAGGTGCCTCCAGTTGATCCCGGCTCATAGTGGCCCCCTGGTTTCCGAAGCGGCCGTCTCACGGAGCAGGTGGCCAGGACTTGTCTCCCAAGGGTCCCTGTGTGGATTCAAACAGCCAGCTTGCTGTTAGCAGCCAAGAGCTCTTAACGAATACGCTCCAGAACCCCAATGACATGACAGTCGTTGTGTGCAAACTGGGTGTGGGGGGGGGGGGGGGCGGTGCCACAGCTACCTCCAAACCTCATCACTTCCCATCAAGCTCAAAACCAAAATCCCCAACTCACTGCTGGAGAGGCTAAGTGACCCTACAGGACAGGCTAGAACCGCCCCAGGGGATTTCCAAGACTGTCGCGGAAGTAGGAAACCTCCTCTTTCTCCCGAGGAGCCACTGGGGGTTTCAAACTGCCCACCTTGAAGTTCACAACCCTATGCTTAATCCACATCACCACCAGGGCTCCTTAGAGCTGCTGATGGGCTTGGCTTATTTATTCCCTGGCATCTCTATGGACAACAGCACACAAACCAAACCCACTGCCGCAGAGCTGACTCCAACACCTACCGGGCCAACCGCCCCCTGGGGCCTCCGGGACGCCGCCATCTTTATGGGCCAGGGTAGTCTCATCTGCCTCCGCCAGAGCTGTTGGTGAGTTCAAACAGCCGGCCTTGCGGAGGGCACAGAGTGCACTGCGCTCCTTTTCCACGACTCAGGAGGGAAGGAGACCAGTGGGCTGAGCAGGGGCGGGGGTTGGGGAGGCTGAGGCACAGAGAACCATGGTGCAGGGCCCTTCTGGCTGGTTGCTATCTGGCTCCTTTGAACGTGACTGACCCACAGTCCTACCGACATCTGAGGACATGCTGGGGACAGCCTGGTGTTACCCCGCACAGTCTGAGGACCCCCGTCCTCCAGACCACCGTCCCTCACCTCGGACTTTCCTTCCAGCGCTTTCCCACCCGAGCCGCCCGGCCCAACTCCATAGGAATTGTCTTCACAAGCTCCCTGGTGGGGGCGGAGGGTGACATCATGTGGTCTCCTCAGCCTGGCCTGCTGGGGCGCTGTGGTCACATGTGCTTTGAGTTAGGTTGAAGCCTGCACACGTCGGTAGCCAGCATCTGGCTGGGTATGTCACGCTGGGCCTCACACCAGCCAGAACAAGGCTGCCCCTGGCTCCCTGTGGGAGTAGGGGTCCGGGGGGAGAGCGAGAGCAGCCCCTTGGGACGGACCCCCACACCAGGCAGGAGCTTAGAAGGTGCTGCATAAACCTGTCTCCTGCCTTGCTTTTCCCCATTCAAACCACCAGCTCTAATTAAGATGAGACTCCCCTTGCACCCATCAGAGCACCCGCTGTCCGTTTGAACGTGCTCGCTCTCTTGCTCAGAGCTGTGTCCTGGGTGCCACCACCACCGAGGTGGGGTGATGCTTTCTTCTCCCCAAAGAGCATCCTCCTCAGCACTCACTTCTCAGCCTACCTGTCACCCCCAAGCCGGATCCCATCGCCGTGGCTTCTATTCCAATACAGCAACCCCACCGCACCTTACATGACAGAGTACGACCACCCTACAGGGTGGCTGGGACTGAACTGCTGGCCTTTCAGGTAGCAGCCTAGAAGTTGACCGCCGAGCCACCAGGGCCGCTCCCAAAGCCTTAAGCAACCACTCATGCACTCCCTGTTCCTGTGGATTTGCCTACTCCGGTCCCTCTGTCCCGAGCCCTCGTGGCAGAGTGGTTATGCAGTGGGCTGCTATCTGCAAGGGGAGCAGTTCAAACCACCAGTCGCTCCGCGGGAGAAAGACGGGGCTTTCTACTCCTGTAAAGAGTTACCGTCTCGGAAATTCACAAGGCAGTCCTACCCTGTCCTGCATGGTTGCCATGAGCCAGCGTTGACTCGCAGGCAGTGCCTGTGCTATATTGTGGTTTGCTTGTTT